>NC_134266.1:15428288-15736622 GCF_031893055.1 Leptodactylus fuscus
GTTCAAGCGCACCCTCGGCTCTGATGTAGGAGAGCCGAGGGTGCACTTGAACCCTTGTGCAGCCTCGGCTCTGCTACATCAGAGCCGAGGGTGCGCTTGAACCCTTGTGCACACTCTGCTTCATCAAGCTAATAGAATGCATTGGCCAGCGCTGATTGGCCAATGTATTCTATTAGCCTGATGAAGTAGAGCTGAATGTGTGTGCTAAGCACACACATTCAGCTCTACTTCATCGGGCTAATAGAATGCATTGGCCAGCGCTGATTGGCCAGAGTACGGAACTCGACCAATCAGCGCTGGCTCTGCTGGAGGAGGCGGAGTCTAAGATCGCTCCACACCAGTCTCCATTCAGGTCCGACCTTAGACTCCGCCTCCTCCAGCAGAGCCAGCGCTGATTGGCCGAATTCCGTACTCTGGCCAATCAGCACTGGCTAATGCATTGTATTGGCGTGATGAAGCAGTGCTGAATGTGTGTGCTTAGCACACACATTCAGCTCTACTTCATCGGGCTAATAGAATGCATTGGCCAATCAGCGCTGGCCAATGCATTCTATTAGCGTGAACTGAGTTTGCACAGGGGTTCTAGTGCACCCTCGGCTCTGCTACATCAGATTGCTACATCTGATGTAGTAGTGCCGAGTGTGCATCAGATGTGTAGTTGAGCAAAACTGACTCAGCACTGCTAAGTCTCTGCATTCGCATAGGAATGCATTGGCCAGCCTTCGGCCAATCAGCGCTGGCTCTGCCGGAGGAGGCGGAGTCTAAGGTCGGACCTGAATGGAGACTGGTGTGGAGCGATCTTAGACTCCGCCTCCTCCAGCAGAGCCAGCGCTGATTGGTCGAGTTCCGTACTCTGGCCAATCAGCGCTGGCCAATGCATTCTATTAGCCCGATGAAGTAGAGCTGAATGTGTGTGCTTAGCACACACATTCAGCTCTACTTCATCAGGCTAATAGAATACATTGGCCAATCAGCGCTGGCCAATGCATTCTATTAGCTTGATGAAGCAGAGTGTGCACAAGGGTTCAAGCGCACCCTCGGCTCTGATGTAGCAGAGCTGAGGGTGCACAAGGGTTCAAGTGCACCCTCGGCTCTCCTACATCAGAGCCGAGGGTGCGCTTGAACCCTTGTGCAGCCTCGGCTCTGCTACATCAGAGCCGAGGGTGCGCTTGAACCCTTGTGCACACTCTGCTTCATCAAGCTAATAGAATGCATTGGCCAGCACTGATTGGCCAGAGTACGGAATTCGGCCAATCAGCGCTGGCCAATGCATCCCTATGGGAAAAAGTTTATCTCACAAAAATCACAATTACACACCCGATAGAGCCCCAAAAAGTTATTTTTAATAACATTCCCCCCTAAATAAAGGTTATCCCTAGCTATCCCTGCCTGTACAGCTATCCCTGTCTCATAGTCACAAAGTTCACATTCTCATATGACCCGGATTTGAAATCCACTATTCGTCTAAAATGGAGGTCACCTGATTTCGGCAGCCAATGACTTTTTCCAATTTTTTTCAATGCCCCCAGTGTCGTAGTTCCTGTCCCACCTCCCCTGCGCTGTTATTGGTGCAAAAAAGGCGCCAGGGAAGGTGGGAGGGGAATCGAATTTTGGCGCACTTTACCACGTGGTGTTCGATTCGATTCGAACATGGCGAACACCCTGATATCCGATCGAACATGTGTTCGATAGAACACTGTTCGCTCATCTCTACTTATGATGTCGAGTATCTATAAGACCACAGTTTAGTGGACACATTTTTATACCGTTCACTAAGTGGTTTTAACAGAATGAATATTAAAAGTTCTATTTTAGTGTAAGTTCTATTTTTGAGTTTACTGTCCTACTAATTACTAGAGATGAGCGAACAGTAAAATGTTCGAGGTTCGATATTCGTTTCGAGTAGTCCCTCAATATTCGACTACTCGAATCGAATATCGAACCCTATTATAGTCTATGGGGGGAAAATGCTCGTTTCAGGGGTAGGCAACATTCGATGAAATTATACTTACCAAGTCCACGAGTGAGGGTCGGGCTGGATCCTCCGAGAAGTCTTCTCTGTGCAGCGTCCCCACAGCAACTTCTGGCTCTGAATTCACTCTGCCAGCCATCGGGCCTGGGCAGAGCCAACTGCGCATGCCCGCACTACAAGAAAATGTAGTGCGGGCATGCGCAGTCGACTCTGCCCGAGTCCAATGCCCGGCAGAGTGAATTCAGAGCCGGAAGACGCTGCGGGGACGTTGCACGGAGAAGACTTCTCGGAGGATCCAGCCCGACCCTCATTCGTGGACTTGGTAAGTATAATTTGATCGAACGTTGCCTACCCCTGAAACGAGCATTTTCCCCCCATAGACTATAATAGGGTTCGATATTCGATTCGAGTAGTCGAATATTGAGGGGCTACTCGAAACGAATATCGAACCTCGAACATTTTACTGTTCGCTCATCCCTAGTCATTATATTAGATCTTCAGTCTGTTGTTCTGATTTTAGTCTGGATCAGAGCAACGGGTGAGAAATTAGCCTGACTTGTATAGAAGACCATAAAATCAGCCATGTCTACCGAGCAGGCACGTAGTTTCCAAATACTTTACAAATACTCTTTATTGTTATAATTTTCCAGAGAATAGTAAAAGGTGCTTGGAATTAACAATTGTAATGAGCAATTTTGGAGGACGACCCCTACCGTGCTGTACAGTATGCATTTAATATCTTAATCTCCTTAAAATCAAAGCAGGGCACTAATGGCTGGAGCCCATGCCAGGAAGGAACACATTATTATGCAGAAAGGAACACGTTATTTTACATATTTTGTATTCTGTATCATAATACCTGATATGGCTGTGACCTGTATGAGGAGTGCACTAAGTGATGCCGCTCTAAAATATTACAATGTGGAAAAAAACCTAAAAAACTAGTGAAATTCCTCCATTATTGTCTATTTTCTACATCATAAAGGTGGTGTTTGGCATACATATGCCATAGTAGTCCACTTATACATCCGTCAAGATGTTTAACTTTTTGTATGCAGACTTATGGCAATGTTGCTTAAAGCCAACCTGTCACCAGATCAGAAAAGCCCTTTGAACATTCTGGTTTTTCATTTATCCAAATCTGTTGAGCTATTCCAAAGATATAAGCCGTTTTAGTGCTGATGCAGAGTAGGGTATACTAGCCAAGTGGGTGGTAACATTGTGATTTCTCTGGGGGTGGTGTATGTCATGCAATGTTAACACCCACTTGGCTAAGAGATCCTAATCTACACCAACATTACAAGGGCTTATATCTTTGGAATAGCTGAACCGATTTGAATAAGCAAAACACCAAAATGCTCAGGATGATGTATGTCATTGGTGTTTTCAGACCTGGTGTCAGCTCCTCTTTAAAGGGATCCTATCACTCACACATACGCCGGAAGAAGAGGATGAAGAGGATGCTGCTGACGAAGATGGAGGCGGCGCTGGAGAGAGTTCTCTGGCAGCATTGAGGATGCCCCCAGTGCTGTTTGAGCACTGGGGGCCCACCCCCAGTGCTGTGAGAGAGCTAATTTGCATATCGAGAAAAAACAGGATTGTAGGTGAATGGCGGCGCGGAGAAGAAGACGAAAGGTAGGAGACGAATAGCCTTTCTTAAGGCTATTCCAACGTGGTACCTAGAAAAAATTGTATGTAAATGATAGGATCCCTTTAAAGTTTCTTATAAGAGTGATTATACATAGAGATGAGCGAATAGTATTCGATGGAATACCTCGCTCCCATAGGAATGCATGTAAACGGCTGAACAACACTGCGCTTAACCCCTCGGTGTTCGTCCGTTTACCCGCATTCCTACGGGAGCGAGGTATTTGATGGAATACTATTTGCTCAACACTAATTATACACACAGTTTAGGGTTTTTTTTTCCAGAAAAATTCCATGGCAGTTTTTGGTGTATTTTTTAATCTCACATTCAAAAAATTGAAAAAACATAGTATGTTAAATTTAGTTGTGGATATGCATTTTTTTTTTTTGTTATTGCCCGTATAGACTTAAATGGGGGGAGGCAAAATGGAAATAACGCGCTGGAAAAACAATGAATGATTCAAGCATATTTTTCCAGGTTTTATATCATATTGTATTTCCATCATGTGTCTTGCTTTCCTTAGTCTAAGAAAAGAAAAAAATAGAAAAAATTACCGTATGTACTCGAGTATAAGCCGACCCGAATATAAGCAGAGGCCCCTAATTTTACTACAAAAAACTGGTCAAACTTATTGACTCGAGTATAAGCCGAGGGGGGGAAATGCAGCAGCTACTGGAAAATTTCAAAAATTAAAATGGTCGAAGTTTTTGGGTGCAGTAGATGCTGGGGAAGGGGAGGGGGTGTTTTGTTTGTCTGTCTGCCCCTTCCCTGAGCTTGAGGACTGTTTTTTCTTCGCCCACTTGGAATTCAACCTGGCTGAATATAGGGGATCTGCAGTGCTCCTATTAACCCCTTCCTGACGGAACAGGAGCACTGCAGATCCCCTATATTCAGTAGACCGGGCACTGTCAGACACAGGGATACCTAATGTGTATGTGTGTCACAGTCATTTTCTACTTTTGTATGTATTCTAGGGAAAGGAGGGATTTACAACTTTTATTTATTTATTTATTTTTTTGCACTATTTTATGGGAGATTCCATACATTGATATTGTGGCTGGTCATAGACCCCCCCTCCTTAAAAAAAATAAATAAAATTTTGCTGACTCGAGTATAAGCCGAGGGGGGCTTTTTCAGCACAAAAACTGTGCTGAAAAATTCGGCTTATACTCAAGTATAGTTGCCACAAATTTCTCTGGATTTTTTTTTTTAAATATATATTTCTATAATATTACGTATTTATAATAATATTATTGTATTTTTCCAAAATTTACATTGATTTATTTGTTTTTTTAGGAACTCTTTAAAGGACAATCCCACCCTTGAAGAAGTCTATCCCTGGAGGCAGCTAGCCTTCCAATAACCCACAACGTCCGTCATCTAATCCTCAGACAGCTCAGAATTTCCAGACGACTCGAGAGGAAGTCACCTGACAAGCAGCGGCTACAAAATCCATTTCCTAATTAAATAAAACCTAAAGCTCCAGCCATTCCTGTATATTACAGTATATATACAAAGTAAAATATTACTACTCCATGGCGGACAGATCCTCAGACATAACCTATAGGTAAATACAATTATCCTGAAATTCCTTCCTTTCTATTATTCTGCAAACCCTAATGAAAACATGTCATGGCAACAGCGGCGGCCGTGTTCTTCATGAATGGTCGTCTGTTGATGTTTACAACGTTACGTTATAATTATGTGATATTTCCTGTAACTAGATGCAAAATTTATGGAAATTAGCATGGGACCTTTTTACCTTCCAAATCATTAAAATCCGCTAACTAACGATGAAAGCTTGTTCCTCACTTGTCCCTTATTTTAGACGTTCGCACACTGTGTGTTCCGACACAATTATGAAATGTGAAAACTAATGACGTGATGGGGGTCAATGACCCCTAATGTCCCCTTAAGGCCTCATGCAGATAGCTATAACACGGTGTTGTGCCGAATTGTCATAATACAGAAAGCTTAGCAGTCTATGAGATTGTTCTGTACCTTTGTATATCTCTGATTTCATATTTAGGTTTCCATCAATAGTAATGGTAAAAAAAAAAAAAAGGGAACGCCGATGTCCATGGGGTGCATTGGTGACCATTTTCATCAAACAAAGGCGAATCTACTATGGTCGAAACTCCATTATGCCTAAACTGTGCTCTCTGGAAAGAAAATAGATAAAACATTACCAAACTCTACAGACAGGAGGAGCTGTTTATGGATTTTGAGTATAGAGATGAGCGAACAGTAAAATGTTTGAGATTCGATATTCGTTTCGAGTAGCCCCTCAATATTCGACTCTCAATATTCGACTACTCGAATCGAATATCGAACCCTATTATAGTCTATGGGGGGAAAATGCTCGTTTCAGGGGTAGGCAATGTTCGATCAAATTATACTTACCAAGTCCACGAGTGAGGGTCGGGCTGGATCCTCCGAGAAGTCTTCTCCTTGCAGCTTCCCTGCGGCATCTTCCGGCTCTTCATTCACTCTGCCAGGCGTCGGGCCTGGGCAGAGCCGACTACGCATGCCCGCACTACAAGCGGACATGCGCAGTCGGCTCTGCCCAGGCCCGATGCCTGGCAGAGTGAATGAAGACCCGGAAGACGCCGCGGGGAAGCTGCACGGAGAAGACTTCTAAAGGTAGGCGAAGAACCAGCGTTGATTGGCCGACTGTATAGCATTCGGCCAATCAATGCTGGTTCTACATTGAACTTTTCCATTCGAATAGCGAGTGGTACTCGATCGAGTACGAGTATTTCGAATACCGTAGTATTCGACCGAATGCCTACTCGATTGAGTACTACTCGCTCATCTCTAGTTTTAATGCTTTTAGGATCCCGGCTGGATTTGCACCTTGTAATCATAGTTTTGGGAGCCAATGGAGTAACAGAGAGTACTTTCCTTCTGTAAATCCCTTAGTGGCCGAAGTCAACATTGACTATGGCAACTAAGGGGTTACATAACCAAGATCGCCATATCCCCTCGACTGTTATCAATCACCTCTCGCCATGATCTTGTTGGCACAGCTTAAGCCCAAGACATCGCAGTGATGTAACCGAACATCAAGATGCTTAAACTTTCTTTGTACATGGTTGTATGGTACGTTGCTTTAAGGTGTAGGATGGGGTTTTCCAACCCCAATACATTTTTTAAAGTGATTACTTTACCTGGTTCTGGGATATCATGTCATCTCCATATGCAATTCACTACAGTCAGACTTTGTCTACAGTAGTAAAGTCAGTGGTGCCCATGCCATCTGCAGTGGTCATGTGTCGACACACCAAGTCAATAGACTGGGGGGACCATGGAAATGTCTGCACCAGTGATGGTGAAGTTCATGTGATTTGCCTTGGAGATATTTGTGAGATTCACCTGCAAGTTTTGGCTTTGACTGAACTTGTTGGGTCCAAACTGGAAAGTGCTCTTATTACTGTATACTCCTGGCTGTCTTCAAAGAGATCAATTGGGGCATGTCAACGTCATGATACTATAACGGAAGTGTCATAATGTTGATGTACTCTACATGACCACTGTGGCCTACGATTGGGAACAAACCAGAGGATTTTCAGATAGAAAACTGGACACCCTGGAAGAAAATGTTGTTGGTACCGTGCACTCTTAGTAATTATGGTGGTGCTAAGTAAAATGGGTTCTTGTGGTGAAATCAAGAGTTTTTTAAAGTTTGCATTATTCAGTGACAAAAAAGGCACTTTACAATCAATACCAACGCCATGTTACATAGTATATGGTAGAGTGGAATCGCAGATCCAAGAAATGCAACGTTTCGGTCAAGAGACCTTCATTCGGCTAGATCTATCCACTGGACAATAGGAAAGAAAAAAAAACAACCAACGCCACAACAATGCCTTTTTTCTTTCCTATTGTCCAGTGGATAGATCTAGCCGGATGAAGGTCTCTTGACCAAAACATTGCATTTCTTGGATCTACTCTGGACACCATGGCAGGACCGCAGAGAACTTAGGAAAGGTGAATATGACATTTTTATAATTTTTTACATGCCTCCCGAGGAATCTGAAGAGACCTCAGAGTATGGTGATGGTTCATAGGTGGTGATGAACTCCAAAAACCTTGGGCTTGGGTGAAGAACTCGCAATGGACCTAATTTGTTACAAGCCTCTTTGCTCAACCCTAGTTGGCACGAATGCCATAGTAGGTGAGTATTACTTTATGCAATGGTCAGATTTTTGTAAAATATTTCAGGGTCCTGGAAAATCATTTCTAAATCTTTTCTTTCAAAAGCTCAGAAGATCCTAGTGTGAAGAGAGCCCTGGAGAAGAAGTTTACCTTAAATAATCTTCAGCTCTGGGAACATAGCTTGTCTTAGTCCAGCTAAAAAATCTGGCCCCGAGGCTGGAATGCAGTGACTGTAATAGTGATTAAATTGGTATGATAACTAGTTCAGTAAATTTGGAAAGGGGCCACTTACTAATTTCACGTAGGTCATTGATCAGCTGTCAGATGCTAATGATATTCGGCCTGTTCTATACACAGGCGAACTGGAACCAACCACTTACAGTTAAAAGCTCCGTGTTAGTGTGCCAATTACTTCGCTCTACTCATCGGCTTAGACAGAAAAAAAAAAGTTTCCAGATAATCTAATACTTTGTGCCTTTATTAATTTTCCTTAATGCATTTTCTATCTGAATCTACTGTATTCTTAAATTTATAGAAGATGGAGGCGAGAGATTGCGGCATTTGAAGATACAAATCACTCACTGCTGTAGTTGCCGTATCGGAGGGGGTTTAATCTCACAGAATTAGTTACATACTATAATTATATTTTTAGATTGTCGAGCTCATAAATTACAAAGCGTTGAATACCCCTCTGGCCAGAACAATACGTTCCATTTAATCACGTTTAGACAATTTTGTGTGACATTTATCATTTTGTTTTAATATTAAAGACAAGATGAAGAATTGACTGAAATGCGTGACAACCTCTAAAAATGTAACACAATGACAGCAAATGTTTAGTTTTTTTTTTTTTCCTTAATCAGAATTTACAACAAAGCTAATATTTGCCCATGTTGTATTTTTTTAAAAAAATGTTTTGTCTGTCCCCCAAAATTTGAAAAAGTTCGCCCTTTATCAACCGAAACCCGACCGCTTGTATGAACCTAGAGTGAAAGGTACACAGCTCTGTTCCAGTTCAAGTGAATGAGAGAAGAGCTGTAGGTCCCTGATGCCACCACTACAGTGTATGGAACCAGAAATTGTATACGGTGTATGGAGAGGTGCACTGTAGCAATGCCACCAGGGGATGCAGGTATGCTCCCATTCACATGAATAGGTGTAGAGCTGCTTCCATCTGTATACCTTGTATATGGGTTCCAGCAGTCAAATCAGCAGGTGTAGGACCCTCACTCACCTAATAGTGATGACCTATCCTATGAATAGGTCATTAGTATCCATGACCCTCAGTATGTGAGAGCCCAGGACTGTGTGTCTGACACTGTGATCTGTAGTACGGGGGCACGACAAGGTCCAGTTCTTGCCCCATTTCTCTCACACTGTACACTGCTGACTTTAGGCATAACTCACCCAGCTGTTACTTACAGAAGTACTCCGATGACTCTGCTATAGTCGGCCTTATCACTGATGGCGACAATAGGGAATACAGAGACTTAAAGCAGGACTTTGTTGAATGGTGCCAGGATTAATGCTGGGAAGACCAAGGAGATGGTGGTGGACTTTAGTAAATGGAGAGGTGCTCCGACCCCGGTGGAGATTCAAGGAACATGTATTGAGATAGTCAGGACCTATAAGTACCTGGGTGTGCTCCTCAATAATAAACTAGACTGGGCCGATCACCTGGAGGTGCTGCACAGAAAGGGCCACAGCAGACTCTACCTGCTCAGGAGGCTGAGGGCCTTCGGAGTCCAGGGGACACTTCTTAGGGCCTTTTTCAACTCTGTGGTTGCTTCAGCTATCTTTTTCGGTGTGGCCTGCTGGGGGAGCAGTATATCAACCAGGGACAGAAATAGACTTGACAGGCTGATCAGGAGGGCCAGCTCTGTCCTGGGGAGCCCCCTGGACCCAGTACAGGTGGTGGGTGACAGAAGGATACTGTCTGTGGTGACCTCCATGCGAGAGAACAAATCCCACCCCATGTATGGGACCTTGATGGGACTTGGCAGCACTGTAAGTGACCGTCTGCTTCACCCCAAGTGTGAGAAGGAGCTATCGCAAGTCCTTCCTTCCAACTGCGACCAGGCTGTACAATCTACATCAAACCAAGTGAAGACACTCCGCACAGAAAACTAATGATTATAATTATGATGTCTTCCTTCTTTCTTCTTCTGTTCCTTAGCTGCTATGGACTCTTAGTATATCTTCTCTTCTCAGCATATGTGTGTCTACGTCTGTAATATATTACTGTGTATTATCCTGTATCTGTATTACTAGGCTGCTGTAACATGCTGAAATTTCCCCATTGTGGGACTATTAAAGGATTATCTTATCTTATCTTATATCAGGCAACCCTTTTGAGACCTATAACATTAAAATCTCTAATCCTACAACCATCCTCTAACAACCAAACTCTGAGTGCCCACCCCCAGTTCACAAGTGACCTGCATGTGACCACATTATTGGTGGTAGAATGGAGAAATGAGTATTAGATTTTTATCTTCTAAGTTCTGTACATTGCCTTGTTATTCATCCTAGGATAACCATTTTTTTTCAAGGAGCCCATACTCAGCTGTCCCCAGTCCTTAGGTGCCTCCTACTGTGGTCTGGTTCTGCTGCTCGGGAGACTTATTTTGATGGAAGTTCCTGCCGCATGTGACCATTGAGGTCAATTATTGGCCTAAGTAAAAGACCCAGGACCTGGGAGACACCAGAGAACCGGAACAGCTGATTATAGAGTATGTTTTCTTTTTTTTCATCTACCTTGTCCTCCTTGCAAAAAAATGGTTATCCTGGACAACCTTTAGGGTTGGGTTCACATCTTCATCTGAGTCTCCGTACGGTGACTGTCACAGTGTGCCATGTGAAAAAGTTCTGCAAACCTGACTTTTTCATCCGACAGGTTCAGTTTCAAGTCAATAGGGTCCGTTGGGCTCCATTCGTAGCCATCATAGAACAGATCAGGCGGTGTCCGTTTTTCTGTTCTTCTTGTCCTCCATTGGACCAGAAGATTGGAAACCCAGACACAGGTGTGAAGCCAGCGTAATGGGCATCTGCGGGTTATCATTCGGGGGCAATCTGATATTGAGAATATGAGAATATGAGACTATGAGAATAGAATTTAGAAAATAAAGGAGGAATTTTGTCTAGGAAAACATTTCTCATAAATCCGTATCTCTTACCTTGAGATTTTTACAATGGCCTTCCCATTGCACTGCTCAGTCAATAACCCTATTGATGTCTATGCTCGTGCACGCTACATTATTGTCTACATTACATGGCTAACATCTGTTTGCCATCATGCAGGAAATGAATAGAAAGAGGCCACTTAGTAGTCTGTCTGCATTGTCGCTATACTTAGGTGTAAGTACCTGGCAGTTTGATGGGAAATAGGAAGAGAAGCCATGAAAATCACTTAACCACATATTATTCGGTGAGCGGGGATTACACATAATGGAGGATGATGGATGGGGGAGGTCAGACAGCTCCAGCTTGTTATATCACTTGCGGTGTTTATTTAAGGCCTCATGTATTGTAACACTAACCTTAAAGGGGTTTCCCATGAACACAACCATATTCAGATTTGTAGACAATTAAGAGTTGAATATTCTTGCAAATATAAAAAGATATAAATAATTTTTATTCTAATCATCTTCATGGTAATGTCGGATACAGCCATGAATACAGGAACTTTCTATGGTCTGAGACCTGTCAGAAACCCAGCCATGATGTCCTTATTGTGGTCAGGTTATCTTCTCATACATGTAAGACCCATGACCTCTGAGGGAGACCCAGCTTTCTCACACTGAGCCCTACATTATGCTACAAAGCAACCCCAAAACATGTATGAGAAGATAACCCAACCACAATAAGGATATCATGGTACAGTGTTGGCCAAAAGTATTGGCACCCCTGCAATTCTGTCAGATAATACTCATGTTCTTCCAGAAAATGATTGTAATCACAAATTCTTTGGTATTATCTTCATTTAATTTGTCTTCAATGGAAACCACAAAAAGAATTGACAAAAAGCCAAATTGGATATAATTCCACAGCAAACATAAAAAAGGGGGTGGACAAAAGTATTGGCACTGTTAGAAAAATCATGTGATGCTTCTCTAATTTGTGTAATTAACAGCACCTGTTACTTACCTGAGGCACCTAACAGGTGGTGGCAATAACTAAATCACACTTTCAGCCAGTTGAAATGGATTAAAGTTGACTCAACCTCTGTCCTGTGTCCTTGTGTGCACCACATTGAGCATGGAGAAAAGAAAGAAGACCAAAAAACTGTCTGAGGACTTGAGAAGCAAAATTGTGAGGAAGCATGAGCAATCTCAAGGCTACAAGTCCATCTCCAAAGACCTGAATGTTCCTGTGTCTACCGTGCGCAGTGTCATCAAGAAGTGTAAAGCCCATGGCACTGTGGCTAACCTCCCTAGATGTGGACGGAAAAGAAAAATTGGCGAGAGATTTCAACGCAAGATTGTGCGGATGGTGGATAAAGAACCTCGACTAACATCCAAACAAGTTCAAGCTGCCCTGCAGTCCAAGGGTACAACAGTGTCACCCCGTACTATCCAGCGTCAGCGTCTGAATGAGAAGGGACTGTATGGTAGGAGACCCAGGAAGACCCCACTTCTTACCCAGAGACATAAAAAAGCCAGGCTGGAGTTTGCCAAAACTTACCTGAGAAAGCCAAAACCGTTCTGGAAGAATGTTCTCTGGTCAGAGGAGACAAAAGTAGGAAAAGACCTCAACATAGAGTTTACAGGAAAAAAAGAGGCCTTCAAAGAAAAGAAGACGCCCCCTACAGTCAGACATGGCGGAGGTTCCCTGATGTTTTGGGGTTGCTTTGCTGTCTCTGGCACTGGACTGCTTGACCGTGTACATGGCATTATGAAGTCTGAAGATGACCAACACATTGTGCAGCATAATGTAGGGCCCAGTGTGAGAAAGCTGGGTCTCCCTCAGAGGTCAGGGCTCTTCCAGCAGGACAAGGACCCAAAACACACTTCAGGTCAGCACTAGAAAATGGTGGTGAGAGAAAGCCCTGGAGACTTGTAAAGTGGCAGCAATGAATCCAGCCCTGAATCCCATAGAACACCTGTGGGGGAGGGGGAGAGATCTCTTGGTGGCAGTTTGGAGAAGGCCCCCTTCACATCTCAGGGGGGACCGCGAGCAGTTTGCCAGAGAAGAATGGTCTAAGATTCCAGCAGAGCCTTGTAAGAAACTCATTGCTGGTTACCGGAAGCGGTTGTGCGCAGTTATTGTGTCTAAAGGTTGTGCTACCAAGTATTAGGCTGAGGGCGCCAATACTTCTGTCCGGCCCATTTTTGGAGTTTTGTGTAAAATGATCAATGATTTGACTTTTTTTCATTCTCTTTTGTGTTTTTTCATTGCAAGCAAAATAACTGAAGATATTACCAAAGAGTTTGTGCTTGTAATCATTTTCTGGAAGACACTGAGTATTATCTGACAGAATTGCAGGGGGGCCAATACTTTTGGCCAACACTGTATATGTTAACGTGGTTTTTCTAGATTTTTTCTAGACATGCAATTCCTAGGAAAAACTATCAATCCCTGATTGGGGGGGGGGGGGGCGTCAACACCTTGCCTCCTCACAAATCGGCCATACAGTCCTGCAGGCAGTCCTGGTACTATATACTGTGCATAAATGGAAGCAGATGGCTCAGTGTAGTGTATGGTGGCTGACTGCCTCAGCACTGACCCCAGGGGCATGCTATAAGAGTAGAGCACCAGACTGACCACGAGAAGGAAGACACAGAGCACCAGATGCCACAATGAGTCCCAATTTACCGGTATTGGCCTTTTATTTTTTTCTTTGTAGATTGAGCCCCATATAGGGAACACAATGTACATTCTTTTTTCCTATCAGTAAGTCATTGTAGAAGGGGAGGAAATCCACACATAGTGAGAACATGCAAACTTCTTGCAGATGTTGTTTCTGTCAAGGCTTGAACCCAGGTCTACAGTGTTGCAAGGTTGCAGTGCTAACCACTGAGCCACCCCCAACCATTTTAGTTCATCCGAGATGAATTGCAAATTGTTTAAATTTGGGTAGAATCTGGTTCATTGTTGAACCCAGTCCAGTTTGGGAGTTTGGTGCAGAGGGTCTATGGTAATCTAGGAGTTTTGCCAGTGTTAGGTGAAAATCCATGTCGAAAGCCAACTGGGTGTACTGTAGTGATAACTTTGAGAAGCCATTGCACACAACAAGATGTCGGGCACCCCCTTGCCTTCAGTTCTGGGTTCTATATACGCACTTCATTTCCAATTCTGCAGCACTAAAGGTTAACTGCCTGGCATGATAAACATTCGTCTTGGTTTCTTGCCAGCGTTATATTATAGTAAATAGAGAATGGCGCACTCAGGCTCTTATCTTTGTAACCTGACTGCAAAGCCATATGATTTCAGATGGCACAAGAAGATTATGTACAAAATAAATAGCATTTCATTCAATACAGACAGAGGGGAATTGCATATCTAGGTTACTAGGTAAAGTTCATTTTGTAAAAATTATTCTGCAGAGTAAATGTTTTATTAAAGGGATTCTACCATTAATACACTTTTTTTTTCTAGTTAACACATCGGAATAGACTTTAGAAAGGCTATTCGTCTCCTGCCTTTATCAGTTGTCTCCAGCCTGCCGTTCGGTAGAAATACCGGTTTTTACTGGTATGCAAATGAGTTCTCGTAGCACTGGGGGCGGGCCCCAATGCTGCCAGAGAACTCTCTCCAGCGACGCCTCCATCTTCAACAGCAACTGCCTCTTCTGGCGTCTTCTTCCGACTGGGGTCACACTGCCGCCTGCGCAGTCGGCTCTGCCATCGGGACGCAGGCAAGAGTCGAGTGCACAGGCCGGCCGGTGGCCTTTTATTGAAGGCCATTTACGCGCGCATGCGCAGTATGCTCCTGTTCTCCATAGAACTACAGGAGCGTACTGCGCATGCGCGTGTAAGCGGCCTTCAAAAAATATCCGTTGGCTGTCCTGTGCACTCGGCTCTTGCCTGCGTCCCGAAGGCAGAGCCTACTGCGCAGGTGCCGGAGTGTGACCCCAGCCAGAAGAAGATGGCAGAAGAGGCGGTTGCTGTTGAAGATGGAGGCGTCGCTGGAGAGAGTTCTCTGGCAGCAGTGGGGACGCCCCGAGTGCTGTTTGAGCGCTGGGGCCTGCCCCCAGTGCTGCGAGAGATCTCATTTGCATACCAGTAAAAAAAGGTATTTCTACCAAATGGCGTGCCGGAGGCGACTGATAAAGATAGGAGACGAATAGCCTTTCTTAAGACTATTCCGATGTGTTAACTAGAAAAAAAGTATTTTAACGGTAGAATCCCTTTAAGGTATTTCTATGTCTTCTTCTTATATTTATAGTAAGCAATGATGATGAATGGCGCATTAGATCTTGTTTTAAGCCAGTCGCAGACATTTGATTTTCATAATTTTGCCCAGTGGCCGGACATCCAACATACGGTTTATGGCTGATCTATGGGAACCTGCCAAAAAAAGGGTGACCATGCTGGACATTTTTGGCCTGTTGTTGGGTGTTTGGCATGATTGAATGTTTTTGGGGGCAACATGGTGGCTCAGTGGTTAGCGCTGCAGCCGTGCAGTGCTGGAGTCCTGGATTCAAATCCCACCAGGTACAACATCTGCAAGGAGTTTGTATGTTCTCCCTGTATTTGCATGGATTTCCTCCCATACTCCAAAGACATACTGATAGGAAAAAAATATTGTACATTGTGATCCCTATATGGGGCTCACAATCTACATTAAAAAATTAACTGTTTTTGACCAACTTGCACAGGCTCACAACGCTTTTTTTTCCTAATTTCTCAACTAAACTATCCCCTCAAATCATGAAGATTAGTTGCTAATGTTTGTAATGGGATCATTCATATGATCAATCCTATAATCATTTGTACAGCCTAAGTCTAAGGGTATGTTCACATTACAATCTTCGATCATATTTTTCGCATGGGTGTAAATGCAAACACTGGACAGGGAAATGCAAAAGCATGTGTCCTTTGATGTCCATTGCTCTAATCCTGTGACAGGTGATAGAAAAGAAGAATAAATAAACTAAGGTCCCATGAAGCAGATTCACTGTGGGTTTCATCCCATACAACTGGTACAAATCACCAAAATCACTGGTTTTCACCATGGATTTATCCCTCCTTCTGGGCCATTTTTTAACCTTTGCATTGTGACAAACCTGCAGGCAGAAATTGACCCCATTGGAGTTCAAAACCCACTGCTATGGTTAGAATGCAAGGCCTCACAAAAGCAATAGGATCTGGCTGATAACAGCAAGCAGTAGAGACAGCTATTTAAGATCAGCATACAACTGTGGACCAAGACAGATCCCAGACACCTTCACCAGAGCTCACCACGAGGATGGATGGACTTTAGCCAAATCTGTCACCAACAAAAGGATATACCAATAATAAACAAACTGCAAGCTGAAAACCCACTATTAACTTACAGAGCAGGCCGGGAGCTGGTGAGTAGTCATACAGGTACAGGTCAGGACCAAGAGAGGACGTCAGAGGCTAAATCAGAAGGCAGAAGCTGGCCAAGAGTCAAAATTGGAGCCAGCACGTCACAGGCAGAATCAGTAGGCAATAGAATATCCAAAAACAAGCCACGAGTCAGTACAAGGCAAACAAACACAAACAGGAAGCAGAGCCAAACTAGGAAGTAACACAACAGTCGGCCCCTGTGTCAGCAGGGAGCGGTCTTATAAAGGCCTCCTCAGCTGCTAAGTGGTGCAACCCAGGACACTTCTGAAACTGTAGAGGTTTTCTTAAAGATGAAGAAGTTGGATTGAGAATCTTGACACCCACACTGCATTGTATCTTGATTTTTCAGTTTGCGAACAGGATTTGTTGAAATCCAATCCATTACACAGCTACTGTAAGTGTACAGGAATATTATGTCATTGTGTCTAAGCTTTCTTACGTTTCTCCAAGTATACAGATGTAGCAAGCGCCAAACGAACATTTGGCGCAGCAGTCTAATAACTTAACACATTGAAAATTCAAGGCTATTTATGTGGCACTATATTAATGGTGTATTATGCTAATAGCATTCAGTTTCAGTTCTGTCTGTAGCATTCATGGAATAAATGTTCTTGGTGTCAAGGCAGCGCATCTACGCTATTTGTAGAGTCAGATCCCCGTTCACTTTGTATTTATACAGTTGCTCTACACAAAGGTTAAAGCGTTATGAACATAAACGTCAGAATATTTGTTTGACATTTGATTCTTTATTTATATGTACTAACATGTATAGATCCTATCATATAGAAAAGGGTGTACGGCCAAAGATCCAAGACAAGGACTTATCCACAATAAAATCTAAAAAAAAAAATTACTCTACAGGCTGAAAAAAGGAGACTAGACTTTATTCACTTTTCTATGGAAGAAAAGAGAAATCTAAATCCCGGCAAGGATTTGCTCAAGCCTACACCGAAAGAAGATCTGTGCTTGGTTCTCCAGAGATGGTGGAAACAACCAACCTGCCGCGTTCCATCAAAAACTGTCTGCAAGTGTACCGACAAAAAGATAACGCTACGTTGAAGGCCTGTGAGGGCCATGTCATTTCTATCAGAGACCCATCTAGTAGAACTTTAGACCCCCTTTGGCTTAGAGAACTGCAGTACTTTCTTACGGCATATATAGGTATCTTCCACAAGTGCCAGAGGACCTAGGGTGCGCCAAGAGAATGTTCCCCATATTACTCAACCTAAGCTTTCACATTTTGCTCACTACCTGGTGCTATTCGGGACCAAGAACTGGGTCTAGCTCCTAGACTTGGAGAGGAAGAGTTGGAAGTTGTAGAGGAGGTTGCGGCAATGATGATGATGGTGACGATAATACTACAGGCCAAGACCTACCTAAAGTAACTTGGGTGCTTGGACAGACTGATGAGCTAGGTAAGTAGCAAGATGCATGCTCTATTGCTTATATGGTGACAAGTGTATAGTTGACATAACACTAAGGAATTACTGTTGAATAGCCATGCTTTTAGACTCACGCTATATTGTCTACATAGGGACTAACATTGGCATAATATGAGGAAACCCTCTGCAACCAGCTCACCACAGCAGACATATGTCTTAGGCTAGGTTCACATCTGCGTTGGGGTCTCCGTTGGAGATTCCGCTACAGATTCCACTGAAAATTGTCAGAGAGAAAAGTCCAACAAGGAGGATTTTTCACTCTCTCTGGTTTCAGTATAATGTCTATACTATATAGTATTATAATCTATGGGGTCGTGGGTAACCGCTGTTTTAGCGGACAGGCTTTCCATCGCTTCGGTTCCCCAGAGGACCAAAACAATGGAGAACTTGGCGCAAGTGTGAATCTAGCCATACAGGTAAGCGCTTCTCTGCTCCATGCTGAACGACTGCCCCATCGTCTCTGCCAATGCTCCCAATACAGGCAGCAGCCAATAAAGTGTCTACGACATGATGAACCAGTTGTTTTTCCATCCACAGTGTCAACTAACGCAGATTATCAAATGGATAAGCGATGGCACCACCTACACCACCAGACTCAGTCATGTCGAAACTGTACTCTGAGAGATGCCCTAATGTCACTGACATCTAGGGAAACAGCATAGAATCTCATGGTTTTCAATACCATTGCTATGTCGATGACACCCAAATATACATCTCTGGACCAGACATGACCTCCCTACTGGCCAGAGTTCCAGATTGTTTAGCAGCTGTAGCCTCCTCCTCTCCTCCCACTTTCTCAAATTGAACATGGAGAAAACGGAGTTCATCATTTTCACCCCACCCAATGTGGCCCCTCCACCTGACCCATCTATCAAAGTTAATGGAACCACAATTACCCCTGTCCCACAGGCCCGATGTCTTGGGGTTACCCTGGACTCTGACCTATCCTTCAAGTCACACGTTCAAACCCTCAACACCTCCTGCCGCCTCCAGCTCAAGAACATCCATCGAATCCGCTCCTTCCTCACCCCTGAAACTACCAAGATGCTCGTCCATGTCCTCATAATCTACTGCTTAGACTACTGCAACACCCTTCTCCATGGACTCCCAACAAACACCCTCTCCCCCCCTCCAGTCCACCTTAAACTGTGCTGCTCGCTTAATCCACCTCTAACCCTCGGCTGTTCCCCTCTGCCAGTCCCTCCACTGGCTACCCATAGCCCAATAGCCCAGCGAATTGAGTTCAAGCTACTAACGTTAACATTCAAAGCCATCCACAACCTGTCCCCTCCATATATCTCCGACCTAATCTCCCGCTACCTGCCCACACGTAACCTCAGATCCTCCAATGACCTCCTACTCCGCTCTGCTCTCATCCGCTCCTCACACAACCGTCTCCAAGATTTCTCCCGTTCATCCCCCATACTCTAGAACTCCTTACCAAGACACATAAGACTGACCCCCACAATCACAGGATTCAAGAAGGCCCTGGAGACTCAGCTATTCAGGAAGGCCTACAACCGCCAATAACACTATCACCGCACTCCCATCTGTACAGTCTCCCCCTCTCCTTCTGTCTCTCTCCCCTTCCCCTATAGATTGTAAGCCCTCGCGGGCAGGGCCCTCTACCCCACTGTGCCAGTCGGTCACTGTTAGTATTATATCTACCTGTATATTTTGTGTATTGTATGTAACCCCCAAATGTAAAGCACCATGGAATTAATGGTGCTATGGTGCTGGTTCTCAGTATGACAGGTGGGTGGCATCATCACACTGAAGTGGATAATATTGTCGAACAAAAGATTTACATTTTGAAAAACGAACAAACATGAATATAGAGCTGCCAATTGCTTACAGTGAGAGGGATGGTGCGGGGGATGGGATCTGGCTATTATCTCCGTACCTGTGATGACTCTGCAGTTCTTTCTGCTTGTCCTTCCATGATTTACTTCTGATGCTGCATTCTCTACTAACCGCTACACAGTCAGAACTCATCTCCTTTTTTATCTGTCCTGTTCCATCACCACTGATACTACCACTACCACCAACACAGTGAGACATCACCTCCAGCTTCTCCATCCTGCCCCACCACTATGTCCATCATCACTACACTGGGACCATTGTTCTGCCCTGTCCATTCTGTTCCATACAGTCTCACCAACTCTGTCACCACTGCTATATACCGCTGGACAGCGAGATATCTCACATGGCTCTTTACTGATTGTTTTATTATTGGAATAATAAAAAGATTGAAAATTAACAGAAAAAGGCCATTTCTGCTTCACTGTCTGCATTATGGTTAGAGATGGTTTAGGTAGAATCTTAGAGTCCTCGAAGTGTCGTTCACAACTTATAAAAGCACTTTAAAAACTTCTGTTTCTACGTATATAGCAAAAAGTAACTGCTGTGGATTCCTGCTATTTTTTTGGGGGACACGCCTAACAAAAACTGGTGTGCACGTACTGTATATAGCAAGAAGTAACTGTTCTGTATCCCTGTTTTCCACCATCCGGGGAAAGCTGGACTGATGTCCCTACAGTGTATAGCTCTGAGAAGAGCTGTTGGTTTTCTTCTTTAGTTCTTGCCTGCCTATCTGAAGCTAATCTCTATCTAGCCCTCAGCAGATGTCTTTTTCTCCCTATCTCTGACCGCAAAAATGGCGAACAGGGCGGCGGCTGTTCTTATAAATGGGAGGTCACATGTTTTCGGCAGACAATGGTTTTTTTCAATTTTTTTCACTGCCTCCTTTGTCGTAGTTCCTGTCCCACCTCCCATGCACAGTTATTGGTGCAAAAAACGCACCAGGGAAGGTGGGAGGGGATACAAATTTTTACTGCGTATGCCACGTGGTATTCGATTGGGAACGAATACCTCGAATCGCCTGATATTCGATCGAACGGTGTTCGCTCATCTCTACTCATCTCTAGTCTGTATACTGCACAGTGGTGTTCGCTCATCTCTAGTCTGTATACTGCTGACTGGTGTTCACTCATCTCTAGTCTGTATACTGCTGACTGGTGTTCACTCATCTCTAGTCTGTATACTGCTGACTGGTGTTCACTCATCACTAGTCTGTATACTGCTGACTGGTTTTCACTCATCTCTAATCTGTATACTGCTGAGTGGTGTTCGCTCATCACTAGTCTGTATACTGCTGACTGGTGTTCACTCATCTCTAGTCTGTATACTGCTGACTGGTGTTCACTCATCTCTAGTCTGTATACTACTGAGTGGTGTCTGCTCCTCTTTAGTCTGTATATGCTGACTGGTGTTCACTCATCTCTAGTCTGTATACTACTGAGTGGTGTTAACTCATCTCTAGTCTGTATACTGCTGACTGGTGTTCGCTCATCACTAGTCTGTATACTGCTGACTGGTGTTCACTCATCTCTAGTCTGTATACTGCTGACTGGTGTTCACTCATCTCTAGTCTGTATACTACTGAGTGGTGTTCACTCATCTCTAGTCTGTATACTGCTGACTGGTGTTCGCTCATCACTAGTCTGTATACTGCTGACTGGTGTTCACTCATCTCTAGTCTGTATACTGCTGACTGGTGTTCACTCATCTCTAGTCTGTATACTACTGAGTGGTGTCTGCTCCTCTTTAGTCTGTATATGCTGACTGGTGTTCACTCATCTCTAGTCTGTATACTACTGAGTGGTGTTCACTCATCTCTAGTCTGTATACTGCTGACTGGTGTTCGCTCCTCTCTAGTCTGTATACTACTGAGTGGTGTCTGCTCCTCTTTAGTCTGTATATGCTGACTGGTGTTCACTCATCTCTAGTCTGTATACTACTGAGTGGTGTTCACTAATCTCTAGTCTGTATACTGCTGACTGGTGTTCACTCCTCTCTAGTCTGTATACTGCTGACTGGTGTTCACTCATCTCTAGTCTGTATACTGCTGAGTGGTGTTCACTCATCTCTAGTCTGTATACTGCTGACTGGTGTTCACTCATCTCTAGTCTGTATACTGCTGACTGGTGTTCACTCATCTCTAGTCTGTATACTGCTGACTGGTGTTCACTCATCTCTAGTCTGTATACTGCTGACTGGTGTTCGCTCATCTCTAGTCTGTATACTGCTGACTGGTGTTTGCTCCTCTCTAGTTTGTATACTGCTGACTGGTGTTCGCTCATCTCTAGTCTGTATACTACTGAGTGGTGTTCACTCATCTCTAGTCTGTATACTGCTGACTGGTGTTCACTCCTCTCTAGTCTGTATACTGCTGACTGGTGTTCACTCATCTCTAGTCTGTATACTGCTGAGTGGTGTTCACTCATCTCTAGTCTGTATACTGCTGACTGGTGTTCACTCATCTCTAGTCTGTATACTGCTGACTGGTGTTCACTCATCTCTAGTCTGTATACTGCACAGTGGTGTTCGCTCATCTCTAGTCTGTATACTGCTGACTGGTGTTCACTCATCTCTAGTCTGTATACTACTGAGTGGTGTTTGGCAACAGCCATCTGTATATATCACTATTGCCGCTTCTCTGAATACAAACAGGAATGGAGAGGCAGATGGCGGTAACTATAACTTCCTATATACTTATAGCCCTCCCTCCTGTCTGTGTCATTTTTAATCCTGACCAACCCTTTAATGCGGAATTAAAAATATAGTTAATAGGTAAAATGAACATATAACATCAATGGCAGCTGAATATGTTTATCTCAGTGCTTCACAGATAGAAATGGCTTCAATATCCGTGATGCCCCCTCCCCCTCCCCACCTCCGCCGCTATCAGTTTTATTGCAGGCACTGATCTGTTTTCCAGATCTTGAAATGTTTCAGTATATCTTATTTCATTACCAGTAATCTAACATCTATATCACAGCCTGAGCCTGAGCGATGATGTCCTGCGCCGTATAACAGCTGTCCAACGGGTGGCTGCCGTCTTACCGGGATCTAACGCTTGTCATTATATGATATGTTTCTTATGTATATAGGTGGATTTTTGGCGGCATGTACATCAATAGGTCTGGATCAACTAAAGCATACAATGTTTTCACATAGTGAATTGGAGATATTAACATTTTTGTCAATATGCAAATTAACTCTTTGTAGCAATGAGGGTAAAGTTTTTTTTAACTGGAACAAGGACAATGCCCTCATTGCCCCAAAGAGCTCATTTGCCTATGGACAAAACCAGCAATATTTCAATAATGGAGGTAACATTACACACGGGAATACATTATATGATTCAAGTGACCATAACCTATCTATCTGCAGGGCTGGGGTGATATGCTGGTTCTGGTGACAGTAACCTATCTATCTGCAGGGCTGGGGTGATATACTGGGGTCTGGTGACAGTAACCTATCTATCTGCAGGGCTGGGGTGATGTGCTGGTTCTGGTGACACTAACCTATCTATCTGCAGGGCTGGGGTGATATGCTGGTTCTGGTGACAGTAACCTATCTATCTGCAGGGCTGGGGTGATATGCTGGATCTGGTGACACTAACCTATCTATCTGCAGGGCTGGGGTGATATGCTGGTTCTGGTGACACTAACCTATCTATCTGCAGGGCTGGGGTGATATACTGGGGTCTGGTGACAGTAACCTATCTATCTGCAGGGCTGGGGTGATGTGCTGGTTCTGGTGACACTAACCTATCTATCTGCAGGGCTGGGGTGATATGCTGGTTCTGGTGACAGTAACCTATCTATCTGCAGGGCTGGGGTGATATGCTGGATCTGGTGACACTAACCTATCTATCTGCAGGGCTGGGGTGATATGCTGGTTCTGGTGACACTAACCTATCTATCTGCAGGACTGGGGTGATATGCTGGTTCTGGTGACAGTAACCTATCTATCTGCAGTGCTGGGGTGATATGCTGGTTCTGGTGACAGTAACCTATCTATCTGCAGGGCTGGGGTGATATACTGGTTCTGGTGACACTAACCTATCTATCTGCAGGACTGGGGTGATATGCTGGTTCTGGTGACAGTAACCTATCTATCTGCAGTGCTGGGGTGATATGCTGGTTCTGGTGACAGTAACTTATCTATCTGCAGGGCTGGGGTGATATGCTGGTTGTGGTGACACTAACCTATCTATCTGCAGGACTGGGGTGATATGCTGGTTCTGGTGACAGTAACCTATCTATCTGCAATGCTGGGGTGATATGCTGGGTCTGGTGACACTAACCTATCTATCTGGGGGACTGGGGTGATATGCTGGTTCTGGTGACACTAACCTATCTATCTGCATGACTGGGGTGATATGCTGGTTCTGGTGACAGTAACCTATCTATCTGCAGGGCTGGGGTGATATGCTGGTTCTGGTGACACTAACCTATCTATCTGCAGGGCTGGGGTGATATGCTGGTTCTGGTGACAGTAACCTATCTATCTGCAGGGCTGGGGTGATATGCTGGTTCTGGTGACGGTAATCTATCTATCTGCAGGGCTGGGGTGATATGCTGGTTCTGGTGACACTAACCTATCTATCTGCAGGACTGGGGTGATATACTGGGTCTGGTGACACTAACCTATCTATCTGCAGGACTGGGGTGATATGCTGGTTGTGGTGACACTAACCTATCTATCTGCAGTGCTGGGGTGATATGCTGGTTCTGGTGACAGTAACCTATCTATCTGCAGGGCTGGGGTGATATGCTGGTTCTGGTGACAGTAACCTATCTATCTGCAGGGCTGGGGTGATATGCTGGTTCTGGTGACAGTAACCTATCTATCTGCAGGGCTGGGGTGATATGCTGGTTCTGGTGACACTAACCTATCTATCTGCAGGACTGGAGTGATATGGTGGTTCTGGTGACACTAACCTATCTATCTGCAGGACTGGAGTGATATGGTGGTTCTGGTGACAGTAACCTATCTATCTGCAGGGCTGGGGTGATATGCTGGGTCTGGTGACAGTAACCTATCTATCTGCAGGGCTGGGGTGATATTCTGGTATCTGGTGACACTAACCTATCTATCTGCAGGGCTGGGGTGATATGCTGGGTCTGGTGACAGTAACCTATCTATCTGCAGGACTGGAGTGATATGGTGGTTCTGGTGACAGTAATCTATCTATCTGCAGGGCTGGGGTGATATGCTGGTTCTGGTGACACTAACCTATCTATCTGCAGGGCTGGGGTGATATGCTGGTTCTGGTGACACTAACCTATCTATCTGCAGGGCTGGGGTGATATGCTGGTTCTGGTGACAGTAACCTATCTATCTGCAGGACTGGGGTGATATACTGGTTCTGGTGACACTAACCTATCTATCTGCAGGGCTGGGGTGATATGCTGGTTCTGGTGACAGTAACCTATCTATCTGCAGGGCTGGGGTGATATACTGGTTCTGGTGACACTAACCTATCTATCTGCAGGGCTGGGGTGATATACTGATTCTGGTGACAGTAACCTATCTATCTGCAGGGCTGGGGTGATATGCTGGTTCTGGTGACAGTAACCTATCTATCTGCAGGGCTGGGGTGATATGCTGGTTCTGGTGACACTAACCTATCTATCTGCAGGGCTGGGGTGATATGCTGGTTCTGGTGACACTAACCTATCTATGTGCCTACAATGAACACTGTGTAAGACTTCATGTATGCAGTTTTTAAGATATTTCTGTGGGCGTATAAGAACACCATGACATTCATGCTTTGTGTTCATCTGATAGAAAATTCTATGTAAACAACAACAACAAAAAGTCTATGATTAAACTACAGAAAAAGATTTCAACAATTCTGAAAAAAAGTCAGGAATACTAAAAACTTCATAGTGCCACAAAAACACCACTACAGAAAAACACAGAGTATAGAACTTTTCTTAAAAACTTATTGACTGACAACACATCTATACATCTGAAAAACTAGGCTTTGCCAGTATTGAGAAAGATGCGATTATTCAGTTAAGTGCAGTGTAGAAAGCTGCTGACCCCTCCGCAGCCCCCGCCGCACCCCTCCTCTAATCTCACTCCTTTAGCAGAGATGTTAAATTGCTCCTTTGACCCTGATTTGATTATCAATCACCCTGACTGGAATTTGGTTCCTATTTCTACTGGCTTAGCATTTCAGTCCACACAAGTGCTTAGTCTGAAAGCAGGAAAAAGCTACAACCTGCAAGATGAGAGAGTGCCAAGTCACTCTATCTATCTATCTATCTATCTATCTATCTATCTATCTATCTATTTATCTATCTATCTCCTATCTATCTATCTATCTATCTATCTATCTATCTATCTATTATCTATCTATCTATCTATCTATCTATCTATTATCTATCTATCTATCTATCTATCTATTATCTATCTATCTATCTATCTATCTATCTATCTCCTATCTATCTATCTATCTATCTATCTATCTATCTATCTATTTATCTATCTATCTCCTATCTATCTATCTATCTATCTATCTATCTATCTATCTATTATCTATCTATCTATCTATCTATCTATCTATCTATCTATCTATCTCCTATCTATCTATCTATCTATCTATCTATCTCCTATCTATCTATCTATCTATCTATCTATCTATTATCTATCTATCTATCTATCTATCTATCTATCTATCTATCTATCTATTATCTATCTATCTATTATCTATCTATCTATCTCCTATCTATCTATCTATCTATCTATCTATCTATCTATCTCCTATCTATCTATCTATCTATCTATCTATCTATCTATCTATTATCTATCTATCTATCTATCTATCTATCTATTATCTATCTATCTATTATCTATCTATCTATCTATCTATCTATCTATCTATCTATCTATCTATTCATAAATCATAGGGTAGAAGTTCTGTGTGGTGGAGCCCAATGGTTGAATGCAGACCTATGGCTTCGTTAGGTCTATGTGCAAAATATCTATACGTAGCACAATAGCCTGATTTGTAAGAAACCCAATGATGACTGTTCCCTCAACCTCCATATCTAGACCTGATAGGTGATGATTAGAGATGAGTGAACACTGTTCGATCGAATACATATTCGATCGGATATCAGGCCATTCGGGGTATTCGATTGGAATCGATTACCACGAGGCAAATTCAGTAAAAATTCATATCCCCTTCCACCTTCTTTTTTTGCACCAATAACTGTGCTCTTCAGATAGGGAAGGGGGGAGGTGAGAGCTCCGGGATTACTGTACTGTCTGTCTTCAGCTTTTTCACTTATCAGCTGGTTTATTTGAATTTGGCTGATAAGGTCTGAGATGAGGAGTCCATTACCTCTGTATGTAATGCAATCTGACTCAAATCCAGCTCTGCTACATCAGTTTCTACATCAGCTTTATACTGTGGCAATGCATTTACAACCAATCCCTCATTACTGACTGCAAACATAGCAGATAGCAGAGCAAGTGAAACCCTGCCCCCCAATGTGCTGAGAAATCCAGGAAGTGAAGAGAGCACAGAGCCTGGAGGCTGCAGAACAAGAGTTATGGGAATACCCCTTTAAGCTCTGTAATTTCAGGTGGGCGTTGTCAGGAAGGGGGCATGGTTCAAAGCTCCAATCAGAGGCAGCCAATGTCAGAGCTCAGAATCACACCCCTTGTCTGCTTCTGCCTGAGACCACCCTCCTGACAGTACAGAGACTAAATAACACATTAGGTACCAAAACTAACAACATGGGTTGCTCAGGAATGGTGGGGGTCAGAGAGAAAATTCCAACTGTACCAGAATCAGTGCAACAGCAGCTACAGTCCTATGAAAAAGTTTGTGCCCCCTATTAATCTTAATCATTTTTAGTTCTAAATATTTTGGTGTTTGCAGCAGCCATTTCAGTTTGATATATCTAATAACTGATGGACACAGTAATATCTCAGGATTGAAATGAGGTTTATTGTACTAACAGAAAATGTGCAATATGCATTAAACCAAAATTTGACCGGTGTAAAAGTCTGGGCACCTCAACAGAAAAGTGACATTAATATTTAGTAGATCCTCCTTTTGCCTCTAGTCGCTTCCTGTAGCTTTTAATCCGTTCCTGGATCCTGGATGAAGGTATTTTGGACCATTCCTCTTTACAAAACAATTCAAGTTCAGTTAAGTTTGATGGTCGCCGAGCATGGACAGCCCGCTTCAAATCATCCCACAGATTTTCAATGATATTCAGGTCTGGGGACTGGGATGGCCATTCCAGAACATTGTAATTGTTCCTCTGCATGAATGCCTGAGTCGATTTGGAGCGGTGTTTTGGATCATTGTCTTGCTGAAATCTCCATCGGCGTAACTTCAACTTCGTCACTGATTCTTGAACATTATTCTCAAGAATCTGCTGATACTGAGTGGAATCCATGCGACCCTCAACTTTAACAAGATTCCCGGTGCCGGCATTGGCCACACAGCCCCAAAGCATGATGGAACCTCCACCAAATTTTACAGTGGGTAGCAAGTGTTTTTCTTGGAATGCTGTTTTTTTTGGACACCATGCATAACGCCTTTTTGTATGACCAAACACTTCAATCTTTGTTTCATCAGTCCACAGGACCTTCTTCCAAAATGAAGCTGGCATGTCCAAATGTGCTTTTGCATACCTCAGGCGACTCTGTTTGTGGCGTGCTTGCAGAAACGGCTTCTTTCTCATCAATCTCCCATACAGCTTCTCCTTGTGCAAAGTGCGCTGTATAGTTGACCGATGCACAGTGACACCATCTGCAGCAAGATGATGCTGCAGCTCTTTGGAGGTGGTCTGTGGATTGTCCTTGACTGTTCTCACCATTCTTCTTCTCTGCCTTTCTGATATTTTTCTTGGCCTGCCACTTCTGGGTTTAACAAGAACTGTCCCTGTGGTCTTCCATTTCCTTACTATGTTCCTCACAGTGGAAACTGACAGGTTAAATCTCTGAGACAACTTTTTGTCTCCTTCCCCTGAACAACTATGTTGAACAATCTTTGTTTTCAGATCATTTGAGAGCGGGCTGTCCATGCTCGGCGACCATCAAACTGAACTGAACTTGAATTGTTTTGTAAAGAGGAATGGCCCAAAATCCCTTCATCCAGGATCCAGGAACTGATTAAAAGCTACAGGAAGCGACTAGAGGCAAAAGGAGGATCTACTAAATATTAATGTCACTTTTCTGTTGAGGTGCCCAGCCTTTTGCACCGGTCAAATTTTGGTTTAATGCATATGGCACATTTACTGTTAGTAGAATAAACCTCATTTCAATCCTGAAATATTACTGTGTCCATCAGTTATTAGATATATCAGACTGACATGGCTGCTGCAAACACCAAAATATTTAGAACTAAAAATGATTAAGATTAATAGGGGGGCCCAAACTTTTTCATAGGACTGTATTAACTGTTGGGGGATTTGTTGGAGATGGTGAAAGTTCCTATTTAAGGTGGTATTCCAACCTCAGACATTTACTTTAATTCAGTTAAGAGAACCAGATACATTGTGTCTCCTCCTATATAGAGCTTTTGGTGGCTACCATGTTTTACAAGATGATGGTCAGGGGACCCCTTTCTCCTTATAGGATACAGTCTCACTGCAGGGTAATATCTAAAATCTTTCAATAACCCTTTTCATTGACTTTCTATTGACTTTTATGATAAGATATCACGCTGCAGAGATTCATCCTGCTATAGAAAACCGGGCTAGCTCTGCTACATCCGTACCACATAGTCATCTTCCATAAAAGTCCATAAACTACAATGCTTATTAATATACTCTAGTTTCTTCTATGATCCCAGCTCATTGCACTTGTACAGTATAACGTGCAACCTGCAAAAGAACTACAGCTCTGGAGACGTGCTGCTTCCTTGCACTGAGTATGCCAAATCTTTGGTTTGCTTTGACCTGTTACTGGTCTATTACATAAAGCTAAAGCCTTGGGATTGGCTGCTCCAGGATGGAACGGACAGAAATCAATAGCACTGGGATGGAGCTGGTTACTGCAGAGTACTTCAGGCACTCACAAGCTTTGCTCATTACGAGAGAACAGGCTGAGCTTAACATGACTTCTAACTGCAAGTGAGCACAGGCTGCAAGACACAGGGCGATGTGAAGAGCACACAGTCAGCAACGACCAGGACCACCGCTCAGGAGGCTGCATCCCCTGCCATTCCTACCTGTGCCTTCACATCTCAATATATAGATATACATTTGTTTTTCTAAATTCTTGGACATCTCCACGACCATGTACCCAATGCATTACTCCAACACATTCCTAGTGCTGCTGGGTGCCATCCTGTGGGGGCACAGCGACTCCGATACACGCGTCGTGAGTGGTAAGTAATGTGGCAAACTTTGGACAGGAGCTTGCATGGGTTTGCTATGGGTTGGGGATTGAAGATGCATTAACAACTGTTGCGACAAGTTTCTGTAACTTTACTTAATCCTCGATAGACAGATGTAGCCAGCTTCAACTTAAATCTGATAACTTGCTGCACCGTACTGTGATAACTTACAAGAAAAGCCATTGAAAGCGATGGGAAAAAGTAGAGTTATAGTGACCGGCAACTATTTACTTATTAACTTAGAAGTCGTTAAACTTGGATATCTATCTATCTATCTATCTATCTATCTATCTATCTATCTATCTATCTCCTATCTATCTATCTATCTATCTATCTATCTATCTATCTATCTATCTCCTATCCATCTATCTCCTATCTATCTATCTATCTATCTATCTATCTATCTCCTATCTATCTATCTATCTATCTATCTATCTATCTATCTATCTATCTATCTCCTATCTATCTATCTATCTATCTATCTATCTATCTATCTATCTATCTATCTATCTATCTATTAGCCTGTCAAGGCTGATAGCTAATGGTGGTAATTGTCCAAATTATGTATGTTATGTCTGTAGTCCTAGGGCGATAGGACAAATTCTATCTATCTATCTATCTATCTATCTATCTATCTATCTATCTATCTATCTATCTATCTATCTATCTATCTATCTCTATCTCCTATCTATCTATTATCTATCTATCTATCTATCTATCTATCTATCTATCTATCTATCTATCTATCTATCTATCTATCTATCTATCTATCTATCTCTCCTATCTATCTATCTATCTATCTATCTATCTATCTATCTATCTATCTATCTATCTATCTATCTATCTATCTATCTATCTATCTATCTATCTCTCCTATCTATCTATCTATCTATCTATCTATCTATCTATCTATCTATCTATCTATCTATCTATCTATCTATCTATCAATCATAATGTTCTTCACGTCTCAAGGTTTCTTAATACAAGGAACAGAAGTTGTCCAAGTTACACTGTACTTTTTTGGATAGAGATTGCACTTACTGCTATACTTTACAAAGTAGAGACAAGAGCATCCTACAGGTAGCGAACAGACAGCACATGACAAACTTAGCTCTGCTACATCTGTACTGCAATTTCTTGTGTATTATCTATTATTACATTACAGGACTTTTCTACCACTTACCTGTATCCTAATACTATATGTAGAAGTTAATGACTACGTTATCTCGGACTCATAAACTATATTTATAGCACGCCGAAGAAACTTAGATTCAAGGTGATAGTGTGATGTAGCAGTGGCGAGTTATTTGTGGGTGTGTAGTGAGGCTGAGGTCGTCATTTGGTTTAACTCACTGTGATATTGCAAGCGCTGTGGAGTATATTGGTGTCATATAAATGTATTATTATTATTATTATTATTATTACTATTATTAATAATAATTACTATTAATATTTATTTTATCTAAGATGAGATAAGATCTGTGGTCTTAAATAAACTTCATAACCAAGAAAGTTAAAGGGGTATTCTCATCTTGGACATCCTACCCGCTCCAATTTCCAGGGCAGGGGTCCTCCACCCCCGTCCCGCCCATCCTGATCCCTCCTCTAGCACCCTCATCTTCTAGATATGTATCCTGTGGATATGCTGTAAATGTCTATGATGAGAATACCCCTTTAAGTGACATAAAGGTAAACCAGTTACATTGTCTCAGGTATCACAAGGCACAAACTATACTTGATGAATGGCAAGCTCAGCTCTGCTACATGTGTAGTGGACGAGATACAGAGAGTATACGAATAATCTGCAGGATACAGCAGAACTGTCCATGTCAGCTCCAATTCTAAAATAAATTTGTCAAGTCGGCCGCTCTCTGCATAATGTATAGGTATAGTGGGCATTGTAATGATCTGTTGGCTATCATTTAGCACTGAGTGGGTGTAGAGCTTGGGGCAATTGCCCAAAATCTCCATTCTGCAGATCCATAGTAAAACCTTGCCAAATGACTAGGGCCGGCTGTGTAATGACATTTCCAATACTGACGATATTTATGTAGCCACAATTATTGCTAATGAATTACTGCAGGTAACGTCTCCGGACCCGTGAGCAGAGTTACTAGACGTCTTCTTATAAGTGAAGGATTGCGTCAAGTCATAGCCTGGGAGTCGTGTAACAAAGTAGGATAAATTGGATCTATGTGATAGAGATTGGTCTTGGTGGTGGTACATTTGCAGGTCTATATTGGGTATATATCTGATTCATAGCCTTTAAAGGGGCACTCCAACCTTACACATGTCAGGTATATCCCTATCAGGAGAATGTGTGCCCCATAACAAGAATAGGAGAAAAAGAGCAGGTCCAAGAGGTGAGTTTATCTCTCCATTAAAGTCTATGGGATTACAGTAACGGCCAAGCACGCCACCTCTGCTGGTCCCTAACTCTCATAGGCAGTAATGGAAAGGACGACCTGTTCACCTGTTTTTTACCCTTTTCTTGGTCACCATTGACTACTCTGCTTGACATAAAAGGGAGCACAGTTATCACTTAAAGGTGGTGCCCTTACCTGTTGATGGCAGATCCCTTTAAATCCTTAAAGGGACACTTTGATAAAAAGTTTTGTTTTTTTAAAAAAAATACTCTCTAAACCCTTTGGCAGCCTTTATGAAGTTTTCTTTAGTAGTCTTTATTCATTTCCAGTAGTGAAACCTTTCTAAATTTAGAGCATCCTTAAAGGGACAGCCCAGTGTTTTTATTTATCTAGACTGTGATACTCTACATCTTCACCCTTGTATTCATGAATGGTGGTGAACTTTTTGCATGTCCTGTACCTCCTTCTTTATATCTTTATGATATTCTCTATGCCATATGTAACTATACCCAAGCATGGGGTCAATGGGGCTTTGCTCTAAGTCGTCATGTGGCCTCGGTGCATTGTTGTACAGGCTCCGTGCCCGTGTATGCTGCCCCTAACATACAGGATATAATATGTAAAAAGGTACATGTGACTGCTATACCCTGTGAAAAAGATTAAACAAGGACACTCAAGGACCTCATCAATGAAAAATCTGTAACGGAGTCACCAGATTACTATGTGTCCCATAATGGTAGTGTCTTCCTATGGGGCAGAAGACATCAGGAATACTGCACGCCCACGGCCATCAAGGGGTTAGTCTATGGGGTGGAAGACATCAGGAATACTGCACACCCATGGTCATTAAGGGGTTAGTCTATGGGGTGGAAGACATCAGGAATACTGCACACCCACGGTCATTAAGGGGTTAGTCTATGGGGCGTAAGACATCTGGAATACTGCACACCCACGGCCATTAAGGGGTTAGTCTATGGGGCGTAAGACATCAGGAATACTGCACGCCCACGGTCATTAAGGGGTTAGTCTATGGGGCGTAAGACATCTGGAATACTGCACACCCACGGCCATTAAGGGGTTAGTCTATGGGGCGTAAGACATCAGGAATACTGCACGCCCACGTTCATTAAGGGGTTAGTCTATGGGGCGTAAGACATCTGGAATACTGCACGCCCACGTTCATTAAGGGGTTAGTCTATGGGGCAGAAGACATCAGGAATACTGCACGCCCACAACCATCAGGGGGTTAGTCTCATCACAGATATTTATGGCATGTCAGAAAAACCTAAAAATAAGAGTTCTCCGACTCCCCTCTTCTGACTGCAGTAAACATAGAGGTGACCACACATGAGCAGATCTCTCCATTCACTTCAACATTTTGCAAAATTGGATAAAAATCCATATTTTTGGCTAAAATTTAGCTCCAGAAGTCTGAGATATACAACACTTCCCCAAGAATAAGGCATGGTCAGAGTTTGCTCTGTATGTGGTCTCCATGTCTGTTTCCACGTGCACACAATGGGTATTACTAGACCAAAAATCTGTACAATCCAGATATCAACAGACATTTTCAGTGCAGAGTCTCTAAAATCTCATCATTTGCATGTTCTTACCACCAGCAGAAAAAGGACCCTAAATCTATCAGAAGGTATATTTCCTCCATGATTGGTAAGAGGGGATATCATGAAGAAAGGGTCCTGCCTAAGCTGCACTTGGGGTCAATGGCGGCTATAGGGGGAGAGATAAGAATATCACACTCTGATTGGTAAGAGGGGTACTGACATGAGGAAAGGTTGGGGTCACTGGAGGCTGTAGAGGGGGGGACATGATAGCTTCATACTGTGAATGGTAAGAGGGGTGGTAAGATTAAGAAAAACTTCTGCTGAGGTTACTGGAGGGTGTACAGGGGAAAAGATGACAGTATCATGTTTTGGTTTGGAAGAGAGCATACCAATGACTTGACATTAACAGGTTGTCTCCCCTCTATCTGTCACTCCTTTACCCACTAAGGACTAGCACCTAAAACTTTTCATACTGGTCCATGTTTTCAGGTGATGGCGACACCCCAAATACTGCACCTTGATTCCAGCCTAGTATCATTACCGCTACAATTCTAGGCCTTATTGACACCAGGAGCTAAACTCTCGCCCTAATATTGTAGCCATGACAAGTGATTCCATATATCCTTGGAAGTAAAATGATGGATCATGTAAATATTTGGCCTCACAGCCGATCAGTTTTGAACTATTATGAGCCAGGTTAGAGGTGAGGGAGGATATAATGTGGTCCCTTGGTTGAAACCAAATGCAACCTTTTATTATGACAGTACCATGCACACTGTCTACCAATAACAATTTGGACACCCATGCAAATGAAGATATCTGCAGTCATGATGTACGTCACGCCTTCTGCCGTTAAATAGGAAACAGCATTCGCATTGGTCACATCCATGATACTACGAAGTGCAGAGCTGTCCAATTTCGAGAAAGGGGTAATTGTGGGGTACTACAGAAATGGTCGATCCTTAAGGGACATAGCAAGTGAACTGAATTACCCAAAATCGACAGTGGCCTATGTGATTACGAAGTGGAAGGTGAACGGTGATTGTCGGAATGTGCCCGAGTCGGCAGACCCCCGAAACTGGGAGAGAGAGACCGACAAGTGCTGGCCAGAGAAACCGCACCCAACCGATGGCTCATACACACCAGAAGTGTCACCAGGCACCCGGGAGTATTGTGTCGCTCAATCCCATCTGTAAGGAAGCGTCTGCTGGGATCTACCAACTATTGTATAGGAAGAAATGGTGTTTTTCTATTCTACCGCAGGTATCCAAATACTTATTGGTAGACAGGGTAGAGTTACTTCTACATGTTTCCAAGATGTCTTTCTTATTTTGCATTGCAGCTCCATTTTCATGAAAATCAGTGTTTCACTTTAATGCAAGTTATCTGAAAAGGGCTTTAGGGGCTTGTCATGTCTTATCTGCTCCAGATAACTACCCCTAACTTCAGAAAAAGTGTGACAAATTGGGAGATGTCACCCAAGCAATAAGGGGCAGAGCTGAACAGGAGTTATGGCTGATTATCTAGAATAGAGAGTGAAGCCCTGGCAGGAGACGAGACGCCCTAAAGTGCCTTTTTCCACTAACTTGTATAAGGATAAATGCTGATTTTCATGAAAATGAAGCTGCAATGCAGAATAAGAAAGGCATCTATGGAAAGTATAAAAACAGCCCTACAAGTTTACTATCATTAGTCAGGGAGCACTCCCATTGAAGTGAACGGGAAGTGTTCGGGAGCCTCCTGCAGCACTCGCGTGTACGGCTGTGAATGAGGATTTTTACAAGCCCGGCATTATTCCGTGTGAAGGCAGCCTAACATGGCGGATGTTGGGTATTTAAATAAGTTGGCCCTCACGGGCATTAGCGCAGAGACCAAGTCCCCATATAGATCTCAAGCATAAAGGCCCCTGGCTCCTCCGTCAAAGCTGAAGGAGGCACCATTTTTCCCATTGGTACATGACGCTGCTATTTTGGTGAGGATCACTGGCACCCGGAATGAGATTTGGGGCCAGCGATTCCTTGCTATGACAACCAGGAGCCTACTGCAGGTTTCCAGGCTTGTGCTTGCCAAACTGCAGTTTTTCCACTGCTTCAGATCTGATAAAAATTTGAAAAAAAAGTGAACAAAGCAATAATCCAAAAAATGATATAACTAAAAAGTACACCTGGCCTCACACAAAAAGACGTCCTATGACCTCCGGTACATGGAAATATATAAAGAAGTTCTGAGTGTCAGAATTTGTCGATTTTAAGAAAAAATTTGTTTAGGATTTTTATTAAGGGGTTAAAATGCAAATAAACTATATAAATGTGGTATCCCCAGAATCTGACTGAAACATAGAATACAGGTGACATGTCATTTTGATGGCAGAGTGAATGCCGTAAAAATGAAGCCCGTAAGGAAGTTGCAAGAATGCCATTTTTCTCCAATTCCACCCCATTCTGAATTTATATCCAGCTTCCCAGTACATTGTACAGAATAATAAACGGTACCATCATAAATAACAATTTATTCCACAAATATTAGACTCTGTGAATGAAAAAAATAAAAAAGTGATGGGGTTTTATAAGGCAGGGAGTCAAAAACGAAAATCAAAAAATGCCACCAATGGGTAGAGGTGAACTGTTGCTAAAAGTTGCTGGAGTTGGAGGAAGTGGTGAAAGTTCCTCTTTAAAGGGGCTCAGTAAAATTATGCTGTATGAGCCCCACATAAAAAGGCTATTCAGGCCCCGCTAATCTTATTTTACCCCCCCCCCGTTTTAAAATAATACCCTAAAAACTAATATGCAAATGATAGTTACCCGTGCATGGTGGGCGGTCGTGCACTGTCCGATGTCATCTGCTGTCACGTCTTCCTCTTCTTTCTTCTTTCAGCGACGCCCTCCTGTCCTGGCTCTTCCCCGCCTTGATCTTCTGTTCTTACACCAGGTTTGGTTCAAATCCTGCGCGTTTTCAGTAGCACTCCCTGTGCACGCTCTGAGGCCATTTTTGTAGTAGTTCTAGGTTCCCCTTAGAACTATGCAAGCATACTGCGCATGCACAGTACGCTCACGAACCTCTTCATTCTGGAAGAACAGAAGATCAAGGCAAGGAAGAGCCAGGACAGGAAGACGTCGCTGGAAGAAGAAAGAAGAGGAAGGCGTGACAGCAAGATGACGTCGGACAGTGCACTACCTGAATAGCCTTTCTAAAGGCTATTCTGGCATATGTGCGGCTCATACAGGATCATTTTGCTGATAGAGCCCCTTTAAGCATGGGCAGAAAGAAGTCCCGATAGGCTCCCCATTACAAAAATCTATTTTTTATTCTGAAATGCTGTGGAGTTTTTAGGGAAAATATGATTTCCCATGCCAATTTTCATCAATTTCCCAGATGTTACTGAGTTAGCAAGAGGTTCCATGTTCTTAATAATCCAAGTGGACCATGGAAGGTCCTGTGTGCCAGAAATGAAACCTACACCAGCCTGGAACTGGTATGGATCTCAGGTATAACTCACACTAGATTTATGATGTGAGTTATGGTTTATTTGCTGGACGGAGGTGTCTTCGCTCCTGCACACTTTTGTTCCTTCACCATCTTTTCACTTTCATAAAAGATGTTGAGCAGAGCACCAAGTCCTTTGTACGCCACCTCAGTTTTCGGGCATAGGTGGGATAGTAAATCCCCGCCCCTTTGTCACAAACCTGGAAATCTCAGTCCTGTCTGTTTTTATGAGTTTTCACCATCTCCTTGCACATAGTTACATAATAGATGAGGTTGGATAAAGACATTAGTCCATCAAGTCCAACCTATAACCCTACAATCCCTACAGTGTTGATCCAGGGGAAGGCAAAAAAACCCCATGAGGCTCATGCCAATTGCCCTATTTCAGGGGAAAAAATTCCTTCCCGACTCCAAATTTGGCAGTCAGTATAAAACCCTGGATCAACGTGTCCTTAAAATCTAGAGTCCATAACCTGTTATACTTTTTTCTTCAGGAAAGGTATCCAGGCCCACTTTGAACTTGTTCAGTGAATCCACCATCACCACTTCCCGGGGCAGAGAGTTCCAGAGCCTCGCTGTTCTTACTGTGAAGAATCCCCTTCTATGTTTCTGGTGAAACCTTCTTTCCTCCAGACGTAGAGGATGTCCCCTGGTCACTGTCACTGGCCTAGGAGTAAAAATATCCTTAGAAAGTTCTTTGTATTGTCCTTTCATGTATTTGTACATTGCTATTAGATCTCCCCGTAGACGTCTTTTCTCTAAACTGAATAACCCCAAGTTTGTTAATCTATCGTTGTACTCCAGTCCCCCCATTCCCCTAATCATTTTGGTTGCCCATCTTTGCACTTTCTCAAGTTCACTTATGTCTTTCTTGTATATCGGGGCCCAAAATTGCCCACAATATTCTAAGTGTGGCCGTACCAGTGATTTGTGTAGAGGCATACGCATTGTACGTTAAAGTTGAGGACAGCAAAATGTACTGTCCTGGGCATTAAAGGGGTATTCCCACGTCGCATACTCACCAGTCTTTACTGCTGCAAAATCTTCTTTCTTCCTCGTTTCTTGCATCATTTGGTGGGCGGGGTTTCACATGCAACCTGCCATTTAGTTCCACCCCCAAATTTGAGTGTAGCTCCGCCCACCCATATTGGACTATGAAGTACAGGCAGGAGCAACTCCATTCTGTGCCTGTCTCTGCCATAATCAACACAATTGAATTAGCTAGCCTGATAACTGGGAGAACAGAAGAAATGAAAGCAGCTCCTCTCCCCTATCTGAGTGCAGGACCTAGGTCATGTGGTGTAGACACAGGAATAGCTAGAAACACAGGCTCGCTCCCTGCACTTAGCCCCTCCTCCCTCCCCTCTGAGAGCAGCAGATACATCACTTGACTCATGAGCAGATAAGTCAGGGCTGTGGCCACAAAGAATTGAATAAAGTAAGATAGTGGACAAACAAAGCAGTTTTGCTGAAGCAGTGTATTTAGGAAAAGTCTTACATCCACATTAACCAGCAGTATAGATAGGATCCTTGTGATGGGACAACCTCTTTAATGGCACCACTATCTGGTACTTACTATAGATTCCCAGTAAATCCCTAAATCCCAGTAACATAAGTACATTACGTTGGTTTATGGGCCTCAAACCTTGTAATAGGTTTCCTTTGAAAAGTAACCCGGAACAGGAAGACTGTCAATCTAAGCAGATCCCCACTGGCCTCTCTCTACCTGGCTCAGCTTAGTTGACATTGATATTGGTGTATAGGGAGAAACATGTCAATCTAGCCCAGCCAGACGGGGAGGAGTCAGCAGGGAGCTGTCCCGAAAACTGATCTCCTGTTTCTATCCTGTCTGCAAACTATTTTCTCTGAGAGAACTCAGCATAATAGGGGAACCTGTTGGGATTTCATGCTGCTTGTGGTTTAGGCAGCCCCAAATTTTTGACAGGTTCCCTTTAATTAGCGTTGTTAGGATCATTCTTATGGTGTAACTCTGACCAGAACTCAAATCTTTTGTTTACAATTTTGGATTTTTATTTGCCCCCAAGGCTTACCTAAATGGCTGCTTAGGAAACCCCAGCTAATATATAATACGTCTGGCTAAATCATGTATTGACCAAGGTAGCTTTGTCTGGTTGCCTTTTTGTCACAGCACAAACCTTTGTCCATTATTTCTGTGCATTAGGGAGCCTAAAATATACATTTGGTGTTATAAATTTGCTGCTAGATGGAGTGGAGCTCCATGGTTAGTTTTAACATCCTACAACTATACATACACATGGTACTTTCCACTTATGTCTATGGGAGTTGTGGAGACCGCAGGCCCGCATGGCTACTAGAGATGAGCACATTAGTTCATAACGAAATGGATTCAACACAAATATTCCAAATTGTTTGGTTTTTAATGAAACCAAACAATTTGAGATTTGTTTCCGACGAACTAAAATAGCTGCATCGAGTAGATGATAGTGGGTTCCGCTATCACAGAAGAGCCACTGCTGCTTTGTAGAGTATTCTATCCTATGTTTATAGATAGGTTCCTGGGAGTCCTGACAGTGTTATACACTATGTTTTATAGATAGGTTCCTGGGAGCCCTGATAGTGTTCTACACTATTTTATATAGATAGGTTCCTAGGAGCCCTGACAGTGTCATACACTATGTTTTATAGATAGGTTCCTAGGAGCCCTGACAGTGTCCTACACTATGTTTTATAGATAGGTTCCTAGGAGCCCTGACAGTGTTCTTCACTATGTTTTATAGATAGGTTCCTAGGAGCCCTGACAGTGTCATACACTATGTTTTATAGATAGGTTCCTAGGAGCCCTGACAGTGTTCTACACTATGTTTTATAGATAGGTTCCTAGGAGCCCTGACAGTGTTCTTCACTATGTTTTATAGATAGGTTCCTAGGAGCCCTGACAGTATCATACACTATGTTTTATAGATAGGTTCCTAGGAGCCCTGACAGTGTTCTACACTATGTTTTATAGATAAGTTCCTAGGAGTCCTGACAGTGTTCTACACTATGTTTTATAGATAGGTTCCTAGGAGCCCTGACAGTGTCATACACTATGTTTTATAGATAGGTTCCTAGGAGCCCTGACAGTGTTCTACACTATGTTTTATAGATATATAGTCCTAGGAGCCCTGACAGTGTTATACACTATGTTTTATAGATAAGTTCCTAGGAGTCCTGACAGTGTTCTACACTATGTTTTATAGATAGGTTCTTAGGAGTCTTGACAGTGTTCTACACTATGTATTATAGATAGGTTCCTAGGAGTCCTGACAGTGTCATACACTATGTTTTATAGATAGGTTCCTAGGAGCCCTGACAGTGTTCTACACTATGTTTTATAGATAGGTTCCTAGGAGTCCTGATAGTGTCATACACTATGTTTTATAGATAGGTTCCTAGGAGCCCTGACAGTGTTATACACTATGTTTTATAGATAGGTTCCTACGAGCCCTGACAGTGTTATACATTATGTTTTATAGATAGGTTCCTAAGAGTCCTGACAGTGTTCTACACTATGTTTTATAGATAGGTTCCTAGGAGTCTTGACAGTGTTCTACACTATGTTTTATAGATAGGTTCCTAGGAGCCCTGACAGTGTCCTACATTATGTTTTATAGATAGGTTCCTAGGAGTCCTGACAGTGTTCTACGCTATGTTTTATAGATAGGTTCCTAGGAGCCTTGACAGTGTCATACACTATGTGTTATAGATAGGTTCCTAGGAGTCCTGACAGTGTTCTACGCTATGTTTTATAGATAGGTTCCTAGGAGCCCTGACAGTGTCATACACTATGTGTTATAGATGGGTTCCTAGGAGCCCTGACAGTGTTCTACACTGTTTTATAGATAAGTTCCTAGGGGCCCTGACAGTGTTATACACTATGTTTTATAGATAGGTTCCTAGGAGCCCTGACAGTGTTATACACTATGTTTTATAGATAGGTTCCTAGGAGTCCATACAGTGTCATACACTGTGTATTATACATAGGTTCCTAGGAGTCCTGACGGTGTTCTACACTATGTTTTATAGATAGGATGCTAGGAGCCCTGACAGTGTTATACACTATGTTTTATAGATAGGTTCCTAGGAGCCCTGACAGTGTTATATACTATGTTTTATAGATAGGTTCCTAGGATCCCTGACAGTGTTATACACTGTGTTTTATAGATAGGTTCCTAGGAGCCTTGACAGTGTTATACACTATGTTATATAGATAGGTTCCTAGGATTCCTGACAGTGTTCTACACTATGTTTTATAGATAGGTTCCTAGGAGCCCTGACAGTGATTCATACCAAACTAGTTTGACCCAAAAAAACAAATCAGGGACCCAAGCCACCTGAATCCGAAACTAAATGAATCCTGAAAGGTTCACCCATCTCTAATGGCCACCATTACAACCAAAGGCTCCAAGACATATTGCTTCAAATATAGTTTAGAAGATCGTCATAAGGGAATAATTTAGATAAGTGAAACTTTGAGAGTAAATAAAGCTATAAAACTTTGCCCAAAGGCTGAATTTTTTGTTTTGTTGCTTACACATAAACCTGTTTATACATAGTCACATAGTCTTCCATTGTATGCATTAAAGCCAATACTTCGCATAGTTTCCAACAAGCTGGTGAGATTGGATCCGACAACCACATAATTCCGTTCATGACATACTGCATCTCTACATTTGTCATAATATTCCTCCCTATGATGAATATTACTTGTGCAGATGAATATATTTTCCCTTTCCATGTAGGTTATTTCAGATACTAACACCTGGGTATTCCATTTGAATAAACTCTATGATATTAACTCCTGCGGCTGCAGATGTAGCATTCAGCAGATCCCAGCCAAATCCACTTACGTTTCGAGCTTGGTTTAAGAGCGGAGATTATTCTGCTGGCTTGCAGGGACTGTATTTCTACGTGTACAGTACGAGCTGCATTTGTTACCTTTTTTTAATAACATATAGATAGAATAAATCTGGTCTTTGCAGATCAACAGTTTTCGACGTCTCCCGTAGACAGCTGTAGGGTGGTAATGCAAATCTACGATATTCCTCCAGCTCGACTGCAGTGCTCTCCCCTGACTTCATGAAGAATGAGAAGTGATGATAATGCACTTTGTGGAGATGCAATTACTTTAAGTATATATTGGGCAGGAAAGATGCAAGCTAATCTTATTAGCCGCCATTTAACGACCAGTGTATTAATCATGGCCATTATACCGTAATGACTGCTGTTTACTGCATTCTGTTTTCTTCTTTTAAGACGGCTGCTATTTGTATGAAGGATTGCTAATCCTTTTACTTCTGTATTACACAGCCATAAGCAGCCGCTCGGTAATGATGTGGTTCCAAAACAAGTCCCATCTACCTACAAAGAAGGCGACTGTCCCATGTTTGGATAGTGCCAAACATAGACAACAGCGTGAGACAGACAGCAGGCTTATTGGTTCCACTGGCTTCGTAAAGGGTTTGTCCAGTGGTGAACATGGCCTCCCTGCTGCCTGAGGCGTATGATCGAAAGATGTCTTCACTCTCCCCCGGACTGAATACTGGGAAGGGAAGGGGGGTGCTAGTGGTAACATTACATTGAATACAGAGCAGTAACAGTTTTGTGACTTACAAGAGACGTCTGCTCACATTTTCCGTCTCTTCCCTTTGGACCGCCAGGACCACTTTTTCCTATATATATTTTCCCTTCTATTCATAATGTCCCCTAATCACCTAAAAAATGCTTTTATAAATGTCCCTTGCACGTGGAATTATGCCCCACAGTGGCCCCTGCAGCCTCTATTATGCCCCACAGTGGCCCCTGCAGCCTCTATTATGCCGCACAGTGGCCCCTGCAGCCTCTATTATGCCCCATAGCGGCCCCTGCAGCCTCTATTATCCCCCACAGTGTCCCCTGCAAGCTCTATTATGCCCCACAGTGGCCCCTGCAGCCTCTATTATGCCCCACAGTGGCCCCTGCAGCCTCTATTATGCAGCAGTGGCCCCTGCAGCCTCTATTATGCCCCACAGTGGCCCTGCAGCCTCTATTATGCCCCACAGCGGCCCCTGCAGCCTCTATTATGCCCCACAGTGGCCCCTGCAGCCTCTATTATGCCCCACAGTGGCCCTTGCAGCCTCTATTATGCCCCACAGTGGCCCCTGCAGCCTCTATGATGCCCCAAAGTGGCCCCTGCAGCCTCTATTATGCCCCATAGCGGCCCCTGCAGCCTCTATTATGCCCCACAGTGGCCCCTGCAGCCTCTATTATGCCCCACAGTGGCCCTTGCAGCCTCTATTATGCCCCACAGTGGCCCCTGCAGCCTCTATGATGCCCCACAGTGGCCCCTGCAGCCTATATTATGCCCCACAGTGGCCCCTGCAACCTCTATTATGCCCCACAGTGGCCCCTGCAGCCTCTATTATGCCCCACAGTGGACCCTGCAGCCTCTATTATGCCCCAAAGCAGCCCCTGCAACCTCTATTATGCCCCACAGTGGCATAATAGACTGTGGGGCATAACAGAGGTTGCAGGGGCCACTGAGGTGAGATATAGGCAGAAGGTGAGTTACAACCAAATCAGCAAGAGAGGGGTTAACCAGGAAAACAAGTAGAAAACCAGGATATCAGCAGAAAACATGGTGATGTACTAAGAGTGAGATCAGAGCCTAGAAAACTAACAGACAGTAAATCCAGGCCCGAGCTGAGGGGCTCGCATGATGGTTCCTTCCTGCTACTAAGACTTATTTAGGAGCAATGGTTGGAAGATGCCAAAAAATAAAGCCCCTAAGGCCAGTGGAAAGGACAAAGAATACATCATGGGTCATCCTTGGCTACTATCTACTGGGGCATTGAGCCCTATCAGGTAAGGTCAGCTCATTTAGTAGTATCTCTCCTCCCCATATCCAGGTACACTGTATTGTTCCATTTGGTAGGTGCAGAGATTTTTGTGCACACAGCACATTCCTGATTTACAGCCGGATCTTGTCAGGTAACATATTGGCAGCGGTGGAAATAATAATAATGATTGGTGAAGCGCACAAGGCTGCCAGCATTGCTTAGTAAATGTTAGTAGGCTTTTACACTGATTTACTATACAAGATTTCTGCCTAAAAAGTTTTTGCTGATACTGTAGACTAATTTATTAGATTTCATCTTCTCTGTTTTACTCGAGAGATCATAAATTACTTCAATCCTTTTTGGAATGATATGTACTACATTGAAAGGGATATCTGGGGAATAATAAAGCTTACTAGTGTATTCCCTGCACTGGTTAAGCTTTATTACTAATACATAAACTTATCCCTGGAGCCCTGAATTTTAACTTTGCAGAGCCCAGTGGGGTGCCAGAACTATGTGAGCGCTGCCTCTCCTGCATCAGATTTGGCCCTGTCGGAAGTCAACGACCACCCTCTACTCTGGCTGCAGGTCCATTGAGTAGAGCAGAGCCAGTCACGTGGCTGAAAGTCAGAGCATTAGCGAGGAGGATAGAAGAACATGAGTTCTGCTCTTCAGTGCCTCTAATAAACTTGGCTCTGAGCAGAGGTGTAATTTAAAGATCCTGGGCCCTGTGCAAAATATGTAATAGGGTCCCCATTTACCATGGTCTTCAAATGTTGTAGAAAGACCTTTGGGCTCCCTGAGGCTCCAGGGACTGTTAGCCATTGATAGCCACCCCAGCACTCCTTATACCTATGCCCATGGCTCTTAGGGACCAGCATATATTTTAGTTACGGACACGCCTTAAGGGGTTATTCGGTTTCTAAAATTGATGGCCTATGCTCAGGATATTGGATCTGTGGGGGTCCGACACCCAGGACCCCTGAAAATTCCAAGCATGAGCCATGCTGCTCACTCACAGTACAAATTATAGCAGTGATTGTCGGTACAGCAGAGATGCCTCATTAAAGTTTCAGTATTGGTAATCTGTAAGGATCCTCGGTGTCAGATCCTGAGGTTCCAAAAAAAAAATCGGGATCATCCTGATAAATTCAGGACAGCAACTAAGGGGCTCAAGAACTTTAAGTTACATTTCAAGGCACAAATAACACTAGGGTTGAGCGATGGGGATTGGAAAAGATCGGATTACGATCGGCGATCGAGCAAAGTTCAAAATCGGAATGGGCTGGAAAATGATCGGAAATTGGATTTTAAAATCGATCCTAAAATCTCCAGTTAATTTTGTTGAATTATTGCCTAAAAAATAGGGTTGAGTCGATCTTGACTTTTCAGGATCGATTTTGAAAACTGATTTCCGATCATTTTTCATTCAAACCCGATTTCGATCCCAATTCTGATCCTAATGCAAGTCAATGGGATTTTTTTACTAATCGGAGATCGGATTTTAAAAACAATCCTATTCACTATACAGCATGGAATCTAACAATTGAAAGCTTTAATTGTTAGAATCCACGCTGTGTAGTGATTTTTTTTTTAATCGCTAAGTAGCCAGAGGATTTTTTTTAATCCTCTTGCGACTTAGTCCCCCCTGGTGTCCACTTACCTGCAGAGATGGATGGTCTGGTGCCCGGTGTTCTCGTTCTTCTTCGCCTCGCTGTCCCCGCCTCCCAGGTTAGGAGAGTGTGGGCGGGTACTGGGAGGGAAGGCATGACGTCTCCCCTCCCAGTACCTGCCCACACTCTCTTAAGCCACAAGCCCCGCCTTGTTCCTAGCTAGTGAGGCGAAGAAGAACGAGAACACCGGACCAGCCATCTCTGCAGGTAAGTAGCTAATAGAGATGTTAGCTAGTCTCCCATTAGAATGAATGGACGCAGCCGGCGCACAGGGGGTTAAAGCTGCATGCCGGCTGCTTCCATTCATTCCTATGGAACCGCAGCGGAGCCTTCACACTGATTATACACTCAGTGTGAAAGATAACATTGTTAGCTTTTCCCACAATGCTTGGCCAGTAGCAAAGCATTGTGGGAAATAATCACTGATCTTGATCCCACCTAAAAAGAATGTGTTTGGAATTCCAATGGCGATCGCAAAATTTTCTCGATCGCTAATCGGAATCCGATCCATTCCGAACATGATCGCTCAACCCTACTAAAAATCTTTGTCCCCGTGAAGAAGGGCCTTGCTACTGTAGACTGGGTACAACAATACATTTGTGTCATTTTTCTCCTCTGTATAGTAATCCAATTATATTTCATTAGTGAGCTAACCAGACTGGATTTTACGCTTAGATCATTTTGTAAAATGTCATTGTTTTGTTCTATTATTCTCCATCTGTGACACCGGGAAATCCCACTGGGAAATACAAGACATAATTTCGGTGAACTCCTTTACGGATCCTAAGATCGGCTTACAATGGTCATTGGTTGATTTATCGAGGTCTACTTTTAAAACCAGGTCATTGACCGAAAGTAACCCAGACCACATTAATCCCACCAAAGATACCTATAATTAGGGTTGAGCCGATCCTGACTTTTCAGGATCGATTTTAAAATCCGATTTCCAATCATTTTTCAATCGAACCCGATCTCAATCCCAATTTCGATCCCAATGCAAGTCAATGGGATTTTTTTTATTAATCGGAGATTGCATTTTAAAAGCAATCCTATTCACTACACAGCATGGAATCTGCATGGATTTTTTTTAATCCTCTGGCTACTTAGTCCCCCCTGGTGTCCACTTACTCGCAGAGATGGCTGCTTCGGTGTTTTTCTTCACCTCGCTGCCCCCTGCCTCCCAGATTAGGAGAGTGTGGGCCCCGCCTTCCTAGCTCTTTAAACACTAACCCAGGAGGTGGCGGCAGTGAGGTGAGAAGAGCAGCATGGATCGGCAGCGAGACGAAGGAGAACACCAGGCACTGCAGACCAGCCATCTCTGCAGGTAAGTAGCTACTAGAGATATTAGTTTAGTCTCCCATTAGAATGAATGGAGGCAGCCGGCGCGCAGGGGGTTAAGGCTGTGTGCCGCCTGCTTCCATTCGTTCCTATGGAACCGCAGCGGAGCCTTCACACTTCACACTTCACACTTCAGAATGAGCGGAGCGTATACTCAGTATGAAGTCTAAGCAAAGCATTGTGGGAAATAGTACCGATCTCGATCCCACCTAAAAAGATTGTGTTTGGAATTCCGATCACGAATCCGATTTTTTCCGAACACGATCGTTCAACCCTACCTATAACCTGTCATTACCAAGTGACGCTCACACGTGGTCTCGGTTACCCGCCATCTTTGTGCTACTTTCAACAGTAGGTCAATGGCTACAAGTAACCCTACTTGGATCATGTTCTGGCTAATAGGTCACCAGAGATGCCCCACCATTAAACTACTATGTTATCCAAAATCTTTTCCTACAATCCTATACATCAATCTGCTCAGCTTCTCCTGCTCTATAACATGCTACCTACAGATCAAACCCCATGATTAACATGACCCGTTCCCTCTAAGGCCAGGTCTTAGATATACACATATCCTTCAATCTCCTGTATATTTCTAATCTTTCTTATTCTAGCCATTGCATACAGTGACAGGCAGATGCACAGTGAGCGCTCTCATGACTACTCCTGCACAATGCACAGATCCCAGGTTCACTTGCCTATGCTGGAAGCTTCTGTCAGCAGTAATGCAATGGGTTATTGTGGAAATGATGTGAATAACATGAAAAGACCCATTTATATGTATAAATACAAGTAGGTATAAATAGCGCTTTGTACGATGCCTGACACCGTACGTGTTCCCAGCGCTGATAGCATTGTAGTCATTTCTAACCCCCATTGAGAGTCTATAGTTGTAGATATTGTAGGTAGACAATGACATGATATAAGCAGACACAGAATATTATTTCTCATATTTCTCTTTTCTGTTCTGTCATAAGATGAAAACAATGACCTAGATTTATCTTAGCCAGATTTATCAAATTGGCTGGTGCTGGATGATAAATCTAGTATAAATATGGCGTAGTCTTAGTTTATACATCCTTGCAGTTGGCTTACTCTGAGCCTGAATTTTACAACAGAATTTTGGCAAATTTTTGGTGCATCTTGGCTCTGTTGGAAAATTTTTAGCTCAAGCTAGATATGCCAAGATGCGCCAGGTTGCACCAAGATCTCTTCAGACCTCAGAGTATAAGGAGAAGGATCAATCTCTTCAATAAAGCACCAAGCTAATTCTGTAGCACTGACTGTAGAAGGCCAATACTAGACCTCACCATCTAAATTCATCGGTATGTTTTTGAAGATACTGTAGGAATAAACCTGAATTGGAAGAGACCCAACCAGTGGCGTAACTACTGGGATAGCAGCGGTAGCGACTGCCACAGGCCCAGGACTTTAGGGGCCCGGCGACAGCCGCTAGCGCTGCGTTTTTTTTTCTAATAGGTCGTTAATGGCTGGAGTTACTCCAGACAGTAACGGGCCCTATATACTTACCAATCCTGGAAGGAGCTGGGATTGGTAAGTGAAACTGCGGGGCCCACAAACACTAGTATTATACTCAGGGGTCTTTTCAGACCGGAGGCCCAGGAAAGGTAAGGTAACATAAAAGAAAATATTACTTACCTCTCCAGGCTTCGGGCCCACTTGTATGATATCCCTGATGTCACATGATCGGGGCTTGCATCCTGGGTCATGTGATGTCCCGGACGTCATTGTAGATGCCCGACACCACCAAGGAGTGCAGCAGGTCAAGGGATAGGTAAGTAACAGTGTTTTTTATGTTTTTATTCCTCCTTGGTCTCCAAAAAGACCCCAGAGTACAATAATTGATCATGGGTGTCCACAATAGGGCATAATATTGTGTGCAGGGGCCACTATGGGGCATAATACTGTGTGCAGGGGCCACTATGGGGGATAATACTGTGTGCAGGGGCCACTATGGGGAATAATACTGTGTGCAGGGGCCACTATGGGGGATAATACTGTGTGCAGGGGCCACTATGGGGGATAATACTGTGTGCAGGGGCCACTATGGGGCATAATACTGTGTGCAGGGGCCACTATGGGGACATAATACTGTGTGCAGGGGCCACTATGGGGACATAATAGTGACTCCTCTTCATTGAATGCCAAGCAGGGCCATATGTTATGTAGGGTCTTTCCTTGGTGTTACATCTCAATCCCATTCACTTAAATAGGACTGAGCTGCTATTCCATGTAACTGATGATGGGTATATCTAACAGGGAAGGAGCCATGGCGCTCACTTCTTCAATCCGCTGTGTGGTGGGATCGAGGGGGTCAGACTGCTACTGATCACATATTGATGATCTTTCTTAAGAATAGGTCTTTAATATATACAGTAAGTCCAAGAAACAGACCAATCAATAATTTATACGATACCTTTATCATATCATTCATTTATGAAGACTGTACAGGAATTACTCTGCTTATTACAGTAAAAAAGGAATGTTATGAGAGATAAATGAGAGGGCGCTCTAATAATTGATAGGTGACAATTGATAGGTAGCAGAAGGATATGACAAATGCAGCACACTTTATCTTATAACTATTGTAACTGTTTTATAGAACATTATTTATACCAAGGCTACTCAAACCTTTTGGACTTGGGCCTCTGGAGTCAATCTTGTGACATCGGGGCTTCACCATCAAAGAAATACCAGCAGCATCCAGCAGACTATGCCTCCTAGAAGCACCAAACACCACAATGCAGCGTTACGTCTCACCCTAGCAGGACTAAACGTATAGATACCTCTACAGGAACTCCAGGCAACACAGTATTGTATCACTGGTAGTATCACTGCCCCCAAACCTTCCCCTTCACAAATGCTAGGTACAGTTGACTCCTTTGCTTTAGCTCATTGGCAGAAGCATTCACCAACAATAAAACCTTCCAAACTTGTAGCAAATCATTCCCCAGTTCCATGCTGTTTCGGTAAAGGTGATCTGGACCCCCGTAGATCTAATATTGATGGCCTATCCTGAGGATAAACCAGCCTACATTCAGTACTTACTTCTATGGTTATTACACTTTTATGTCTTTGTTTTATTTGATCAAGAAGAAATTGATGCGCCATATTGTTTTGACAACTGACCTCTATGTCCTCTTTTCTTGGACAAACATCTTCTTACCACCATTGTCTCTTGAGAGCAGAGCAATGTTACTAAGCTTGGCTGGTTTCAGTGAGAATCTGGAGCTCCACATCCCATTCTAGCCAACCCCAAATGGGTTACTGCTTGGAGCATCCATATCAATACATAACCGTAGAAAACAAATCCATGGATTGGAAGACTTGACTTATTTAGAGAACTCCACACAGATATCTTCCCACATAGTGACCATATTTTCCAAACAGAGATGGGCAATCCTTGTGATGTTAGTCTAGCCAATACTCACACAGTTTGCCCATCTGTTTCATTTCACCAGAAGTGGCGTAACTAGGAATAGCTGGACCCCGAGGCAAACATTTGACATTTCCCCTGGCCCTCCGATCATTATACTCAGGGGGTCTAAAAAGTTACCTGGGTGACTCCAGCAGATAACAGCTGGGGGGACAAGAAACTGGGGGCAGCGATGGTGGGGACAAGAAACTGGGGGCAGCGATGGCGGGACAATAAACTGGGGGCAGAGATGGGGGGACAAAAAACTGGGGCCAGAGATGGGGGGACAAGAAACTGGGGCCAGAGATGGGGGGACAAGAAACTGCGGGGACAAGAAACTGGAGGCAGAGATAGGGGAACAAAAAACTGGGGGCAGAGATGGGGGGACAAGAAACTGGGGGCAGAGATGGGGGGACAAGAAACTGGGGGCAGAGATGGGGGGACAAGAAACTGGGGGCAGAGATGGGGGGACAAGGAACTGGTGGCAGAGATGGGGGGACAAGAAACTGGGGCCAGAGATGGGGGGGACAAGAAACTGCGGGGACAAGAAACTGGGGGCAGAGATGGGAGGGACAAGAAACTGGCGGAAGAGATGGGGGGGCCACAAAACTAGGGGGAAGAGATAGGGGGACAAGAAACTGGGGGCAGAGATGGGGGGACAAGAAACTGGGGGCAAAGATGGGAGGAAAAGGAACTGGCGGCAGAGATGGGGGGACAACACATATAAGAGGTTCAACGCCACCACCAACCCACGGGTAACTGCTAGTATAACATAAATTGATGCTCAATTTCCCTCAACTACCTTGGGCTTCTTTTTGGCATCCAGGGTTCCATAATTATCAAAAAAAGGTACAAAAAGGTTCAGCTCACCCACAGGTTCCATAATTATCGTTTATCAGGCTCTCTTCCAGTGTCCTAGGTGATGTCATGGTCCCGCATGGGTCATGTAGTTTGTAAAGAAGTATCATGATAGTAGCACATCCCACTTGATGATGTCCCATCTTGTCACCAAGAACTTGGAAGAGGTCGGAAGATGACCAAAGAAAATTGCAAGGTAGCCCTGGAGAGGTGAGGGAAGTTGAGTATCAGTGTTCATTATGTTTTTGCACCTTTCCTAGGCCTCTATTTATTATATACCGAGGTTTGAAGAGCAGGTTGAATCCAAAAGTGTTAGGATCGATGGAACCTGAAATTTTTGGAAATTTTATTACAAATCCAGTTCATTACAATCAGTTTGCTCGTCTTTAGTACCAAACTATTCAATAAATATAGTATTATTTGTCACCCATACGACATGGCCTATGTTGCCAATAACATCTTGATCAAGTCACCTGACCAAGACTTTATACTATTGATTTATCTTTTAGGATTTACATCGTCATTTACTGTTATATTCTACATTTTGCATAATTTTTTTTTTTAAATTCCATATTCTAGGCTATTGGACTTTTATACGGTTACCTAATTTTCGCTCGACTGATGCTCATATTGTAGATACGGCTTACATTAAGGAGAATCTTCTTTGATGACCAGTCATAAACTACGCTGAAAAATTGGATAAGTGAATTTGACTAACAAGAACTAGAAAACCCAATTACTGAAGTAGTATGGATGGGATCCCGGGTAATTAGTCATAAATTCTATTAGGATAGTAGGACAGAGCTCTGTAGAAAGCAATACTAAGCATATAAACAGGAATTTACTGCAAATAGGGGCTCAGTCAAATAAAATGTAGTAAAAGCAAATGCAACAACCACATTATAGGATACAGAAAACATGAAATGAAATTATAATATATGTATTAGTGTCCTGAAGGATATAAGTGCGTAAAAAGAATCAAAACCTACAGAAAGGGAGCTTAGCCATTGTACATCGCCAAGCAAAAGTAAAGCTATAATAGAAAGTTGCAGAAAAAGATTATCGTTACCATACATGATATAGTATATGCATTTGTAATAAGCTGGTACTATTGTATAGTGTCAATATTTATGTGTATAGTATGGCACAGTTATATACTATAGTTATCTTGTACTAGCCCCTGCCCGCAACTTCGTCTGCGTGTTGTTGGCATCGATGATCATCAAATTGCTCTGCCGATGGTTCAACTGCTCCGGTATTTTGGCAGTTCTTAAGCTGTCCTGCTGCTGAATTTGTTCCTCACGCCGTGCCTGTGATTGTCTTGGCATCTCAGCAGCTTGCTGAGACGCCATGTAATGAGCGTGTTGTTGGCATCAGTGATCCGCCTGCTCCAGCGTTTTGGAAGCGGTCAAGATGGCCTGCCGCTGAACTCGTTCCTCATGCCATGCCCGTGATTGTTCTGGCATCTCAGCAGCTCGCTGAAACTCCATATAATGAGCATGTTGTTAGCGTTGGTGATCCACCTACTCCGGCGTTTTGGCAGCTCTCAAGCTAGCCTGCCGCTGAACTTTTCCTCACACTGCCTATGATTGTTTCGGCATCTCAGCAGCTCGCTGGGCCACCATACAATGAGTGTGTTGTTGGCATCGATGATCCGCCAGCTCCGGCGTTTCAACAGCTCTAAGAGCCGCTTGACACCTAGCTTGCTCAATCCTCCTCAGCTCCACTTGAGGAGAAGTCTGTGACTTCTGGATACCTTCATAGATTTTGTGGTTTTAGAATTTTGCGACAAATTAGATTTTCTTTTTTGCGGCATCTTTAAAAATGGCAAACTGCCAATTTTGATTAAAGGAGTTTTCCCATGTCACTGTCTCAGTGGAGCAGATCAGATAATATGAAAATGCTTGCACACAATGGACTCAGGGTTATCTGTGTGTTTACATAGAGAGATAACAGACCTGGCTTTATCATCAATCTCCAATTAGCTGAGATAATGCCGCTAGCAAGAGCAGTTTAATATAGTATGTGAAAATACATTCATAACAGTCGGGAAGCCATGTCATTTACTGGGATAAACTGTAGCCTATGTATTAATTGAGGTTACAAACTATCTATGTGCCAAATTTCATCCAAATCCGTTCAGACGTTTTTTGTGTGATTAAGTAACAAACAACCAAACATACAAACTTTTCTAATATTAGTAGGCTAGTGGAATTATTTATTTGTACAATATGGCATAGTTATACATCCAGGCATGGATGTATTGGCTTATTGTACCGGGCATGGATGTATTGACTTACTGTACCAGGCATAGCTGTATCAGATTACTGTACCAGGCATAGATGTATTGGCTTACTGTACCAGGCATGGCTGTATCAAATTACGGTACCAGGCATGGATGTATTGGCTTACTGTACCATGCATGAATGTATTGGCTTACTGTATTGGGCATGGATGGATTGGCTTACTGTACCAGGCATGGATGTATTGGCTTACTGTACCAGGCATGGATGTATTAGCTTATTGTACCGGACATGGATGTATTGACTTACTGTACCAGGCATGGCTATATCAGATTACTGTACCAGGCATGGATGTATTGGCTTACTGTACCAGGCATGGATGTATTGGCTTATTGTACCGGGCATGGATGTATTGACTTACTGTACCAGGCATGGATGTATTGGCTTACTGTACCAGGCATGAATGTATTGGTTTACTGTACCATGCATGGATGTGTCGGCTTATGGTACTGGGCATGATTGTATTGGCTTACTGTACCAGGCATGGATGTATTGGCTTACTGTACCAGGCATGGATGTATTGGCTTACTGTACCAGGCATGGATGTATTGGCTTACTGTACCAGGCATGGGTGTATCGGCTTACTGTACCAAGCATGGATGTATTGGCTTACTGTACCAGGCATGGATGTATTGGCTTACTGTACCAGGCATGGATGTATTGGCTTATTGTACCAGACATGGATGTATTGGCTTACTGTACCAGGCATGGATGTATTGGCTTACTGTACCAGGAATGGATGTATTGACTTACTGTACCGGACATGGCTGTTTCGGCTTACTGTACCAGGTATTGTTACGATTGGCAGGATTCTATAAAAAAAAAACCAAAAACCTAAATAATAAGAATCTGAGGAGCCCAACTGGGCTCTGAGCCGCAGAGCTACTCTGGTGTGATCAAGGTCCAACAGTTACCATCACTGCCGGGCTACAACACCATCGGGGTATAAACAGAAACTTATAAAATGCTCTGCAGGACAGAGCAGCTGCAAATGAATACAACAGTCTTAGCGGTTACTTCATCACTAGACAAACACAAACTAACAATGGTAGCTTGCTGCCAAAACTAATGACTTGCACGGATTTGCACCATTTGGCATTTGTAGCTAGAGCACCGGACTGCCCAAACCTGCCTCCTTAAATGGAGGGAAAGCAGGCCTGAACAACCAGCCCAGGTGCCCAAGCCAGGTGCTCATAGGCTGATACCACTGTCAGTCAGTAGACCGACCATGCCCAAAGTGTGCAAGGGAATTAACCCCTGCTATGTTGAACTCCCAGCAACAAGGAGGGAATGACAGTGTGTTACGGCGCCACATCCGAGGAATAGGCTGCGACCTGACCCCCTGGCCACATCTGCCACACAGTCCTAACAGGTTTAGACATGTTAGCTTACTGTACCAGGCATGAATGTATTGGCTTACATTATCATAAATCACAATCCCCTTCTGCTCAATCCATAGTGCAATGAAGAGAGGGAATGGCTTGGCTTTGACTGTGGGTGGTCATACACTTCAGTTTGATACAAAGTAGCCATTACTTGCCCAACCATCGAGCAAATAAGCCCAATGCATTTTATTAAGAAATATCATTGCAAAGAACCAACCTTAGGAAGACATTTTGGAACCAACAACTTGGTTCTTGATCATAGTCATAGTCACTTAGACTTTTTGGGTCATAAGTATGAAAATTTCAGAGCTTTGATGGACTGATGTCTTCATCCAACCTCATCTACTATGATCTTGTTTGGTCATATTATCAATTCATCACAATCTGGAGCTCCATGTAATGATGTTGTCATCTCATGTACATACAAGTCGAAGCCCAAGTAAGGTTGAAATACAGACAAATAAGTTCAATTACGCTAGTAGCGGCCCATTCGGCTTTTCATTCCTTGTAAATGACCTTTCATGGTGACACAGTTCTGATCATTTCTGGGTTTTTTTTCCACCTGCCTCCTCCTGTTTTTAATCTAAGTTCTTCACTTCGAACAACACATTTTGGATTTCCATTTATGTAAATTCTCGTCGGCAACCTCCATTAACTTTCTTCGGAGGTGATTAGTCACAGCTGTGCTCAATCCTATATTAATGTAGTGTTACACATTAAATTTCATGAGGTAATGTACAACCTAACCTCAAGAAGTCTTGCTATCAGCTTGAATCGTTTCTTTTACAACGTACCCCCCGCTTCTGCGGAACGTGCTAGACCTCCATGTTGGGTAGGCAGTAGCCTCCGGCATCTAGTCTGTCACAACCGAGCTGAGTCATAAAATTCTTGAAACGAAAAAAAAAAGCAAACTGAAAAGAATCTCGACACATTGAAAGCGGAATTGTACAGCGTCAGCCGCGGGCGGCCAAATAATCTAAAAAATGTAGTAATTGGACAAAGAGCTAAATTACGGAGAAGAATCCATTTTGGGGCGATCAATGTTTAATATACAGTATGGAGCAGACGCCAACGATATAGACATCTTTTCCACTTAAAAGCTACTGTAAAACTGCCATGACTAAGACTCTTGGCTCGCAAACCTTTGTCATATAACACATCGAAGATCTTTCCCAGATAGAGATGTTTGGCAATGGACGTAGAGTCTCATTTGCAGAAATACAGAAGCTCATAATTATTCTGGTCATATTAACAATAATTGGCAAAAAAAGTGCTGAGGGAATCGCTTCATTCCTGGACGCGTCGTATCTGTCTTACGTCATGTTCTTGGCAGGAAGATTTATGGAAGACTGGAAGTACGGTACTTATAGACGTGGAGATTAACAGCTCTGCCTCAACCACAGGCAAGCTTTTACAGGGGGCTTCTACTTACAGTTATCCCACCCCCCCAGCTCTTACAATATTTATTAATGTAATATACCCTTAAGGCCCCTGATGTAGTAATTCTAATTTATGTATTACTAGATGGCCATGGCTTCTGCTTCCAATACAATTACAGTCATAGATCAGCTTTGTATTAGACATTAGACATGCGGCAGGGATATTTGCCAATGTAGCAGAACTAAGTTACTCATTGAGACGACTATACAGGACCACCTATTGTAATAGGTGTAAGGGACAATCCTGATAAAAATACGTTGCGCTATGGCTACCTGTTGGAGAGGGAAAAAAATCACCCTTTGGCATATGAATAGCTGAATCATGCACTTACATGAAACTTAAAGAGGTTGTCCAGCCAAATGTAAAAAATAAAATCCGTAAGGATGAGTTAACACAATAGAAACAGCCATTGTTAGGGAATTATTAGGACAAAAATTCACCAGTAGCTGCTGAACCCTGGAGGAAGGGGCACAAGAGACAGTGAGCCCTGGTCTGAAACTCCCCACTGTCCCTTCCTGCTTGCCGGTTCTATCCTAAGTGATAGGCGACAACTTGGAGACGATCCCTTCCTATAGACATGACACAAAAAACACAGACAAGACAAACAACATCAAAGGGAGGTCAGCTAGCCAGGGGTCAGTAACAGTCGAGCAATGCAGTGTTAAAGTCGATATCCAAAAGAGTAGTCAATGGGGAAAGCCAGGGGTCAAGAATCAGAATACAAGAATAAACAGCAAGAGAAAAAGCCAGCATGCACAAAGCAATAGCAAGCACCAATGTGAATGCGAGCAAAGAATAAATAGGGAGGAACAACCCTCCCTGAACCTGATAGGAAGGCAGGCTGTCAATCACAGTAAAACAAAACTTAACTCTTAGAGGGGCAGCGGGAAATGAAGGTGAAGGAGACGGGTGTGGTGGAAAATCAATTAACAAGGTGAAGGAATAGGAAAGTGTTCAGACAATGCAACCAAAAACGCTAAGCAAGTTATCAAACTGCACACGCCTCCTGCGCCACAGCATGTGAGACCAGAACAGGCAGAGATGTTACAGCCATACTCATCTTTCTGATTCCATGGTGCTCCCTTTCTGACACTCCCAGTCCCTTACCAGTCTTTGCACTTCCTACTGCATCAATGATGTCCCATGTCAGTGACTCGCTATAATCAGCCATTGGCTGCCGATGTCCATGCCGTGATGTTATAACTTTAGCAGGAAGTAGAGAGCTTACTGGGGAGTCTGGAGTGTAGGGAATAGGTTTGAGCCGATCTTGAGATTTCAGGAATCAATTTTAAAATCCGATTTCTGATCATTTTCCAGCCGATCCCGATCGTGAAATTTGCTCGATCCCGATCCCGATCGCTCAATCCTAGTCATTGCTTCTCTATGGGAAAAGTCACTTTTAGGGTTGAGCTGATCTTGAGATTTCAAAATCCGATTTCCAATAATTTTCCAGCCGATCCCAATCATGAAATTTGTTCAATCGCCGATCGGGATCCGATCTTTTCCGATCCCAATCGCTCAAACCTAGTAGGGAAATCAGCATCAGGATATCGGTAAAATGACTTCTTTTTATTATATTCACCCAAGTTTTCTTAAGTTTTTGCGGTTGGGTGAACAACTCTTTTAATACATGTTTTGCAGGTGTAGATTTGGAATATTCCCAAAGGTGTATCTCTTACGGCCAAACAGTGATCTACATGTCCACAGGCCACAATGCATGAAAAATGTATACTGTACTGTATCTGGCAGTCCCATAGAAATGAAATTTTAACTGGGGTTCAAGGAGCTCAATTTTTTGTGGTTACTAGTGGCCGACTGCTGGACCTTGGATTGGGGATGTTTAAAGGGTTTGTTGACATTCTACCACTCCTTTTGTTAGATTGTTGTTCTACTGAACACTCAGATATTATATACAGGGGAACATAAAAACAAATGTTGAGATCCCCAACAATACCACCATAGGGTAAATAAAATATTACACCATTCTTCTTCAAATCAATGAATTCACGGACATGGGGAGGGGGTCCTTCAGGGTAAGACACATGCATAATGGCTAAATAATTCAGGTTCAGAACCCTTGTATTAAGATTTTATTGATATGAAAAGTGAGCAATGGCCATGCCAATGTTTTTTAAACGGTCGTCACATGGCCATTATTAAAAAAAACTGTGAGCCTATGAAGTCTGTATTTTTTTAACGGACCACTTTGACAGCCCATTAAAAATATAGGTCATGGCCAATTTCTGTCTGCAAAGAGGAGTTCTCTCTAATAACGCAGTGTATACGATCCTGGCTCCCATTGAAATCAATGGGAGCTTTTACGGCGCGCAAAGTCTCACACGCCGTATACGTGCCACATCACGCGGCACGTTACTCCGTGTGAACGCACCCTACCGTAGATAAAATAAGGTAGTATGCCCCTTTAAGAATAAAGAAGATAAACTCATAACATTTTAACATATTGCCTATAAAATTATAATACCAGCTGATATCATCCTCTAAAAATTATGTTGCGGTATCTAATATGAGGCCAATGTAATATGGAGACTCTTGCGGGACGGTTATTTATTACTGTTGCCATTAAGTCCTAATATAATGTAATTAAATGCATCTAGTTAGCTGTTTGAGCCATCTGATGCTGAATCACTGCCGCATCACTCATCCCTGGATTGTCTACAGATAATGATGAGGAGTGCAGTCACAGCCATCCATCATATGGGATTACACTCAATAAAGTGCCTCTGCTTTGTAGGAAACGTATTGTTAAATGGTATTGTGAGAAGTAAAACTCATTCACCATCATTACATTTAATAGCATGTCTACATAAAGGCCACATGTCCTGTTTATATATAGGAATGGTTTTTCCATAGCCACAGTAGTAAAAAATTATTTAAAGAGGACCTTTCATGTCCTCAAAGATGTGCAGTTTTATATACCGCTACCCCGCCAACTGCAGCAGCAAGTGACATGGGGAAAACACTTTGTGATTCTGGTGACCATAACCTATCTATCTGCAGGGCTGGGGTGATATGCTGGTTCTGGTGACACTAACCTATCTATCTGCAGGGCTGGGGTGATATGCTGGTTCTGGTGACACTAACCTATCTATCTGCAGGGCTGGGGTTATATGCTGGGTCTGGTGACAGTAACCTATCTATCTGCAGGGCTGGGGTGATATGCTGGTTCTGGTGACAGTAATCTATCTGCAGGACTGGGGTGATATGCTGGTTCTGGTGACAGTAACCTATCTATCTGCAGGGCTGGGGTGATATGCTGGGTCTGGTGACACTAACCTATCTATCTGCAGGGCTGGGGTGATATGCTGGTTCTGGTGACAGTAACCTATCTATCTGCAGGGCTGGGGTGATATACTGGTTCTGGTGACAGTAACCTATCTATCTGCAGGGCTGAGGTGATATGCTGGTTCTGGTGACACTAACCTATCTATCTGCAGGGCTGGGGTGATATGCTGGGTCTGGTGACAGTAACCTATCTATCTGCAGGGCTGGGGTGATATACTGGTTCTGGTGACAGTAACCTATCTATCTGCAGGGCTGGGGTGATATGCTGGGTCTGGTGACAGTAATCTATCTATCTGCAGGGCTGGGGTGATATACTGGTTCTGGTGACAGTAACCTATCTATCTGCAGGGCTGAGGTGATATGCTGGTTCTGGTGACACTAACCTATCTATCTGCAGGGCTGGGGTGATATGCTGGGTCTGGTGACAGTAACCTATCTATCTGCAGGGCTGGGGTGATATGCTGGGTCTGGTGACACTAACCTATCTATCTGCAGGGCTGGGGTGATATGCTGGTTCTGGTGACAGTAACCTATCTATCTGCAGGGCTGAGGTGATATGCTGGTTCTGGTGACACTAACCTATCTATCTGCAGGGCTGGGGTGATATGCTGGGTCTGGTGACAGTAACCTATCTATCTGCAGGGCTGGGGTGATATACTGGTTCTGGTGACAGTAACCTATCTCTCTGCAGGGCTGGGGTGATATGCTGGTTCTGGTGACACTAACCTATCTATCTGCAGGGCTGGGGTGATATGCTGGTTCTGGTGACACTAACCTATCTATCTGCAGGGCTGGGGTGATATGCTGGGTCTGGTGACAGTAACCTATCTATCTGCAGGGCTGGGGTGATATGCTGGTTCTGGTGACAGTAATCTATCTGCAGGGCTGGGGTGATATGCTGGTTCTGGTGACAGTAACCTATCTATCTGCAGGGCTGGGGTGATATGCTGGGTCTGGTGACAGTAACCTATCTATCTGCAGGGCTGGGGTGATATGCTGGTTCTGGTGACAGTAACCTATCTATCTGCAGGGCTGGGGTGATATACTGGTTCTGGTGACAGTAACCTATCTCTCTGCAGGGCTGAGGTGATATGCTGGTTCTGGTGACACTAACCTATCTATCTTCAGGGCTGGGGTGATATGCTGGGTCTGGTGACAGTAACCTATCTATCTGCAGGGCTGGGGTGATATGCTGGGTCTGGTGACAGTAACCTATCTATCTGCAGGGCTGGGGTGATATGCTGGTTCTGGTGACAGTAACCTATCTATCTGCAGGGCTGGGGTGATATACTGGTTCTGGTGACAGTAACCTATCTATCTGCAGGGCTGAGGTGATATGCTGGTTCTGGTGACACTAACCTATCTATCTGCAGGGCTGGGGTGATATGCTGGTTCTGGTGACACTAACCTATCTATCTGCAGGGCTGGGGTGATATGCTGGGTCTGGTGACAGTAACCTATCTATCTGCAGGGCTGGGGTGATATGCTGGTTCTGGTGACAGTAACCTATCTATCTGCAGGGCTGGGGTGATATGCTGGGTCTGGTGACAGTAACCTATCTATCTGCAGGGCTGGGGTGATATACTGGTTCTGGTGACAGTAACCTATCTATCTGCACGGCTGAGGTGATATGCTGGTTCTGGTGACACTAACCTATCTATCTGCAGGGCTGGGGTGATATGCTGGGTCTGGTGACAGTAACCTATCTATCTGCAGGGCTGGGGTGATATACTGGTTCTGGTGACAGTAACCTATCTATCTGCAGGGCTGGGGTGATATGCTGGTTCTGGTGACACTAACCTATCTATCTGCAGGGCTGGGGTGATATGCTGGGTCTAGTGACACTAACCTATCTATCTGCAGGGCTGGGGTGATATGCTGGTTCTGGTGACACTAACCTATCTATCTGCAGGGCTGGGGTGATATGCTGGGTCTAGTGACACTAACCTATCTATCTGCAGAGCTGGGGTGATATGCTGGTTCTGGTGACAGTAACCTATCTATCTGCAGGGCTGAGGTGATATGCTGGTTCTGGTGAAACTAACCTATCTATCTGCAGGGCTGGGGTGATATGCTGGTTCTGGTGACAGTAACCTATCTATCTGCAGGGCTGGGGTGATATGCTGGGTCTGGTGACAGTAACCTATCTATCTGCAGGGCTGGGGTGATATGCTGGTTCTGGTGACACTAACCTATCTATCTGCAGGGCTGGGGTGATATGCTGGTTCTGGTGACACATAACCTATCTATCTGCAGGGCTGGGGTGATATGCTGGTTCTGGTGACATTAACCTATCTATCTGCAGGACTGGGGTTGATATGCTGGTTTCTGGCGACAATGTTTCTGTATAATTCAATCTGATTTGCTGCAAATCTCAACCATGTCAAATCTATACCAAAATTGGGCGTAGCCATAATAGACAAGCTTGTTTGTTCGGCGCTGGCTGGGTCAGCTATGGAATTTCTCTTCTTATTTTTGTAGCCTTCTTTATCTACTTTGGACAGTCACTTTTTCTTGGAAGGGTCTCCCAACATTAAGCAGACTACAGGGATGTCCTTATTCGGGTGACCCTTAGTGATAAAGTGTAATCTGTGGTTAACCACAGTGAGAAGTGTTCGATTCTACTACAGCGCCACCATAGGAGAAATGAAGGATTACATATATTCCATAATATTCTTTATAGTTACTCTCCTTGCTGATGAATCGGTGAGTCCAGAATTGGAGACTTTTCTTTATCTTTCTTTCTCTATATCTTTAAGATTTTCCTAATAGTTATAAAATCAGTTTTATAAAGCAAACAACCCCTTACCATGATCTCCGGCATAGGACCCCACTAGTACCGTGACTAATTGACATTTCGGATGGCATTATTTGGTTCCCTCCATAATATTAAGTCTAGTAGATGTGAAGTCATGTCCATTCATATTTAGCACAACATATAAAGGAATTATCAGCGTGTCAGTGCTGCAGTAAATTGGATTTCCACAAGGATCTGTATTATTGTAATTGATTTTTGCAGCGTTAGAAGATTCCATTGTTTTCAGATCTAATTTTGCAATGTATTTCTCTCTAGACCACATAGTGGTTTGGTGCACTTCCAGAAGCCAAACCATTTATATTTGATAAGACACTAGAGATCTCTTCTCGGTTTATTGGTTAAAGTAATTCTGACAGTAAAGAAATGTTATGCACGGGCGGACAATGGTCTTTAGCATATAAGGGGGAAAAAAGTTCAATTTTAATTTTTCATTACTGCGATTTCCATAATTGAGATTCTTATAAATGAGGCATGAAATCTTCTCATAGGCCTGCACAAGGTGTGTTGTCCGCACCGTGAAAGAAGAAATAATACAGTAAAGATATTGCGAACCCCGGCAACATACAGATTATCCAATTTCTTATTATATCGAGTAGCAGAGCTGATAAGTTCTGTTCTGTCTGTATGAAACTGGTGCCTGGACACAACCTATATAGAAAATGAGCCTACCCAAATCTTTAAGTCAGGGCCACAAGTGTCCATTGACCATTTTTAGCGTATTTGCCATAGGATAGCAGATGCAGTTCAGAGCCAAAGTGAGAACCAGTACTAGATACACTGATTAAAGGGATCAACACAGCGCTGTGTCTTCAAGACCACCCAGGCTGCACCAACTGCAACCCCACAATGGTGCTCACCAGAGCCCCAGATGGTGGGGATGGACTTGGCTGGTCGTAGTGGCATGGGCTGGGAAACACTAAACACACAGCCCACCACAAATCGCGGTAAACTAGACACTGAGCTCTCTTACCAGCAGTTGTTTAGGGTTGTGGTGTAGATCCAGGGATCCAGAAGGTTGAGGCAGGTAGTCAGCAAGTAGCAGCAGGGAGTAAATCGTAGTCGTACGGTCCGGTCATCAAAAAGAGGGCAATGTGGTACAGTGGAAAATCCAAAGGGAATATCAGGCAAGTGGAGTTGGTAACAAGAGCAGTGGAGCAGTACAAAAGGGTGTTCAGGAAGCAGAGGTCTAGAGGCAAGCTGGGGTCAGGAACAGGCACAGTACAAAATCAAGAGGCAAAGGCAAGGTCAAAGGTCAAGGCAAAGGGTCAGAAACACAGGCAATAAGGGCAGGAGGAACGCTTACTACCACGACACAGGGTTCAACTGAATAGCCAGCGGTGGTCCGAAGCCAGAGCCCTCCTTAAATAGGTTCCGGCCCGCCGCTAGGTCTAAACCGGAGTCCCCCATTCGGCTCAGGAGGAGAACGGCGACCCCCACACATCATAGTGGAGGCTCCAGCCTACCTCCTGTTCTCCTGTTTTCTGTTTTATAACTTAGTCTTAGTTCCAGGTTTTTCTTATATGGGCATTCTATACATGCTGGATTTGAAGTCTGTAGATCCAGCCAGCACAGCGTCATTCTAGGACTATGTTCTGCCTCTAAGTCTCTGGAGGATCTCATCTGTTCTCTGCCAACACTGAGGTTGGGGAGCGTGTTATATCCCCCTCCCTTCCCCTGCAGAGTCTGTGTGGGTTCTTTTATGCCAGCTTGTGTGATCTTCTTCCTCCCTGAAGACTTTGATCTGTGTACAAGTTTGTCCTCCCTACTGATATCTTTGGCACTATGCTTCTATGACAGAGAAGTAACCGAAGAAGGTGAACAGCAGCCAGAAGCATTGCGGTGTCAGATCTATAGTATGTCGTCTACAGATAGACTTACACTGGATTCACACTAGCATTAGGGACCTGAAAGATGGAGACCCTGTCTGCTTAAAAAAGTTACCCATGGAGATCTGCAATCCCTTAGACTATACCGGGTGCATCTGGTTTCCATTGGTTTTATACTGAAACCAGCAGAGAGAAAAATACTCCTATGGAGACTCCAACACCCATGTGAATCCATGTGAACCCAGCTAGAGATGTACAACATGATGTTTCCCTTTAAGAGGCAGAAATCCAGCAATGAATGGACGTTAATAGTGATATGAAGTCGTCTGTCTCAGCCATTAGTCTGGCATTTTACCAATGAACATAATCTCGATTCATCACTGTTGGAATTTTATGGCCAAGACGTTAATAATTATGATGCACGTACTGATGGGGGAGGATAATTAATGTTTATGGCAAGTCAAAGGGGCCAAAAAAAAAATACCCATTACCCCATTTTGAAAAAAAAGAGTGATGGTCCGCTTTAGGAATGGTCAGAGTGGACTAGAATTATTTAGAGGATCTGCTACTTTTCTGAGTTTCTAGTGAATTCCATCCACACATTGCAGAATAAGACATGCAGCGGACACGTTGCGATTTCTAAAACGATTGAGCTTTTGGAAATGCCAATGTCAATTATACTTGCAGATATGTTGGCGGGTTCCCTATTGGTATAATTGACTCTCAATCATGTGATCGACTCCAGTCTACTCAATAGTCCTGTGGCCCGAGTAAATGAAGTCAATGACGTCAATGAGAGTCAGAGCAGAGCAAGGGAGACAGAAGAACAAGAAGTTTGGCCTCCCCGGATGCCCTCCACACTTATAGAAATAATAAATGGTCCTCTGGAAAACCAGGCTAGCCAGTGCAGGGAATGTTCTGCAAACTGTATTTATTACTCCTTCAGTAACCACCTCCAGCTCAAGAACATCCACCGAATTCGCCCCTTCGTCACCCAAGAAACTACCAAGATGCTCGTCCAGGCCCTCATAATCTCCCGCCTAGACTACTGCAACACCCTTCTCCATGGACTCCCAGCAAACACCCTCGCCCCCCTCCAGTCCACCTTAAACTTCGCTGCTCGCTTAATCCACCTCACCCCCCAATCTTCATCGGCTGCTCCCCTCTGCCAGTCCCTCCACTGGCTACCTATAGCCCAGCGAATTGAGTTCAAGCTACTAACGCTAACATACAAAGCCATCCACAACTTGTCCCCTTCATATATCTCTGACCTCATCCACAACCTGTCCCCTCCATATATCTCTGACCTAATCTCCTGCTACATGCCCACACGTAACCTCAGATCCTCCAATGACCTCCTACTCCGCTCTGCTCTCATCCGCTCCTCACACAACCGTCTCCAAGATTTCTCCCGGGCATCCCCCATACTCTGGAACTCCTTACCACGACACATAAGACTGATCCCCACAATCACAGGATTCAAGAAGGCCCTGAAGACTCCCCTATTCAGGAAGGCCTACAACCTCCAATAACACTATCACCGCACCGCCATCTGTACAGTCTCCCCCTCTCCTTCTGTCTCTACCCCCTTCCCTCATAGATTGTAAGCCCTCGCGGGCAGGGCCCTCTACCCCACTGTGCCAGTCGGTCACTGTTAGTATTATATCTACCTGTATATTTTGTGTATTGTATGTAACCCCCAAATGTAAAGCACCATGGAATTAACCCCTTCCCGACCCATGTAGTACTATTACCACATGGATGTCTAGTGCTTCACGACCGATGTGGTAATAGTACCACATGGATGTAAACAATCCCTGCAGCGCAGTGCGGGCATTCTAGGAGCGGGTGTTAGTTGTATCTGACACCTAACACCCTGCTCCATCACCCTCCATCGGACATGAGTGCCGATTTTGGGTTTTAACCCGTTGATTGCCGTGATCAAACATGATCACGGCAAACAACAGGTTGCCCGATCTTGTGGGGGTCCCCGGCACCCCCCGCTGCGAGATCGGGGGGTGCTGGTACCCCCACTATGTGGCCAGGGGTCTGTTTAGTGACCCCAGCCAGCAATGAGTCCCACTTACCTTTTTATCCTGGTGTTATCCTGGCCGGGATCTTCTGCAGTGAGTCTGTGCCGTCCGCACAGCTCACTTCCTGTTTATAGAGTGATAACACGCAGGCTGTCACTGCAGCCTGTGTCTCACTCTATACTAGAGAATCAGTGATGCAATCATCACTGCTCTAAGTGTCCCATAGGGACACATGAAAAAGTTAAAAAAAAAGTGGAAAAAAAAAAAAAAGTGTTTGCAAACATTTAATAAAGTTATAAAGCCCCCAAAACCCTTTTTTTCTATAGAAAACAAATTATATAAAAAAAAAACCCTAAAAATTAATAAAAACAATACATATTTGGTATCGCCGCGTCCGTAACAATCTGTACAATAAAACTGAAACAATATTTAATGTACACGGTAAATGACGGGAAAAAAAAACGGAAAAAACCCGCTGGAAGTAGTGATTTTTTTGCTATCTCACCTTACAGAATGTGCTATAAAAAGTTATCAAAAAGTCAAATGCACCTAACAACAGTACCAATAAAAAGCACACATTGTCCCGCAAAAAATAAGCCCCCAACCAACACTGTCAACCAAAAAATAAAAATGTTACGCCTCTCAGAAGATGGCGATGCAAAAAACATTGATTTATGTCCCCAAATGTGTTTTTATTCTGCAGAATTAGTATTGCATAAAAAAATAATATAAATGAGGTATCGCCGTAACCGTACCAACCCACAGAATAAAGATAATATGTTACTTATACTGTACGCTGCATGGCGAAAAATTTAAAAGGTAAAACGCAATACCAGAATTGATTTTTTTTTTTTAATCCAGCAAAAAAAGAGTTAATAAAATGTATTCAGTAAGTTGTAGGCACCCAAAAATGGTGTCATTACAAAATACATCGCATCCCGCAAACAACAAGCCCTTATATGTCCACGTCACCAGAAAAATAAAGAAAATATAGCATCGAATAATGCAAGAACAAAAGCCCGTAAAAATCGCCAAATTATTAGAACACAACTGGCTGCGGCAGGAAGGGAATATATAAGTGGTGCGAGCGGATATCAGGGGACACCCCATGTTTATAGCTTATGAGCGAAAAGACACCAGAAGTGACCCCCAAAGTGACCCCCAATTATAGGAGCTACTGGGACATAGTAGGGAATGTGGTGTTCCCAATGTCCTCCGCACCGCTTATATATTCCCTCTTCGCCATCCGCTGTGCACTCACGTCTGGGATACTAATACTCACTACACCCCCTGAGAAATTTTTTGAGGGGTGCAGTTTTCAAAATGGGGTCACTCCTTTGGGGAATCCACTTTTCTGGTACCTTACAGGCTCTACAAACATGACATGGCGTCTAGATTAGAGATGAGCGAACAGTGTTCTATCGAACACATGTTCGATCGGATATCAGGGTGTTCGCCATGTTCGAATCGAATCGAACACCACGTGGTAAAGTGCGCCAAAATTCGATTCCCCTCCCACCTTCCCTGGCGCCTTTTTTGCACCAATAACAGCGCAGGGGAGGTGGGACAGGAACTACGACACTGGGGGCATTGAAAAAAATTGGAAAAAGTCATTGGCTGCCGAAATCAGGTGACCTCCATTTTAGACGAATAGTGGATTTCAAATCCGGGTCATATGAGAATGTGAACTTTGTGACTATGAGACAGGGATAGCTGTACAGGCAGGGATAGCTAGGGATAACCTTTATTTAGGGGGGAATGTTATTAAAAATAACTTTTTGGGGCTCTATCGGGTGTTTAATTGTGATTTTTGTGAGATAAACTTTTTCCCATAGGGATGCATTGGCCAGCGCTGATTGGCCGAATTCCGTACTCTGGCCAATCAGTGCTGGCCAATGCATTCTATTAGCTTGATGAAGCAGAGTGTGCACAAGGGTTCAAGCGCACCCTCGGCTCTGATGTAGCAGAGCCGAGGCTGCACAAGGGTTCAAGCGCACCCTCGGCTCTGATGTAGGAGAGCCGAGGGTGCACTTGAACCCTTGTGCACCCTCAGCTCTGCTACATCAGAGCCGAGGGTGCGCTTGAACCCTTGTGCACACTCTGCTTCATCAAGCTAATAGAATGCATTGGCCAGCGCTGATTGGCCAATGTATTCTATTAGCCTGATGAAGTAGAGCTGAATGTGTGTGCTAAGCACACACATTCAGCTCTACTTCATCGGGCTAATAGAATGCATTGGCCAGCGCTGATTGGCCAGAGTACGGAACTCGACCAATCAGCGCTGGCTCTGCTGGAGGAGGCGGAGTCTAAGATCGCTCCACACCAGTCTCCATTCAGGTCCGACCTTAGACTCCGCCTCCTCCGGCAGAGCCAGCGCTGATTGGCCGAAGGCTGGCCAATGCATTCCTATGCGAATGCAGAGACTTAGCAGTGCTGAGTCAGTTTTGCTCAACTACACATCTGATGCACACTCGGCACTGCTACATCAGATGTAGCAATCTGATGTAGCAGAGCCGAGGGTGCACTAGAACCCCTGTGCAAACTCAGTTCACGCTAATAGAATGCATTGGCCAGCGCTGATTGGCCAATGCATTCTATTAGCCCGATGAAGTAGAGCTGAATGTGTGTGCTAAGCACACACATTCAGCACTGCTTCATCAAGCCAATACAATGCATTAGCCAGTGCTGATTGGCCAGAGTACGGAATTCGGCCAATCAGCGCTGGCTCTGCTGGAGGAGGCGGAGTCTAAGGTCGCTCCACACCAGTCTCCATTCAGGTCCGACCTTAGACTCCGCCTCCTCCGGCAGAGCCAGCGCTGATTGGCCGAAGGCTGGCCAATGCATTCCTATGCGAATGCATACTTAGCAGTGCTGAGTCAGTTTTGCTCAACTACACATCTGATGCACACTCGGCACTGCTACATCAGATGTAGCAATCTGATGTAGCAGAGCCGAGGGTGCACTAGAACCCCTGTGCAAACTCAGTTCACGCTAATAGAATGCATTGGCCAGCGCTGATTGGCCAATGCATTCTATTAGCCCGATGAAGTAGAGCTGAATGTGTGTGCTAAGCACACACATTCAGCACTGCTTCATCAAGCCAATACAATGCATTAGCCAGTGCTGATTGGCCAGAGTACGGAATTCGGCCAATCAGCGCTGGCTCTGCTGGAGGAGGCGGAGTCTAAGGTCGGACCTGAATGGAGACTGGTGTGGAGCGATCTTAGACTCCGCCTCCTCCAGCAGAGCCAGCGCTGATTGGTCGAGTTCCGTACTCTGGCCAATCAGCGCTGGCCAATGCATTCTATTAGCCCGATGAAGTAGAGCTGAATGTGTGTGCTTAGCACACACATTCAGCTCTACTTCATCAGGCTAATAGAATACATTGGCCAATCAGCGCTGGCCAATGCATTCTATTAGCTTGATGAAGCAGAGTGTGCACAAGGGTTCAAGCGCACCCTCGGCTCTGATGTAGCAGAGCTGAGGGTGCACAAGGGTTCAAGTGCACCCTCGGCTCTCCTACATCAGAGCCGAGGGTGCGCTTGAACCCTTGTGCACACTCTGCTTCATCAAGCTAATAGAATGCATTGGCCAGCACTGATTGGCCAGAGTACGGAATTCGGCCAATCAGCGCTGGCCAATGCATTCTATTAGCCCGATGAAGTAGAGCTGAATGTGTGTGCTAAGCACACACATTCAGCACTGCTTCATCACGCCAATACAATGCATTAGCCAGTGCTGATTGGCCAGAGTACGGAATTCGGCCAATCAGCGCTGGCTCTGCTGGAGGAGGCGGAGTCTAAGATCGCTCCACACCAGTCTCCATTCAGGTCCGACCTTAGACTCCGCCTCCTCCAGCAGAGCCAGCGCTGATTGGTCGAGTTCCGTACTCTGGCCAATCAGCGCTGGCCAATGCATTCTATTAGCCCGATGAAGTAGAGCTGAATGTGTGTGCTTAGCACACACATTCAGCTCTACTTCATCGGGCTAATAGAATGCATTGGCCAGCGCTGATTGGCCGAATTCCGTACTCTGGCCAATCAGCACTGGCTAATGCATTGTATTGGCTTGATGAAGCAGTGCTGAATGTGTGTGCTTAGCACACACATTCAGCTCTACTTCATCGGGCTAATAGAATGCATTGGCCAGCGCTGATTGGCCGAATTCCGTACTCTGGCCAATCAGCACTGGCTAATGCATTGTATTGGCTTGATGAAGCAGTGCTGAATGTGTGTGCTTAGCACACACATTCAGCTCTACTTCATCGGGCTAATAGAATGCATTGGCCAATCAGCGCTGGCCAATGCATTCTATTAGCGTGAACTGAGTTTGCACAGGGGTTCTAGTGCACCCTCGGCTCTGCTACATCAGATTGCTACATCTGATGTAGCAGTGCCGAGTGTGCATCAGATGTGTAGTTGAGCAAAACTGACTCAGCACTGCTAAGTCTGCATTCGCATAGGAATGCATTGGCCAGCCTTCGGCCAATCAGCGCTGGCTCTGCCGGAGGAGGCGGAGTCTAAGGTCGGACCTGAATGGAGACTGGTGTGGAGCTATCTTAGACTCCGCCTCCTCCAGCAGAGCCAGCGCTGATTGGTCGAGTTCCGTACTCTGGCCAATCAGCACTGGCCAATGCATTTCTATGGGGAAAAGTTAGCTTGCGAAAATCGCAAACTGACAGGGATTTCCATGAAATAAAGTGACTTTTATGCCCCCAGACATGCTTCCCCTGCTGTCCCAGTGTCATTCCAGGGTGTTGGTATCATTTCCTGGGGTGTCATAGTGGACTTGGTGACCCTCCAGACACGAATTTGGGTTTCCCCCTTAACGAGTTTATGTTCCCCATAGACTATAATGGGGTTCGAAACCCATTCGAACACTCGAACAGTGAGCGGCTGTTCGAATCGAATTTCGAACCTCGAACATTTTAGTGTTCGCTCATCTCTAGTCTAGATACCAAACATCTGAATCTGTACTCCAAAAGCCGCATCGCGCTCCTTCCCTTCTGCGCCCTGCTGTGCGCCCAAACTGCAGTTTATGCCACATGTATGACACTGGTGTAACCGGGATAATGTATGTAATGTCATATGTGGTATAAACTGATATAAGGGCACATATATGACACTGGTGTACCCGGGATAACATATGTAATGTGATATGTGGGTATAAACTGATATTGGGGCACAGCCGGATACAGAAGGAAAGAAGGGTTATTTGGTTTTTGGAGCACAGACTTAGACGGTTTGGTTTTTTTGGATGCCATGACACTTTTGCAGAGAGCCTAAAATTGCCCTTACAAAATGGGGTCACTTCTTGGGGAATTCCAGTTCACTGGCACCTCCAGGGCTCTGCAAAAACATGGCGCCCAGAAAGTCCCTCTAAATCTGTACCCCAAAAAGCGTAGTGCTCCTTCCCTTCTGAGCCCTGCTGTGTGCCCAAGCAGCAGTTTATACCCACATATATAATTTTTTGCTCCTCAGGATGGCCCACTTAATAGTTTTAGGAGTGCAGGTCTCTGACAACACAAAGTGGGTGCAATGTAGTGGACACCAAAATGGCATATTTCTTGAAAAATTAAAATTTTCATTTTGTACATTAATTTTTGGGAAGCATTTTTAGGCTCAAAATGATAATACCCCTTGATTCATTCCTTGACGGGTGTAGTTTCTAAAATGGGGTCACTTTTGAGGGGTTTCCATTGTATTGGTACTTTAGGGGCTCAGCAAATGCGACATGGCACTAGAAAACTGCCCTCAAAAGCCAAATAGCGCTCTTTCCATTCTGAGTCCCGCCATGTACCCATACAGCAGATTATGGCCACATATGGGGTATTACCATGTTCAGGAGAAATTGTGTAACAAACTCTGGGGGGCTTTTAATTCTCTAACTACTTCAAAAATTTAAAATATGGCGCTAAATGGACAATTTATTGGAAAAAAAGTAATTTTTCATTTTCACATCTCAATGGTAAAAAAATCTGTGAAACACCTGTAGGGTCCAAGTGCTCACTAAACCCCTTGATAAATTCTTTGAGGGGTCTAGTTTTCAAAATGGGGTCATTTTGAGGGGGTTTCCACTGTTCTAGCACTTCAGGGGCTCTCCAAATGCAACATGGTGCCTGAAACAGATTTCAGCTAAATTTTCCCTCCAAAATCCCAATAGCGATCCTTCAGCTCTGGACCTCACAGCGTGTCCATACATCACTTTACATTCACATATGGGGCATTTCTGTAGTTGGGACAAAATGCTTGACAATTTTTGGGGTGCATTTTCTCTTTTATCCCCTTGTGGAAATGCAAAATTTGGGGTTAAAGCAACATTTTATAACAAAAAATGTCACTTTTCCATTTATCGGGCCAATTCTGTTACACTCCTGTAGGGTCAAAGGGCTCACTAAACCCCTTGGTAAATTCCTTGAGGGGTATAGTTTCCAAAATGGGGTGACATTTTGGGGGTTTCCACTGTTTTGGCACATTGGGGGCTCTGCAAACGGGACATGGTGCCTGAAAAGTATTCTAGTAAAATCTGGCCTACAAAATCCAATTAGCGCTCCGTCCGCTCTGAGAGCGACCGTGTGCCCGTACATTAGGGTACCAGCACATATTGGGTATTGTCGTGTTCGGGAGAAATTTTGTAACAAAATGTGGGGTGCAATTTTTCCTTTAACCCCTTGTGAAGATGAAAAATTTGGGGCTACAGTGACATTTTATTATAAAAAAAGTAATTTTTCATTTTCACATCTCAACGGTAAAAAAATCTGTGAAACACCTGTAGGGTCCAAGGGCTCACTATACCCCTTGATAAATTCCTTGAGGGGTCTAGTTTCCAAAATGGGGTCACATTTTGGGGGTTTCCACTGTTTTGGCACATTGGGGGCTCTGCAAACGGGACATGGTGCCTGAAAAGTATTGTAGCAAAATCTGACCTACAAAATCCAATTAGCGCTCCATCCGCTCTGAGAGCAACCGTGTGCCCATACATTAGGGTACCAGCACATATGGGGTATTATCATGTTCGGGAGAAATTGTGTAACAAAATGTGCAGTGCAGTTTCTCCTTTAACCCTTAGTAAATGTGTAAATTCTAGGGCTAAATAAATATATTAGTGACAGAAATTGAAAAATGTAAATTTGACCTCCATTTTGTTGTAATTGCTGTAAAATGCTGAAAGGGTTAAGAAACTTTCTAACTGCTGTTTTGGATTCTTTCAGGAATGCAGTTTTTAGAATGGGGTGACTTATGGGGGGTTTTATTAGAGAGGCTTTTCAAGTACCCTTCAGAACTGAACTGGTCCCTTGAAAAATGTGCTTTGGAAATTTTCTTGAAAATTTGGAAAATTACTGCTTGACTTGTAAGCCTTATAATATCTGAAAAAAATGAAAGGGTGATTAAAATTTGATTGCTACATAAATCAGAGATATGGTTAATTATATTTATGAAAAAATTTGGGTAGTATGACTTTCTATTTAAAAGGCTTGCAATTTCAAAGTTTGAAAACGGCATTTTTTTCAAAATTTTCACCAAATTTCCTATTTTTTCATAATTAAAGACAAAACATATCGACTAAAATTTACTACTGACATGAAGTACAATGTGTTACGAAAAAACAATCTCAGAATCACTTGTGTAAGTTAAAGCGTCTCAAAGTTATTGCCATTTAAAGTGACACGTCAGTTTTGAAAAAAGAGGCCTAGTCCTTAAGTCACTTTTGAGCTGTGTCTCTATGGGGTTAATGGTGCTATATAAATAAATAATAATAATAATAATAATAATAATAATAATAATAATAACCCCTGTAATATTATCCATGGACTTGAAGAGACAAAACCCACTTTTCTTCCCTATCATATCCTAATACCAAGCTTATCCAAGGTAATTGGTTTTGCCTTTAATTGGCCCACATATTGTAATTATGGTGCACTTTGTGCCAAAAACTGGTCAAAATACCTTGCACCATATTTGACAAGGTGCTATGGCCTAGATGGAAAGAGGGTAGTGTGGTGAAATTGGGTGTGGTTTAAGATGTAACAGTGTGCACCAGAATTTCACCAAATTCTGGTGCCAAGTAATGCTTGGTTCAATATCTGTGTTGGTATTCCATCTGGAGGACCCCCTGAACGGAATACCGAACGCAACTGCAAGCGCTGTGCAGTGAAAGCACACGGACCCCATAGACTATAATGGGGTCTGTGTGCTTGCCGCGCACTGCCCGCACGAATCATGGAAAGTAGATTGTGAAGTACTTTCCTGTCCGCATGATCCCTGCAGAGATCTGGCGTCAAGCACACGGACTCATTATAGTCTATGGGGTCCATGTGCTTTCATTGGCAGTTGCGTTCGGTATTATATTCGGGGAGGCCCTCATGCGGACTTCCCGAACGGATTACCAATTGCAGATGTGAACGAGACCTAAGTCAATTTATATGTAGTTTAAACTTACCGAATGTATCATCCAGCATTAGTCACTGTGATAAATCTGACACATTTTAATGCTGAGTACTCTAAGTCGTACACTCAGTTTACGGTCCGGTCCATATACTTTATGTAATATTCAGATATTTTGGAAATTGCGATATCTAAGGGTATTATTTTCCATATAAGAATATTTTGCTGCATCTTCTGATTTTTCCTCTCTATATATCGCTGGCAACTTTGAACTCAAGCCCCAATAGCTCTAGAATCTCGGGATGTGTAGGATACTTTGTAAGATGTGAAATCTCTTTTTTGATAACATTAATATTTTCAGAAGTCATATCAAAGAATTGAATCCTTATCTGATAGAAGGTTCACCCTGAGAGAATCTGAGACAGCATGCGGCGAGCAATTCTCAACACTGCCCAGTGAAACAGCAGCCCACTGAATTATGGAAATATCGCCGCCACCAAGAAAATGGAGAGATACAAGTGGAACGATAAATGGAAATTTTAAGTTAACCTTAAAAACAAGAAAAGTTGTATACGTACATTGTTACAGTTCTACACATCTTTTAAAGTGATATATATATATATATATATATATATATATATATATATATATATATCCATAGTCATAGCAAATTTTGTAATAGATTGTTATACAGATCTGGGGCGCCTTCTTCTTACTCTTGGGTCACACTAGTGTTCAAGTCTCCATAGGAGACTCCATCCAAGATTCTGCTTAAAATCGTCGGAGAGAAAAGTCCTGGACTATTCTCACTGCTGGTTTCAATATAAAATGACAGAAACCCGGCTGACCCCGTTATCGTCTACAGCAGTGGTTCTCAACCTTACCAATGCCGCAACTGTTCCTCATGTTGTGGTGACCCCCAACCATAAAATTATCTTACCTCCAATACTGCTGCTCTCCACAAAGTAGCTGCTTTAACCCCTTCCCGCCGATGGCATTTTTTGATTTTCGTTTTTCGTTTTTGACTCCCCTCCTTCTAAACCCCATAACTTTTTTATTTCTCCGCTCCCAGAGTCATATGAGGTCTTAATTTTTGCGGGACAATTTTTTCTTCATGATGCCACCATTAATTATTCTATATAATGTACTGGGAAGCAGGAAAAAAATTCAGAATGGGGTGGATTTGAAGAAAAAATGCATTTCTGCGACTTTCTTACGGGCTTTGGTTTTACGGCGTTCACTGTGCAACCAAAATGACATGTCCCCTGTATTCTGTGTTTCGGTACGGTTCCAGGGATACCAAATTTATATGGTTTTATTTACATTTTGACCCCTAAAAAAAATTCCAAAACGGTGTTAAAATTTTTTTTTTCTAAAAGTCGCCATATTCCGACGGCCGTAACTTTTTTATACATAGGTGTACGGGGATACATAGGGCGTCTTTTTTTGCGGGGCCAGGTGTACTTTTTAGTTCTACCATTTTCGGGAAATGTTATTGCTTTGATCACTTTTTATTCAAATTTTTATCAGAATTAAAACAGTGAAAAAACGGCGGTTTGGCACTTTTGACTATTTTTCCTGCTACGGCGTTTACCGAACAGGAAAAATATTTTTATAGATTTGTAGAGCGGGCGATTTCGGACGCGGGGATACCTAACATGTATATGTTTCACAGTTTTTAACTACTTTTATATTTGTTCTAGGGAAAGGGGGGTGATTTGAACTTTTAATACTTTTTATATTTTTTTATTTTTTTTTATTTTTTTTTTTTTTGCATTTATTAGACCCCCTAGGGGTGTTGAACCCCAGGGGGTCTGATCACTAATGCAATGCATTACAATGCTAATGCATTGCAATGCATTGCAAAAAATCATCATCTCTTTTGCAGGCTGCATAGACCAGCCTGCAAAAGAGAGAATTTGCAGACTGGCTGGGAGCCCTTAACAAGGCTCCCGGTTGTCATGGCAACGGGGGGTCGGCCCTGGAGCATGCTCCAGGAGCCGGCGATCCCTGCCAAAATGGCGGCGCCCATGCGCCGCCGGGAAGATGGCGCCTCCGGTGCCTTTGACAGCAGCGCCGGAGGGGTTAATGCCTCCGATCGGTCCGGGGACCGATCGGAGGCATTAGAGCCGGTTGTCTACTGCTTAAAGCAGTAGACACCCGGCGGCTATGACGGCCGCCCGGCTCCCGGGCGGTCGCCATAGTTACAGACCCGACACGCGCCGTACTATTACGGCGCATGTCGGGAAGGGGTTAATTTAAATAGCTGTTCTCTATACATGTGTCACTGGTTTACATTATGGCACCAACTCTGTCACATACACCTGAATTTGATGGGGTGTATGTGATGGGTTGGTGCAATGATATCATGCAGGGTAATAGTATATGGGCATATCTGCATGTGGGCAGACACCGCTCCTCGATGCGTCTCAGGCCTAGAGACGCATCGAGAAGCAGTGTCTCGGTTCCTAAGACCATTGGAAATATGTGTTTTCCGATGGTCTTAGGAAACCTGTGTGAAAGGGTAGGGGTCATGACTAGAGATGAGCGAACAGTAAAATGTTCAAGGTTCGATATTTGTTTGGAGTAGCCCCTCAATATTCGACTACTCGAATCGAATAGCAAACCCTATTATAGTCTATTGGGGGGAAAATGCTCGTTTCAGGGGTAGGCAACATTCGATCAAATTCTACTTACCAAGTCCACGAGTGAGGGTCGGGCTGGATCCTCCAAGAAGTCTTCTCCTTGCAGCTTCCCCGCGGCATCTTCCGGCTCTGAATTCACTCTGCCAGGCATCGGGCTTGGGCAGAGCCAACTGCGCATGCCCGCACTACAAGCGGAGATGCGCAGTCGGCTCTGCCCAGGTCCGATGCCTGGCAGAGTGAATTCAGAACCGGAAGATGCCGCGGGGAAGCTGCACGGAGAAGACTTCTAAAGGTAGGAGAAGAACCAGCATTGTTTTGCTTCTTCAATTAAGTATTTCGGAAGACACCACTGGTATAGATTATATTTCCAGTGCAATGTTTTGGGTGGATACCCCCTTCATTAGGCATCTAGAGAGATATCCAAAGTGAATCATAGTCCATGTTATGGCCCATAAATGATGTAGATCCTGGATGGTATTTCCAGAGGAGATATAGCTCCACAAGGTCCCTCCACCCTCTTTTCTGCCCTTGTAGTTTTATATCTTCTCTGAGAATGTTTCAGCTATGCATTAAATGGTGAGGCAAGGTTTCGACCCATTCTAACTTCCTCCTTGTGGTCATGTGGAAAGAAGGAGTAGAAGACCTTAAACCCCTGCGCTAGTCATCAGTGGGTTCCTCTGACCTTTATGATGACTAGGGGTTTGACCTCAAAGACAATTACTGATCCTGGGAATGAAGGGGTTGCAAAGCTGATTTAGAGTAATCTCTTCTGTAGAGATTTTTGAGCACTGAGAACCATAAACCCGAGCCCTACCCTAAACACACAGCCTACTGAAATTCCCCATGGTGGGACTATTAAAGGATTATCTTATCTTATCCACTGTACAGGGAACTACAGTGAGCTCCATACATTGCAACGTATGAGAGATCCATGAAAACGGGCATCCCTCTGGTGCAAAACTCAGGAAAAATGGACATTTTTCATAGCCAGTTTCACCCACGATTGTGTGTATCATGGCTGAGAATACACCCTCCTGGCCCCCATATGCATGATATATATGGGATATCCTGTGGTATTTCAAAATGTCTAAAGTGGGAAAACTAAATTTTGGCTATTCTACCACTGCAACCTTAGCCCCTAATAGAAATGACCGGCAAATGCCTTCCACCATGGGAGTTGGACCCGCCATTTCTGCCAAATTGTCAATCAAAAGAAAATATTTTCCAGCAAGTAGTTGTATGACTTTTCAGGGCAACTTCACCATCTTTCCTTGTGTCGGTTTTATCTTGTATCTTGGCTAAACATTCACAAAATTGCAGGAGATAAGACAAAATATACCGATTAATTTGGAATGGATTTCACCACCACCTCGTCCATTCATGAACACACATGCATGCTAAGCCAATTGATCAGGGTTATTCAAGTGGAATCTAGGATCGATGATAGTCAGGAAGATACCATTGTTCCTAGTGGAGAATGTCCTTTGTATAAACTGGAGAACAAAGAGGAAATGTTTTACCTTTCTGGGACTCGTCCTATGGTGTACACGTTAGTGATGTCTGTATGGTGCAACAGATAAAGTAATAGGGAATGTCTATTCCTATAACATGGTGAATCCACGTCCATGATTTCATTGGCACATTTACGCCCTTGGATTTTATTAATACGTCAATAGGTGAGATTTACTAATAGTAATCCTCCATACAATACAATATACATTCAATAATGGAGTCACCAAAATGACCCTGATACGTTGCAAGAGTCAGAGACAGGGGCAGGACTAAGAGGAGTAGAAAACCACCCGATTTTAGTAGACTGGTCGTACCGTATATTGAAGTATATACAGTATAAAAAATTATCTACTTGAAATGTTATTTGATACAGATTTTTGTTACATGTTTGTTACAGGGCGAAAGGTTTGCTATGCAGATTATAAGCATCCGTGCTACAAAATAGCTTTTTTTCAAGACTTAACCGCACGGATTGGTTATCATCAGGCACGTCAAGTCTGCGATGGAGAAGGAGGCCATCTTCTGAGTATTGAAAGTGAAGCCGAGCAAAAACTCATCGAGAGAATGCTACAAAATCTCACAAATTCAGGTTCCGGAAAATCTGATGGGGATTTCTGGATTGGGCTCTCAAGAAACCGAGATTCCATAAGTTCATCTGGTGCCTGCCCCGATCTCTATAAGTGGGATGATGGGAGTACCTCTAACTTCAGGTATTCATCAATGAACTTTAAGGGGATCTCTTAGTTTATAGTGTAACTCCTTTTAGCTACTGTGTCAGAGGTTGATTGGTGAACAAGGTTGTAATAAACACTATTAACCTATCTAACTTCCTTATACTTATAAAGCAGACTATAAAGTTCCCATTAGTAATGATCTAACCAAACATTTTCAGGGAGACTCTCTCTGTACAAGTCTACTCAATGCAGCAGATAGAGCTGAAGCATCTTCCAAAGGTGGAATAGTCATTTCACATGGCTATATCTCAGGTTTTATATTACCTAAAACACAGGATAGAATGTGAATTTAATATGCAGGAGCTCTGTTATAGCTAATACGTCCTCCTGGCAGCTTCTCTGTTATATTTTGATACCAGAAACATTTTTCTAGGTTATATAAAACCAGAGATAGGGCCAGTTGAAGAGACCATTGCTCCTTTGGTAAATGCTTCAGCTCTACGTATTCATAGTACAAATGTGTACAGACTTTCCCTAGTAGCAGCTTAGTTAGAGGGCTGCTGAGCAGAATGTTACAGCCTGTTTTCTATTATATACTAAGTTAGACAGGTTAATAATATGTTCATAAGGTTGCAGTGACGTAACTAGGAATGGTGGGGCCCCATGGCGAACTTTTGACATGGTCCCCCCCCTGACCGACACTGACACCGAAGACCTCGACCGAACCCCTCCTACGCATTCCTGCATTCCATTCTATTATGCCCCATAGTGGCCCCTGCACACAGTATTATGCCCCATAGTGGCCCCTGCACACAGTATTATGCCCCATAGTGGCCCCTGCACACAGTATTATGCTCCATAGTGGCCCCTGCACACAGTATTATGCCCCATAGTGGCCCCTGCACACAGTATTATGCCCCATAGTGGCCCCTGCACACAGTATTATCCCCCATAGTAGCCCTTGCACACAGTATTATCACCCATAGTGGTCCCTGCACACAGTATTATCCCCCATAGTGGCCCCAGTACACAGTATTATCCCCATAGTGGCCCTTGCACACAGTATTATCACCCATAGTGGCCCCTGCACACAGTATTATCCCCCATAGTGGCCCCTGCACACAGTATTATGTCCCATAGTGGCCCCTGCACACAGTATTATCCCCCATAGTGGCCCCTGCACACAGTATTATCCCCCATAGTGGCCCCAGTACACAGTATTATCCCCATAGTGGCCCCTGCACACAGTATTATGTCCCATAGTGGCCCCTGCACACAGTATTACCCCCCATAGTGGCCCCTGTACACAGTATTATCCCCCATAGTGGACCCTGCACACTCAGTATTATGTCCCACTGTGGACACCCATAAACAATTATTATACTGTGGGGTCTTTTCAGACCCCAGAGTATAATAATCGGAGACCCGGGGGAATAAAAATATAAAAAACTACTGTTACTTACCTGTCCCCCGGCTCCTATGCTGTCGGCCTCCGCTGCCGTACTTCTTCAATGATGTCGGACGTCACATGACCCGGGACGCAGGCCGGGTTCATGTGACATCAGACAACTAGCAAGGAGGTCTGGCCCGGATTGTGGAGAGGTAATTAACAGTGTTTTTTTTATGTTTCTTACCTCTCCCGGTCCGTCAATCATTATACTCTGGGGTCCGAAATGACCCCCGAGTATAATGATAGCAGCGGTAGTGGCTGTCACTGGGCCCCTAATGTCCCGGGCCCTGTGGCAGCTGCCTCTGCTGCTATAGCGGTAGTTACGCCACTGGTATGTTGCAAAAATGGTCACCAAATATCCCAATTTAATATGCTTTCAGCCTTATGTCAGCATATTAGAGGTGCTGGTCCATATTAGTAGAAAATTCCACAAAAAAACCCATTTCTGCCTAACGCCTGGTTCACATTTGCGTTCAGTAATTTGTTTGGGGACCCCCCAGAATGGACTATCAAACGCATTGGCAAGCGGTGAGCTTATGTGTCCGTGTCCTCTACGCGCGGTGTTTGATCTACTTTCCTGTCTGCATGACTTGTGTGGACACTGCACGGAAAGCACATGGACCCCATTATAGTCTATGGGGGTCCATGTGCTTTTAGCGCTCTCCGCTTGCCAATGCGTTCCCCAAGCGGACTCCCCAGATGTGAACCAGGCCTAATAAGAGTTCTGCAAGAATGTATCTGTCTCATTGTATCCATGAGAGAAGAGTTTCTTCTACCTCTGCCTCCTCCTACATACTGACTGTAAAGTCTGTCAGTAACAGTAGGGGGGTTGGGGATGTGACAAGGGAACCTTCTCCTCCTAAATATACTGGACTCACAAGCATGAGTCCATTGCATTCTTCCAGTGCTCTTCTATCCTCACATCGCTACCCTCTTTGTGCTGTTTCGGCTGCTCGGAGCACAGACCTGCAGCGGTAATACACGGGACAGCATAATAAGTTGACAGATCTGCTTAACAAGACCAATTAGTGCGTTCATTATAACTTAATAACTTAAATGAGTTTATTGCAACATTTTGCAAAGAAATTATTATAACTGGGAAGATGGAGGGAAGATACAAGCTGCGTGCTCAGGGATAAGCTGCTACACACTTGGTTATTTTGAGAGTAATTTAACCAAAAAATATGTTAATTTTTCCAATATGGAAATGAGCAATAAAGAAAGAATAAATGAGACATAGAGATTATTAAATGTAATTTCTGTTTCCAGGTTTCCTAGTCTGGAATACAGTGTCTTCCACAGCTATAGACATATACATTTTATGCTACACAGTACTGTGCAAATGTTTTAGGCAGGTGGGGGAAAAGATATGAAAAATAAGAAGGCTTTCCCAAATAGAAGGGTTAATAGTTTATTCTTGTCAATTAAAAAATGCAAAGCTAATGCAGAAAAGAGAACTCTAATCCCATCAATATTTGGTGCGACCTTTGCCCTTTGGCTTCCATCAGATCTTCTCGGACAGTTTTTGGCAGAACTCAGCAGAGAGGTTGTTCCCGCCATCTTGGAGAACTAAGCACAGATCTTCTGTGGATGTAGGCATGTCCGATCCGTCTGTCTCTTCATGTCATCCCAGACAGACTGGATGATGTTGAGATCAGATCTCTGTAGGGGCCATATCATCACTTCTAGGACTCCTCCTCCAAAGGGCAAAGGTCACACCAAATATTGATAGGACTTACGTTTCTCTTTTCTTCTTTCATTTCATTTTGTAAATTGTAGAGATGAGCCAACAGTAAAATATTCGATATTCAATATTCGTTTCGAATAGCCACTCAATATTCGACTATTCGAATGAATATTGAACCCCATTATAGTCTATGGGAGAAAATGCTTTGTTACAGGTCCACCAAGTCCACTATGACACCTCAGCAAATGATGCCAACACCCTGGAATGCAACTGGGACAGCAGAGGAAGCATGTCTGGGGGCATCTAACATGCCCAAGTCACTGTATTATGTCGGGATCCCTGTCAGCTTGCGATATGTGGGAGCTGACTTTTTCCCATAGGAATGCATTGACCAGCGTTGATTGGCCGAATGCCATACAGAGTACAGCATTTGGCCAATCAATGCTGGTTCTGCCGGAGACTCGTCTGTAAGGAGGTGGAGCCTAATATTGGACCAGAATGGAGACTGCTGTGGACCGCTCTTAGACTCCGCCTCCACTGGCAGAACCAGCATTGATTGGCCGAATGCTGTACTCTATATGGCATTCGGCCAGTCAACGCTGGTCAATGCATTCCTATGCTGAGATGTAGCAGAGCTGGCTGTGCGCTCAGCTTGGTTACTCCAAAGATGCAGTCAAGCTCAGCGCATGGCCAGCACTGCTACATCGGAGAAGAAGCAGAGCTGGCCGTGCGCTGAGCTCGGCTACTCTGGAGATGGATCCGAGCTGAGCGCACTGCCAACACTGCACACTCAGCTCTGGTCCATCTCTGTGTGTGCTGAGCTCTGCTGCTTCTCCGTGTAGCAGAGCTGTGTCAGCACTGCTACATCTGAGATCGGACCACAATGGAAACTGTTGTGGACTGATCTTAGACTCCTCCTCCTCCGGCAGAACCAGCGTTGATTGGTTGAATGCTGTACGCTATATGGCATTTGGCCAATCAACACTGGTCAATGCATTCCTATGGGAAAAAGTCAGCTCACGCATATCGCCAGCTGACAGGGATCCCGACCAGATAGAGCCCCAAAGAGCTAGGTGAGTGACATTCCGCCCTAAATAAAGGTAATCCCTAGCTAACCCTGCCTGTACATCTATCCCTGTCTCACAGTCACATCGTTCACAGTCTCATATTAGTCGAATGTTAACTCCACCATTCGTATAAATTGGAGGTCACCTGATTTAGCCAGCCAATTACTTTTTCCGATTTTTTTTTTTATGCCTCTGTTGTCGTAGTTCCTGTCCCACCTCCCCTGTGCAGTTATTGGTGCAAAAAAAATGCCAGGGAAGGTGGGAGGGGAATCAAATTTTTACTGCGTTTGCCTCGTGGTGTTCGATTGGAAACGAATACCTGGAACGGCCTGATATTCGATCGAATATGTATTCAATCAAACAGTGTTCGCTCATCTCTAGTAAATTCGCAAAAATAAACTATTGCAATATATTTGTGAAAGAATTCTTACTTTGCATCAATGTTTCCCATATCTGACTAAAACATTTGCACAGAACTGTGATGTTGCAAATGATGTGACAGAGGTTTCATGAGATTACAAAAGCATCGCTGCACCAACATTATTGTTACCAGGTTTTCCACAGACCTTGAATAAGGATTTAACAATAGGGAGCGTCACTTTATGTGGCTTCCCCTTGTTTCCTCCATCTTTCGGATCATGGCAGTGGCTTTCTTCTTACACAGATCTGTTTTCCCTTAGCTTTAAACCAATTCACTACATTCCCTGATAGCCTGCACGTCGCTCACAGTGTGTGGCCCTGAATAGTCACATGTAGGATATCACTTTGTGAAAGAATATTACAAAGTAACATTGTTTTGAAAATCTGTTCATCTTGTGACAGACACATGTCCAGCCAAGAGTAACAATACAGAAGATCAAATCTGTATTATATACAGTGTGTGTGTGTGTCTATGAGTGTATATGAGTATACAGGTGTGCGCACACTTATCTCAAATTTGGTTGCAAGACACAATGTAACAACATGCTAACAAAAGCTTTGAAAGACTACAGTGTTTAAGTGTGGCCCCCAGGTGGCAGCACATAGGACAGGATAGTTACCATACCCCTAATGTTCAATTATTACATCATTGTTTAGAGAAGCGGCACCTATCAATCTGGACATGTCCAGCCAAGAGAAGAGATAAGGAAAGTCATATTTCTGTATGAGTCACAGTATATATATATATATATATATATATATATATATATATATATATATATATGGGTGTGTCTGACTATACAGATATGTCTACTCTTAATTTAGCTCAAATTTAGCCAAGGACTTCAATTGCACATCAAACCCATATCACAGCATGCTAATAAAACTGTTAAAAGCCTGAAGCTCACAATACAACCACTAGGTGGCTGCACAAAGACACGTATATTATATCACTGTGTGACACAATATCACAAAACAACACTATAATTTAAGTAAATCATTGCATCATTGCAACACACATATCTGGACATGCACCATATATGGGTGTTACGGGGTGTGTGTGATTATGTGTATGTAAATGTAAAAATATATATGTGTGTGTATAGGCAGATCATGGGGCCCGTGGAGGGAGGGGGCCCGGCATTGATCTGTTCTTCCTTCCTAACAATAAATTCATTGCATTTTCCTGTAGCCACCACTAGGGGGAATACAGTATAAGGTGAGTTTAGCAGCTGTATTAATTCCTATACCATGAGCTCCCCCTGTGGTGGCTGCAGGTAGCACATTTTAACACTGATTTTATCAATGATTTATATTAGTTTTCTGGTGTAAATACAGTAATAAATATGGGGGCTGATTCATATAAGGCATGATGGCCGCTTCCCTTTCTGAGCCTTCTTTGTATCTTGGCAGGAACTGGTATGCGGATGAACCATCTTGTGGCAGTGAAGCCTGTGTGGTCATGTACCATCAGCCAACAGCCAACCCTGGGATCGGAGGACCGTATCTCTACCAGTGGAATGATGACCGGTGTAATATGAAGCACAATTTTATATGTAAATACCCCCCTGGTAGGTGACATAACATTGATATTGTTTTATAGACTTCACTCTTGCTAGGTGTCTGTTTTATTGTTGCTCTATTTATTTGCCCAGTTTTTAGGGATATTTTCTGTTTTGTGAAAATAAAGTTTCTTCGGCACATGCATGGCGCAGATGCATGGCTCGTTGCAAGACAAAGTTTCCCTCCGGCACCACCTACCATGTGCTATGAATAATACTAGTGTCTTAATATAACATAAAGAGGACATCGGGCCCCTAAGCCTACAGGGCCTGGTAGGGATTGCTAGAGCCGATATATTGAATGACCTTTATTGGACAAAAATGAACTGTACAATGCGTTTCGAGCTCCATGGCAGATCCTGGGAGTGAGAGAAGGTGCCTGGGTCTGTCCTGAAATACTGTCTAGTCTGTAATTGTGCACCTGAAGAAGAGCTTGTGGTGCTCGAAATGCGTTGCACAGTTCATTTCTGTCCAATAAAGCTCATTCAATATATCAACCCTGTTTGACGTTCCATTTTGTGGACCAGCGAGTGCAGATTTCCATCTTGAGCCGTTGGCTTCTTCCCTCTGACTACCGTCTGGTCCTCAGTGTCCAGTCTGGATTCTGCAGCCACCTTCAACTTCTATGCTTCTATTGGTGTTGTGACCCATTCACAAGACCTGAAGGTGAGGTTCCAACTGTTCCATTTTCTGTGCATTTTTATTTCTTCAATTTATGGTCAACACATCTCCACTATAAGCATGCTCGGTGTTCTCCTCTCTTTTATTTTGTCCCCCTAAAGACATAGACCCCTCTGCAGGATTCTTGGCCCTTATCCCTGCAGAGCAGAGTACTGGTTGGCTACATAGGAGGCCATTAGATAGATTTGGCTCATGTCCCAAGTCATGTTTCAGGACTTCTTTGTGAGGCCTCATTCACATGATTGAGGTCCGATTTTTTAATGGATGGCACTCACATGTTACCTGGACACCATCTAAGTGTTACAGTTCCAAAAGTCTGAGCATGCTCAGTAGGGCGAAAGCTGGACTTAGCCTGACTCGCAGGTGGCGCTGTACGCTGGGAGAGCAACCTGCGGGACCCAATCCTAACATTACCCCCCCCCCCCCTCTTAGGGCCCTCCCCCTTCAAAAGCCCCCACAAGGTCTGGTGCGTCCATGTTTTCAGCGCGCACCCAAGACCGATTCTCGGGCTGGGAAGAGGAGCCAGGACGGCGGTGAGCGTCAGCCGCAGGCCATTCCCTTTGTTCAGACATAGCAGCAAGACCTTGGCTCACACTTCTGTTACGGTTCCAAAAGTCTGAGCATGCTCAGTAGGGTGAAAGCTGGACTTAGCCTGACCCGCAGGTGGCGCTGTGTGCTGGGAGAGCAACCTGCGGGACCCAATCCTAACACTAAGTCTCATTTAACTTCTTTCTATGTCCATTGATTTCAGTGGGGGGTTCTGCTCCATTGTGTTGTCACGAGGTTGGATAGGACATGCTCCATAGGCTATAGATTGGAGCATTGGAACCCCCCTCAGACGGCACACTTGGTGCATGAGTCCCAAGTCAGACATGAGATAAGACAATACTGGATGGCAACTAATTTGCCTTTCTTTTCCCAGAATTCCTAGGGGAATACATTGCCTTTTAAAGGGGCTGTGCAGGACTCAAAAATATGGCTGATTTCTTCTTCTCAGGGAGTGACATTGTGTCCATTGGTCACACGACAATGCCACATCTCCATCCCATTAAAATAAATGAGAGTGAGCTGCAGCAAGGCCATGTGACCAATAGACATGATGTCATTTCCTGAGAAGAAGAAAGCAGCCATGTTTTTGAGTCCTGTGTGCAGTTGAAAAGCTGATCTGCACGAAAGAAGGGTTAGTCTGTCCTTGAACTAAGGAAAGTCTTTGGTACACTACGTATATAACAAATTCACATGTGCAATTTTCATGCAACGTGATTGTGTTGCGGTCCTGATTACCTTGTATAATATGACTGCATGCCGTATGTCACTGTCGCAGGGAATTTCATGTTTTCTTAAAGGGTTTTCTCTAGCTCCGTCTTGAGACAGTCACTCAAAGAAGCTGTTAGCAAGAACTATTGTTGCCTCCGAGTCTCATGTATGAATATTGTAAAGACACGACGATCCTACACGGCCCATTGGCTGCTGTAATTTTGCACCCATTTTCATACAACTAAAACTGCCATATAGTCTCAGGCTTAATGAGACTCGTGTCAGTAGGTCCAGTCTTCACCTTCACCCATTTATTTACGAGAAGCAGAGATCTGGAAATGTCAAAGAACTGATATGTGAAGTATGGTAGAACGTTGTAGAACTTGTCACAATATAAGGATCCAAATTTGTTCCATCAATAACATAAAGGCTGACATTTATTATCTAGTAACTGGAGAGGCGATACATGTCCCAATGCTGAGACCCGACTGATCAGGAAAATCAGGGTCATTGGGTCTCCTTAGCCTTCTCAATGTAGTGGATAGAACCAAGGTGTTACTGGGTATTACTTGTAGACTGCCGATCCATAAACGGGACCAAGGAAGACAGCGCTAAATAAATGTCAGTCGTTATTATTATTATTATTTATATAGCACCATTAATTCCATGGTGCTTTACAGTCGTTGGACCTTTCCCCACCTCCACCTTTACATTCTACTGACAGGTGGGCAGTCCTTGTCTGGAGGAGATAGTCCAGGACCACCCACTTGACAGAAGAGAACCTAATCAGTGAATTGGGTGCTGAAAAACATCTGAGGATTGGTGAGGGCTAAAGGAAAAAAAAAAAATCCAACCGAGCTAGAATCAGTGGAGTGCTGCTTTTTGAAGAATGCAAAGAGTTGGAGTTGTTGGAGTGGTGAAAAGTTTTTTTAAAGAAAACCTTTCATGTCCTCAGGCACATGCGGCTGTATATACCACTAGAAAGCTGACTGAACTCCCATTATGTGCCCTAGGGAAAGATATATCGATTTCTTCCCATTGTCAGAAGGGCGTTCCTAGCTGGACTGTGAGGAGTGCCTCCCCTAGACAATACCCATCCATAGCCCTGTACTGTCAGGGGGTTGTTCCTTACTGCTAACCTGTGAGGAACAACCCTCCCGACAGTATTCATCCATAGACTAGTACTGGGAGGGCGTTCCTTACAGCTCAGCATCATCTCTGGGTGGCAAGGAACACCCCCTCTGACAGTACAGAGCTATGGATAGTACAGGGCTATGGACAGTACAGGGCTATGGATGGGTACTGTCAGGTGGGCGTTCCTCAAGCCCCGCTAGACTGTCAGGAAGCTCTTCTGACAGTGAGCAGAGGTCAGGAACAGCTCTGATATCTATTACCTGGGGGCCCATAACAGGAATGCCGACAGTGCACTGAATTCAGCACACTATCAGCTTTCTAGCAGTATATAAAACCACATGTGCTCAAGGACATGAAAGGTCCTCTTTAAAGGGGATGTTCAGGGACCTATTCCTAGATATTCCATCCAATGGGACCCAGCAGTTCCAACCACGTCACAACCCCTCATGTGATCCAAAACTGCCTTCAGTTTCCAGGGTCTCTCCACCCCCTGTTTCACTTCTTGCAAGTGATTATGTGAGATCCATGTAGGAGGGGGCAACTTGACCCCAGAGGCTGAAGGCCTCTTTGAATCACATGACGCAAGGATCATGACATGGCTGGAACCTCCAAGTCCATCAGCTGTAATAACCTAAAACAAGTAAGTAAATTATCAGTCATCGAACAACCCCTTTAAGACCTCTTTACATGAACATTTCAGCCACAAAGATAGAAAGTGAGACTCCTCTTGGCTCGGTCAAAGGTTTTTAATTGCCTGTAGAAACACTAGCAGGACGCTCATATCCAGTGTGTTCCCATTAACCCCAGTAAACACATCCATAGTCAGCTGCTTGTGGACATTAAAGTTATTGTTTGTCGGCAGTACATCTTATATATATGCAAGCTAGCTGCCTGTCAAAGAAAGGAACATTGTGCGTCTAGTGGAAAACAGCTGTCATGGAAGTCAACGTCCAACCCAGCAGACTCCTTCATTGTGCTTTCCCCAAGGAGAAACAGTATCAGTCCCTTCCCCCAATCCTCTTCAAAGTCTTAGCCATCCAAGCAGTACTAAACTCAGCACTGATGAAGGGCAAGCAGCAGGTCAGTGCGTAGTTTGGTTTAAGGGTATGTTCACCACAGAGTTTTATAAGATAAGATAAGATAAGATAGGATAATCCTTTAATAGTCCCACAATAGGGAAATTTCAGTGATACAGTTTCATAGATGGTACAGTAGTATATAACAAGAGAGAAAACACATACAAGCTCATGGCAGATAGAGAAATCCTAGGAATCATAGAAACTAAAAAGAAAGAAACACAGACACACTGCAGGATCATTTACTTCTCTGTGCGGAGTGATGTTGATAATACAGCCGAATGTGGTTGGAGGACACGAGGATGAGGGCACAGCATGTAGATATAACAGGCAGAAACATTTTTGTGGAGGTGGGGACATATGCAGCTATTATGATAACATGTGGCAGTTCCTTTGGTAGGTAGTGAGATCTCCTGCTCACAGCTGATAGTTCAGTATCTTGTATCAGCACTATTCTCCATTAACCACAAAAAATGTCCTTCATCACAAGCCCTCCACCTCCTTTCTTCTTACCACTGTGTTCTACTGCCCAGAGAGGTCTGAAGCCATCCAAGTAGACAGGGTGCTGCTCTCTTGTCAAGCTTCCATATACTCCTGGGGTAGATGGGTGATGGTTCCCAGGCTGTAACAGAGTCCCACGTGTCCACAGTAATAGAGAGAAATACCAGTCAGCTGTAGGCATCTTCACACATCAGCAATAGACACCAAAAATCATCTCCTTGAAAGAAGAAGTCCACACTTCCATGCAGGTTTCTCCTCCAGCTTTGTCTGCCTCACGGTGACCATGCTGTCCTTAGCTCGTGGGGGGATGGTAACAGGCACATGTGCACACAGGAAATTCCAGGTCTTGAGTCTTGTCCATGCTTTAACAATAGAAATAAAAGGAAAAAAAAAATACTCCACAGGGTCTTCCATTCGATTTATAGTTGCTAATTTATAGTGCTAGTTTGCTTGGTTAGAGGATTCTTGAAGATACAGACAAAAAGAGTGAAACGGAAATATATAGGTTGCTCTCAACTTGGAGCTCTGTATCGAGGCTGCCACTCATGCGGCGCCATCTTGGGTGCAATATGGAGCGAATTTTGATGTGGATCCTCCTCAAAATCCGGCTCCAAAAATGGCTTTCATTGACTTCAATGGGAGCTGCTCACTTCTTTTTTCCGCTAGCTAGTAGTGGAAAAAAGAAGCGAGCTGCCCTATCTTGCCGTTGATTCCACGGCTGACTCAGCCACGGCATCTGCAGTGCCAGGCTCCCTCCTGATTAGGCCCATTCTTCAGGTCTAATCCGAAGTGGAATGCTGTGACTGAATGCTGGTGCACTGCACAAATTGTTGACACAGCGGAATACAAATTCCGCCATGTGAACATACCCTTAATCATATCTCAAGGCCTGTTGGATACTGACTTATAAGACGCTGCATTCCAACAGGTGGCACTAGAAGCACAGCGTTAGAAAGGAAGTGACTGTAAATTGCCAACTTTGTTCAGTTTTACCTACACAGTACTGTGCAAAAGTTTTAGACAGATAGAATAAAATGCTTCACAGTAAGGATGTTTTCAAAAATAGAAGTGTTGTTATTTTATTTTTGTCAATTAACAAAATGAAGAAAAGAGAAATGTAAACTCCATCAATATTTGGTGTGACCTTTGTCCTTTGCCTTCTATCAATTCTTGGTCTCAGTCCATTTTGAAGGTTTTTAGCAGGGAGGTTGTTCCCGCTGCCATCTTGGAGAACTCCAAGGCTTGTCCAATCCGTCTGTCTCTTCCTGTCATCCCAGACAGACTGGATGATGATGAGATCAGGGCTCTGCGGGGGCCGGATCATCAATTCCAGGACTCCTCCTCCAAAGAGCAAAGGTCACACCAAATGTTAATGGGATTTACATTTCTCTTTTATTCATTCTTTTCATTTTGTTAATTGTCAAAAAATAATCTGTTAACCCTTTTTACTTTGCAGCACTTTCTCACACCTGGCTGGAACTTTTGCACAGAGCTGTCCATTTTTTCCTAAAGTTTATACCTGATTCTTTCACGTTTGAGTCTTCGTGTGCTGTCTAGGCTCTGTTCACACTAGTCATGACAGCTGTGCCGGAAAGTATTCGATGAAACCTGACAGACCTCTTCGACTTTAATAGGGTTCTCTGGAGTTCAGCCCAAATTCTGGTGTTTTTTATGGCAAGGAAAGAGCGGCAGACCGTGCTGTTCTCGCTGTCAAAGATACCCGAATGCCTGACAGAAGCCCCGATGGATCTCATTAATGATGGTGTGAACAGAGCCCTACTGTTGTGTGAAGGTCAATTAATGTCATTTTCTAACAGACCTCTCTACTTTTTGATGTATTAGTAATATATACTGTGACACACACAGAACAATTCCAGCTGCACAATTTATACTGTCACAATATATGGCAATGTTTCATGTGCCATTTTGGTCCATCAACGGTCACAATCCATCACCGCAATCGAGTGACTCTCAGTACTGATGGCGGAGACCACTACCACATATGGGGGAATTTACTAATCCATCTACATCGCTTCTCTGGCCTATATGCGGTGCACTGCCCCGTATGGCGCCAAAGATGTGCCATATGGTTTCCTTCTGTGCTCTACTCTACAGTGGTCAGGGCAAGGTAGAGTCCAATAGGGGTCAAGGCATGGGCGACACAACAAATTTACTCTTAGTCTATAGTTATATCTGAAATCTACACCAGTTCTTGGCTTGTGTAGATTTTGACCCATGGAGCTTCTGAAAAATTCTTATACAACTTTACCAGTTGGGAAATTGATGGACTGGCCTAGGAAGGACAGGGATACATGTGGAATTACATATTATGAAAAAGTGTTCTACAAGTCAGAGTATGTTTTATATGTTAGATTCTTTAAAGGAGCACCCTATTGATTTCAAGTCAGTTTTACACACTTTTGACATTCTCTCTCTCTTTCTTCATGATCTAGTCATCTGGAATGGTTTTCAAACAGTTTTTAAGGAGTTCTAAGTGGTGTCGAGCACTTGTTGGCTGCTTTTCTTTCACTACGTTGTCCAGTTAATCCCAAATTGGAGGCCATGTCATCTGATGGAGCGCTCTCCTTCTTGGTCAAATACCCCTAGCATAGCCTGGTGGTGTGTGGTCGTTGTTCTGTTGGAAACCAAATGATGGACCCACTAAGATGGAATGGCATATCACTGCAGAATGGTATGGTAGCCATCCTTTGCAAACACCTGTTTTGTTCCCATCACAAACTGGAAGTGATATTATTATACTCTTCAGACCCCAGAGTATAATAAGTAGAGGCCCGAGGAGGTAGGTCAACATAACAAACATCTATATGCATCTTGCCTCACCTCTCCTAAGCTCCTTGGCAGAGTTCGGCTCTCCCTTGGCATTTTCTTTTGAGCTTCTGAGTGATGTCTTGAGCTTCAAGAACATTGAGACCTGCAATTGGGTCTCAGGGTTAACATAGGGTACACCAACACCATGACACTTATGCCAAAGCACCACCATGTTGGCATGCCTGACATGATCCTTGAGGCTCAATCAGTGGCGTAACTAGGAATGGCGGGGCCCCGTGGCGAACTTTTGACATGCCCCCCCCCCCCAACTGACACCGATGCCGAAGACCTCGACCGACCCCCTCCTCTGCATTCTATTATGTCCCTTAGTAAGCCCTGCACACAGTATTATGCCCCATAGTGGCCCCAGCACACAGTATTATGCCCCATAGTGGCCCCTGCACACAGTATTATGTCCCATAGTGGCCCCTGTGCACAGTATTATCCCCCATAGTGGCCCCTGCACACAGTATTATCCCTCATAGTGTCCCCTGCACACAGTATTATACCCCATAGTGTCCCCTGCACACAGTATTATCCCCCATAGTGGCCCCTGCACACAGTATTATCCCCCATAGTGGCCCCTGCACACAGTATTATCCCCCATAGTGTCCCCTGCACACAGTATTATACCCCATAGTGTCCCCTGCACACAGTATTATCCCCCATAGTGGCCCCTGCACACAGTATTATGTCCCATAGTGGCCCCTGTGCACAGTATTATCCCCCATAGTGGCCCCTGCACACAGTATTATCCCTCATAGTGTCCCCTGCACACAGTATTATACCCCATAGTGTCCCCTGCACACAGTATTATCCCCCATAGTGGCCCCTGCACACAGTATTATCCCCCATAGTGGCCCCTGCACACAGTATTATCCCCCATAGTGTCCCCTGCACACAGTATTATACCCCATAGTGTCCCCTGCACACAGTATTATCCCCCATAGTAGCCTCTGCATACAGTATTATCCCCCATAGTGTCCCCTGCACACAGTATTATACCCCATAGTGTCCCCTGCACACAGTATTATACCCCATAGTGGACACCCATAAACAATTATTATACTCTGGGGTCTTTTCAAACCCCAGAGTATAATAATCAGAGACCCAGGGGAATAAAAACATAAAAAATTACTGTTTCTTACCTGTCCCCCGGCTCCTACGCTGTCTTCTCCGCTGCTGTCCTTCTTCTATGACGTCGGACGTCACATGACCCGGGAAGCAGGCCGGGTTCATGTGACGTCAGAGATGTCAGACAACTAGGAAGGAGGCCTGGCAGGATCGTGGAGAGGTAAGTAACAGTGTTTGTTACGTTCGCTTACCGATCATTATACTCGGGGGTCTGCAAATTTGTGGGGCCCGCGGTGTCACTTACCGATCCCGGCCAAGCCAGGATCGGCAAGTAAATAGGGCCCGTAACGGCCTATTAAAAGAAAAAAAAACGCAGTGGTAGTGGCTGTCACTGGGCCCCCTAATGGCCCGGGCCCTGTGGCAGCTGCCTCCGCTGCCTCTGCGGTAGTTCCGCCACTGTGCCCAATCACTGGGATCAGTAGTCCCCTTAGGGCATGTGACCTCATCCAGGAGGCTATAAGAGGATGCTGAGGGACCACCTCGCCTCTCCTAGGCCTCTACTTTATTACATTTTGTGGTTTGAAGAGATCCCAAAGTATAATAGTGAATGGTGGGTGACGAACCCAAAAAGTTTCAGGTTTGGGTCGAGCCAGAAACTTTTGGAAAATATAGGTGAAATCTGGTTCGATTGAAAATGGTTCACTCATCTCTAGTTGGATAGTATAGTTTGGGGTATTTGGGGAAGGAGTTCTTTATACAGTGTGTTGGTTTCATCCTTATTATATCCTTAGTTGTCCTTATTCCTGGCTGTTTGGCCATCTATACATTTTAGAAAATTTTTGTGCCCAACAGTTTTCAAAAGTGTCTAGAAAAGATGTAATAATTCCAATATCTATAGTGAAGTATCCCTATAGCAGTACTTAATCCTCTAATGTTTACCAAAAAAAAATTCAATCAAAGGAATTCTATCATTAGAAACCCTTTTTTAAACCAAATACACCTAGGAATAGCCTTAAAAAAGTCTATTCTTCTCTTACGTTTATTATTTTTATCTGCGCTGCCGTTCCTTAGAAGTATCTACTTTCTTCCTTATGCAAATGAGTTTTCTCGCAGCACTGAGGGCGTCTCCAGTGCTGCTTGAAAACTCTCCAGCAACGCCTTTGTCTTCTTTTCTGCCTCTTTTATCGCGCTCCTCCTTTCTTCTTCAAAAAATGCCACTGTGCATGTCCGTCGGCCATTTTCCTGTGGCCTCTCCCGCTCGGCCATAGGAAAAATGTCCGATGGACATGCGCAGTTGGCCATTTTCCTGTGGCCTCAATCATTCAGCCACAGGAAAAATGGCCGAAGGACATGCGCAGTCAGCGCTTTTTGAAGAAGGGAAGAGGAACACGAGAGAATAGTTAGGAGGCGGAGAATAAGACAGAGGCCGTCGGTGGAAAGTTTTCAAGCAGCACTGGGGATGTCCCCAGTCTGTTAGAAAACTCATTTAGGGCAGGTTCACACCTGCGTCTGGTCTCCGCTTTGCAGGTTTCTGTCTTCTGCCCGAGAAACTGGACAGGAGACAGAAAACGGCAGTAAGTTTTCAAACCCATTCACTTGAATGGGCTTACAAAGTGTTGGCCTGTGAGCGTCTTCTGCCTCTCCGCGGCGAAATCCGTTTATTTGACCGGACTTTGCGTCCGGTTAAAAAAACTATTTCGCCGCGGAGAGGTACAAGATGCTCACAGGCGGACACTGGCTACCGGGTTTCCGTCTCCTGTCCAGTTTCTCCGGCAGAAGACGAAAACCCACAAAGCAGAGACCGGGAGGAGGTGTGAACCCGCCCCAGGGGTGAACCTAACTTTTTTGCCGCCCACCCCCCCGGGAGGAGGCGGCAGAGTGGAGGGGGCAGGGCGGAGTGAAGGGGGCGGGGCGGAGCGAAGGGGGCGTGGTGGAGCGGTGTTAGCAGGCAGAGAGCAGGCAGGGAGAGGACCTGCTCTCTGCCTGAGCGTGAGGGGAGGCCGCTGGAGCAGCGCTGCGTCCACAGGGCCTCCCCAATCCACCGCTCGGTGACGGTGACGCTAAGCCAGTCCAGGACGCCTTCCCGGAGCTCTGGCATAGCGTCGCCTGAAGCGGTCGCTTCAGGTTGCCTCATCGGAGGTGCAGCACTGACCCGCCCTTACATAAGGAAGAAAGAAGATATTTCTAAGGCTCAGAATAATAAAGGAAAGAGTAGAATAACCTTTCTTAAGGCTATTCCTATGTGTGTTGAGTTTAAAGGGGTATTCTAGTGATAGAATCCCTTTAAATGTAACAAAAAAAAAAAAAAAAAAACCTATAAAAAAAAGAAATAAAATTGTTTATAGCCATGAATAAACTGGGACTATTGCACATTTCACCAATCCACTAATAGGACCCTAATGCCTGCAGCACCAAGCTCGGTCCCTGCATGGGGGGGCTATTGGCCGTCTTAGCATGCTCATTTTAATCCAATTTATTTGGCATGGCACAGCAAGTCTAAGAGAAATGAGTACTTGTTACATGGCTCTAACTGAGTTCTGCACCTCTTGGGCGATTTTCTTTTCTTTAACAGAAAATATCCTAGAGAAAGAATTAGGAGACAGAGCAGAGCCAGATTATGGTAAGAGACGAAAAGCCTTCCAGTTATACAGCAAGTATCCAGTGATTCACCAGGCGAGAGGATAACTCAATTATTATGGACATATTTATGGCCGAATATAAAGATGGAGAAGTAATCTCATAGAGGATAATAATGGCGCATGGTTTGGAAATGTTCCCTTCTGGTTTGTTGTAATTTCATTTCCAGGCTTGGTGTAATGTGACGGTGAATTCAGATTTTTTTTATTTTTATTTTTTTACAGCTTGTTTATATAGTGAGGATCAGGAGAGCGGAAATGTAAAAAATACAATCTAGACATGTAGATTGGATAAGTAGAATAGACCGACATTCTGAATATAAATGTATGTTCATGAAGAACTCCAATGTCTGATCATGCAAATTCAGTAAATTATTAAACAACGCTAGAAAAGCCCTTGACGGACTGCAGGACAAATTATAACCACAAGGTGGCCTCACGGAGACAGTGTATGAGCAACTCCTGACAGAGTATCGCAAAATAACACATTTTACATGAAAGATGGCTGTCTTTCTCCACTTATTTTGGGATATGTTGCGCCAATTGGTAAATTAAGAAAGGACACATCTTTATAGATTGGTTTTATACGGTGCAAAGCACAAGAAACTTCATGTGTGTTAAAAAGTAATGTTAAAGTTTCTTTTAAAGTTTGAGAACATGTCCCATTACCAGCGCTTTAGGTGTCAATTGGAGGCAAGCAAATAAAATATATGATGTTTGAGCCCTTGTGGCCATTCTACCATAATATATGTGATGGTGCTTATTGGCTCCCTGAGCCTTTTTATATAAAGCATTAGGATTAGAGATGAGCGAGTAGTATTCGATCGAGTAGGTATCCGATTGAATACTACGGTATTCAAAATACTCATACTCGATTGAGTACCACTCACTATTCGAATGTAAAAGTTTGATGCAGAACCAGCGTTGATTGGCAGAATGCTATACAGTCGGCCAATCAACGCTGGTTCTTCTCCTACCTTTAGAAGTCTTCTCCGTGCAGCTTCCCCACGGCGTCTTCCGGCTCTTCATTCACTCTGTCAGGCATCGGGCCTGGGCAGAGCCGACTGTCCGCTTGTAGTGCGGGCATGAGCAGTCGGCTCTGCCCAGGCCCGATGCCTGGCAGAGTGAATGAAGAGCCGGAAGACGCCGCGGGAACGCTGCACGGAGAAGACTTCTCGGAGGATCCAGCCCGACCCTCACTCGTGGACTTGGTAAGTATAATTTGATCGAACGTTGTCTACCCCTGAAACGAGCATTTTCCCCCATAGACTATAATAGAGTTCGATATTCGATTCGAGTAGTCGAATATTAAGAGGCTACTCGAAACGAATATCGAACCTCGAACATTTTACTGTTCGCTCATCTCTAATTAGGATCAATCCGGTAGTCATAGTGTAGGTCTCTATTAGAGCATCGTATAAATCTTAAAAATGACTAGAGATGAGCGAGTACTCCCGTTTCGAATAGCATGCACCCATAGGAATGAATGGACGCAGGGGGTTCAGCGGCTGGCCGCTGGAAAAGTCTGCGTGCTGGCTTCTTCCATTCATTCCTATGGGTGCGTGCTATTCAAAACGGCCGTTTCGAATAGTACTCGCTCATCTCTAAAAATGACCCTTTTCCCAGTAAACAACTTGTTATTGAAGGTAAACAGCATATATAGCGCTCTCATATAAGAGAAATAATCTAAATCCAAGACCGTCATTGGACTAGAGTTCCTTGGTCCCACCAGAGGAGACGAGAGTTCGTCATCATTAGTACATGACATGTACCATCATTGCTTCACAGACTTTATTTTCATTGCATGCACATGGTTTGTCATTGGTAAGTATTCTTTTTTTTATCATCCCATAACAAATCAATAAATATTACTGGCAATTGATAGAACAGATCAGCGGATGCCAATGTGAAGCACCAGGGGGTAAGCAAGAGGGTGGTCAGGTATAGGCTGAAGTTGACGTGCACGTGCCTAGTGGGTCAGTAACCAGCCACAGGTCAGGACAGGCAGCAGAGGTACTGAAATCAGCAACAGTCAAGAGTCAACAACGGGTATTCAGTCAATAGACAAGACAGTGTTCAGGACAAGTAGCGAGCTAGAGTTCAGGACTAAGCTGGTCAGCAACAAGTAGTCCTAGCAGTGTTATAGCTGATCAGGAAAGTGAGGTTAGGTTTTTTGTTTGACTCTGTCTGGTACGGGGAATCATTGATCAGGAACAGACACTATACCACATAACTAGACAAGCTAGGAACTTTTGCTCAGGTAGGGTGTGGCTCGTGGTACTGACTTTTAAACCCTGGCTGACAAGGATTGGAATGGAGAAGGATTGCTTGAATAGGACTAAACTGAGGCTTCACCATGTGACTGATGACACATAGAAGAGGCCTGAACACTTGTGAGCACTGTGACTTTTTTCAAACAGGTGATAGACAGATGCTCCTTGTGTTTGACCCCCACCTATAGGTAGGTCATCACGATGTAAGTCCCTGAAAACCACTTTAAAGAGGTCCTTTCTCCACCTCCACCAACTCCAGCGTCACTTAATAGTTTCAACTCCATTGATTCTGGTGCAATTTGAATTTTCTCTCTAGCCACCACCGTTCCTGAGCAAGCGATGCCGTTAGTTTTGGTGCCTGATATATTATTGATTCTCTGTACTGTCAGGAGGGCAGGGTCAGGTAGGAGTATGTAGTGGGCGTGATTCTGAGCTCTGACACTGGCTGCCTCTGATTGGATCTCTGAATCCCGCCCCCTGCCTGACACCGCCCTTCTTATATTTCAGGACTTAAATAGCACATCAGGCACCAAAACTGCCTGAACTAATCAGGGGAATAGAAAGAAAATTCCAACTGAGCTGAAATAATTTGAGTAGCGCCTATTCACAGAGACTAAGAACTAGAATTGGTTGAGATGGTGAAGGTCCCCTTTAAAGGGGTATTCCCACATCGCATACTCACCAGTCTTCGTTGCTGTAAAATCTTCTGTCTTCCTGCTTTGTTGCATCATTGGTGGGTGGGGTTACATATGCAAAGCCAGCGGCGAGATGCAACTGGCCCTGCGTGCACGTTCATAGATGGTGAGACCAGTCTAGCCTTCACAATGCGAATACAGACCCGGCATCCGCCTCTCTCTATTACAGCGGATGCCGGGTCTGTATTCGCATTGTGAGGGCTAGACTGGTCTCACCATCTATGAACGTGCACGCAGGGCCAGTTGCATCTCGCCGCTGGCTTTGCATATGTGAATACAGACCCGGCATCCGCTGTAATAGAGAGGCGGATGCCGGGGACGGTTAGACGCCGGCACAGATGCCTGCGACATCGCTATGCTCCTGCCCTGCATGAAGCCAGCAGCGATGTTGCAGGCATCTGTGCCGGTGTCTAACCGTCCCTGGCATCCGCCTCTCTATTACAGCGGATGCCGGGTCTGTATTGGCGGCCCCTTCCCCCCAAAGGGTAAACTAACCCCCCCCCCCCCCCCCCGGGCTCGCTCCCGTGCACTTAGCCCCTCCTCCCTCCCCCCTGAGAGCAGGCCGATACATCACTTGACTTATGACCAGATAAGTCAAGGGATGTGTCAAAAAAAATGACTAAAGTAAGATAGTGGACAAACAAAGCAGTTTTGCTGAAGCAATGTATTTAGGAAAAGTCTTACATTCACATTAACAAGCAGTATAGATAGGATCCTTGTGATGGGACAACCCCTTTAAGGACTAATTTCTCATGGAATAAATTCAACACTTGTCAATTTGCAACACAACCACTAGGTGGCCACATGTCGATACCTACAAAATAGATTTTGTGCAAAATCATGTGTTTTTTAAAAGCTGATCATCACCCGTCAGGATACGTTGAATCAAGAGTCAAGGAACGGAAGGAAACACTATGTATCAAGTCGATCAATTGTACATGGAGAATGACCTGCGGTGATTCTCATTATTGAGATAAATCTGTGTAAAACAGAGGATTACGCTTTCTAGGGCCTAGTTTTGATAACTCAATAAGACGACGACTAATCATGTTTTTTTATTCTCTCTTCCAGACCCGCAGTCTCCTGTGACAACAGATATAACTCTCGCTACAGGCAAGCCAGAGGACTCGTCTCATGTATCTGTGGCTGAAACAGGTGATTTGTTTCCATTAACTCGAAACAGCTCAGCTAAAATTCATTTGTGTGGGCGAAATGCTTACTTCATTTTCCAATAAGAGCAGCAGCATGCAGTAAATATTCCCATAATATAGTTGTCAGGCTGAAGAAAACCAGCAGCGTGTGCGCTATCTGCGGGCAGTAATTAAGGCTCTGATCATTTATTAATTATCAATACTTATACGGGCGGGTGTAATAAATAGAATTAGATCGCTGTTTAAGCAGGGAACATTAGATACTTGCAGCAAACTGCGGCGTGCAACAATTCGGTGGGAAGGAGCATTGCTAATAATTTTCTGTTTCTGCTTTTTCTTTTTTTTTTCCTTTCCCTTCATCTTCTAGGAATTATGCCAAACCTAATCTATGTTATTATCCCCACCATACCGCTGCTGCTGCTGATACTGGTGGCGTTCGGGACCTGCTGTTTCCAAATGCTACATAAAAGGTACAAAGTGTCGCTTCACACGTTTTGCTTGCTCTCTGTAAATCAATTCCCCGTCCTGTGACCATGAGAGTGGGGGTGGGGGGGGGTCTGCAACGGAGACTTGTTAGGATGGAATCCGCGTATTCTAGATGATAGTTTAATTAAACCTCAGCTTAACGATTAATCTATAATATAATCAGGAGAGAAATAAAAATATATAGGGGGTGTAGTGAGGAGGGTTTACTCTGGCTGCAAGGCTGGGTGGAAAAAATCTATCTATCTATCTATCTATCTATCTATCTATCTATCTATCTATCTCATATCTATCTATCTATCTATCTATCTATCTATCTATCTATCTCATATCTATCTATCTATCTATCTATCTCATATCTATCTATCTATCTATATATCTCCTATCTATCTATCTATCTATCTATCTATCTATCTATCTATCTATCATCTATCTATTGATCTATCTCCTATCTATCTATCTATCTATCTATCTATCTATCTCCTATCTATCTATCTATCTATCTATCTATCTATCTATCTCCTATCTATCTATCTATCTATCTATCTATCTATCTATCTATCTCCTATCTATCTATCTATCTATCTATCTATCTATCTATCTCCTATCTATCTATCTATCTATCTATCTATCTATCTATCTATCTATCTATCTATCTCCTATCTATCATCTATCTATTTATCTATCTATCTATCATCTATCTATCTCCTATCTATCTATCTATCTATCTATCTATCTATCTATCTATCTATCTATCTATCTCATCTATCTATCTATCTATCTATCTATCTATCTATCTATCTATCTCCTATCTATCTATCTATCTATCTATCTATCTATCTATCTATCTATCTATCTATCTATCTATCTCCTATCTATCATATATCTATCTCCTATCTATCTATTATCTATCTATCTATCTATCTATCTATCTATCTATCTATCTATCTCCTATCTATCTATCTATCTATCTATCTATCTATCTATCACCTATCTATCTATCTATCTATCTATCTATCTATCTCCTATCTATCTATCTATCTATCTATCTATCTATCTATCTATCTATCTATCTATCTCCTATCTATCATCTATCTATCTATCTATCTATCTATCTATCTATCTCCTATCTATCTATCTATCTATCTATCTATCTATCTATCTATCTATCTATCATCTATCTATCATCTATCTATCTATCTATCTATCTATCTATCTATCTATCTTCTATCCTACATTAACTACATATCTTTCTATTTTACATGTATATAATCAGTAGAGATGAGCGAACAGTGTTCTATAGAACTCATGTTCGATCGGATATTAGGCTGTTCGGCATGTTCGAATCGAATCGAACACCGCGTGGTAAAGTGCGCCATTACTCGATTCCCCTCCCACCTTCCCTGGCGCCTTTTTTGCTCCAATAACAGCGCAGGGTAGGTGGGACAGGAACTACGACACCGGTGACGTTGAAAAAAGTAGGCAAAACCCATTGGCTGCCGAAAACATGTGACCTCTAATTTAAAAGAACAGCGCCGCCCAGGTTCGCGTCATTCTGAGCTTGCAATTCACCGGGGACGGAGGTTTCCGTCCAGTTAGCTAGGGGTTAGATTCTGGGTAGGCAGGGACAGGCTAGGATAGGAAGGAGAAGACAACCAACAGCTCTTGTAAGAGCTAAATTCCAGGGAGAAGCTTGTCAGTGTAACGTGGCACTGACGGGCTCAATCGCCGCAACCCAGCTTTCCGCAGATCCTGAATGGAATACACTGTCAGTGTATTCCCGTATACCCGATATATACCCCCGATACCCGTTCCAACGGTGTGCCCCCCACCTTCACCCCCGAAATACCCTGCAAGTCCCCTAGCAATAGAATTGGGGCTATATACACCCACTATTTTTGCTACTGCCATATAGTGCCATTGTCTGACTGGGAATTCAAAGAATATATTGGGCTTACATATAACTTCAATTCCAGGGAGAAGCTTGTCAGTGTAACGTGGCACTGACGGGCTCAATCGCCGCAACCCAGCTTTCCCAGGATCCTGAATGGAACACACTGACAGTGTATTCCCGTATACCCCATATATACACCCCAAATCCCCGTTCCAACGGTGTGCCCCCCCACCTTCACCTCAGAAATACCCTGCAAGTCCCCTAGCAATAGAATTGGGGCTATATACACCCACTATTTTTTCTACTGCCATATAGTGCCAGTTTCTGACTGGTAATTCAAAGAATATATTGAGGTTATAAATACCCTCATTTCTTACTACTGGTATACAGTGCCATTGTCTGACTGGGAATTCAAAGAATATATTGGGGTTACAAATACCCTCATTTCTTGCTACTGGTATATAGTGCCAGTTTCTGACTGGTAATTCAAAGAATATATTGGGGTTACGTGCACCCACAATTTTTGCTACTGGTATATAGTGCCAATTTCTAACTGGGAATTAAAAATGCGCAAGGCTCCCGGAAAGGGACGTGGACGAGGCCGTGGGCGAGGTCGGGGGAATGGTTCTGGGGAGCAAGGTAGCAGTGAAGCCACAGGGCGTCCCGTGCCTACTCCTGTGGGGCAGCAAGCATTGCGCCACTCCACAGTGCCAGGGTTGCTTGCCACATTAACTAAACTGCAGGGTACAAACCTTAGTAGGCCCGAGAACCAGGAACAGGTCTTGCAATGGCTGTCAGAGAACGCTTACAGCACATTGTCCAGCAGCCAGTCAGACTCTGCCTCCTCTCCTCCTATTACCCAACAGTCTTGTCCTCCTTCCTCCCAAAATTCCCAAGCTTCACAGAACAATAACCCCAACTGTCCCTGCTCCCCAGAGCTGTTCTCCGCTCCTTTCATTGTTCCTCAACCTGCCTCTCCACGTCACGATTCCACGAACCTAACAGAGGAGCATCTGTGTCCAGATGCTCAAACACTAGAGTCTCCTCCATCTCCGTTCGATTTGGTGGTGGATGACCAGCAACCCACCCTCATCGACGATGATGTGACGCAGTTGCCGTCAGGGCATCCAGTTGACCGGCGCATTGTGCGGGAGGAGGAGATGAGACAGGAGTTGGAAGAGGAAGTGGTGGATGATGAGGACACTGACCCGACCTGGACAGGGGGGATGTCAAGCGGGGAAAGTAGTGTGGATGTTGAGGCAGGTGCAGCACCAAAAAGGGTAGCTAGAGGCAGAGGCAGAGGTCAGCAGCTTAGGCGAAGCCAGGCCACACCCGGAATCTCCCAAGATGTTCCAGTTCGTACCCAGCCCCGAAAAACTCCCACCTCGAGGGCACGTTTCTCGAAGGTGTGGAGTTTTTTCAAGGAATGCGCCGAGGACAGATATAGTGTTGTCTGCACAATTTGCCTCTCGAAATTGATTAGGGGCTCTGAGAAGAGCAACCTGTCCACCACTTCAATGCGCCATCATTTGGAATCCAAGCACTGGAATCAGTGGCAGGCAGCAACGACAGGACAAAGGCCGCCTGCCGTTCACGCCACTGCCACTGCCTCTGCCACTGCCTTTGCCTCTGCCACTGCCACTGCTGACTGTACTGGCGATGCACTCCAGAGGACGAGCCAGGACACCACTTCATCTGCCTCCGCCACTTTGTTGACTTCTCCCTCATCCTCCCCTGTTCCTGTCTTATCTCCTTCTCCTGCACCATCAAAGGCACCATCAGGCGCTTCTTTACAACAACCCACCATCTCTCAGACATTGGAGCGGCGGCAGAAATACACTGCTAACCACCCACACGCGCAAGCCTTGAACGCCAACATCGCTAAACTGCTGGCCCAGGAGATGTTGGCGTTCCGGCTTGTTGAAACTCCCGCCTTCCTGGACCTGATGGCAACTGCGGCACCTCGCTATGCCGTCCCTAGCCGTCACTACTTCTCCCGGTGTGCCGTCCCCGCCTTGCACCAGCACGTGTCACTCAACATCAGGCGGGCCCTTAGTTCCGCGCTTTGCACAAAGGTCCACTTGACCACCGACGCGTGGACAAGTGCATGCGGACAGGGATGCTACATTTCACTGACGGCACACTGGGTGAATGTAGTTGAGGCTGGGACTGCTTCCCAAACTGGCCCGGTGTACCTCGTCTCCCCGCCTAACATTCCTGGCAGGGACACGAGAAGAACACCCCCCTCCTCCTCCTCCTCTACCGCCTCCTCCTCCGCCACCGCCTCCTCCTCCGCCACCGCCTCCTCCTCCGCTGTTAGATTGACCCCAGCTACGAGTTGGAAACGTTGCAGCACTGGCGTTGGTAGACGTCAGCAGGCTGTGCTGAAGCTGATCAGCTTGGGGGACAACAGCACACTGCCTCCGAGGTGAGGGATGCCCTCCTCGATGAGACGGCAATATGGTTTGAGCCGCTGCACCTGGGCCCAGGCATGGTCGTTTGTGATAACGGCCGGAACCTGGTAGCAGCTCTGGAGCTTGCCGGACTCCAACATGTTCCATGCCTGGCCCACGTCTTCAACCTAGTGGTGCAACGTTTCCTAAAGAGCTACCCCAATGTTCCAGAGCTACTGGTGAAAGTGCGGCGCATGTGCACCCACTTTCGCAAGTCGACAGTAGCCGCTGCTAGCTTAAAATCTCTCCAGCAACGCCTGCATGTGCCACAACACCGGCTTTTGTGCGACGTCCCCACACGCTGGAACTCAACGTTTCAGATGTTGAATAGAGTGGTTGAGCAGCAGAGACCTTTGATGGAATACCAGCTACAAAACCCTAGGGTGCCACAAAGTCAGCTGCCTCAGTTTCACATCCATGAGTGGCCATGGATGAGAGACCTTTGTGACATCCTACGGGTCTTTGAGGAGTCCACAAGGAGGGTGAGCTCTGAGGATGCGATGGTGAGCCTTACAATCCCGCTCTTGTGTGTTCTGAGAGAATCCCTGATTGACATCAGGGATAACTCAGATCACACAGAGGAGTTAGGGATAGCATCCGATCCGTCACAGCTGGAGAGTAGGTCCACACATCTGTCCGCTTCACTGCGTTTAATGGAGGAGGAGGAGGAGGAGGAAGAAGAGTTGTCCGATGATGTGATGGTGATACAGGAGGCTTCCGGGCAACTTCTAATCGTCCCATTGTTGCAGCGCGGATGGGTAGACATGGAGGATGAGGAGGAAATGGAGATTGAACTTTCCGGTGGGGCCAGAGGAGTCATACCAACTAACACTGTGGCAGACATGGCTGAGTTCATGTTGGGGTGCTTTACAACCGACAAGCGTATTGTCAAAATCATGGAGGACAACCAGTACTGGATCTTTGCTATCCTTGACCCCCGGTATAAAAACAACATCTCGTCTTTTATTCCGGTAGAGGGGAGGGCCAATCGCATCAATGCTTGCCACAGGCAATTGGTGCAGAATATGATGGAGATGTTTCCAGCATGTGACGTTGGCGGCAGGGAGGGCAGTTCCTCCAGTAGGCAACCAAGTTCTCACCGGTCCACACAAACGAGGGGCACACTGTCTAAGGTCTGGGACACCTTGATGGCACCCCCTCGCCAAAGTGCCGCCACGGAGGGTCCTAGTGTCACCAGGCGTGAGAAGTATAGGCGCATGTTGCGGGAATACCTTTCCGACCACAGCCCTGTCCTCTCTGACCCCTCTGCGCCCTACACGTATTGGGTGTCGAAGTTGGACCTGTGGCTTGAACTTGCCCTATATGCCTTGGAGGTGCTGTCCTGTCCTGCCGCCAGCGTCCTATCTGAGAGGGTGTTCAGTGCAGCCGGTGGCATCATCACTGACAAGCGCACCCGTCTGTCAGCTGAGAGTGCCGACCGGCTCACTTTGATAAAAATGAACCACCACTGGATAGAGCCTTCATTTTTGTGCCCACCTGTGTAAAGCACCCCAACATGAAACTCCATGTCTGTACTCAACCTCTCCAATTCCTCCGCATCCTCATACTCATCCACCATAAGCGTTGCACAATTCTGCTAATACTAGGCTCCCTCCACCCTGATTTCCCCCAACTCTGCTGGTTAGAGGCTCCCTCCACCCTGCTTTCCCACAACTCTGCTGGTTAGAGGCTCCCTCCACCCTGCTTTCCCACAACTCTGCTGGTTAGAGGCTCCCTCCACCCTGCTTTCCCACAACTCTGCTGGTTAGAGGCTCCCTCCACCCTGATTTCCACCAACTCTGCTGGTTAGAGGCTTCCTCCACCCTGTTTTCCCACAACTCTGCTGGTTAGAGGCTCCCTCCACCATGAATTGGTCCAAACTGGGCTGTTTAGAGGCTCCCTCCACCATGAATTGGTCCAAACTGGGGTTTTTAGAGGCTCCCTCCACCATGAATTGGTCCAAACTGGGCTGTTTAGAGGCTCCCTCCACCATGAATTGGTCCAAACTGGGGATTTTAGAGGCTCCCTCCACCATGAATTTGCCCAAACTGGGCTGTTTAGAGGCTCCCTCCATCATGAATTGGTCCAAACTGGGGTTTTAGAGGCTCCCTCCACCATGAATTGGTCCAAACTGGGGGTTTTAGAGGCTCCCTCCACCATGAATTTGCCCAAACTGGGGTGTTTAGAGGCTCCCTCCACCATGAATTTGCCCAAACTCTGCTGGTTAGAGGCTCAATCCACCCTGATTTTCAAAACAAATGTTGGTGCCAACCTCAACTTACTACAAGGGCCAAATTCACTGCTGATGACAAGCTCTCCTCACTGCAAGTGCCAAATACACATGTTTCAAGGTGTTTTCCTACTGTCAGAGAGGTGGTATTGAGTGTGTAAAGTGTGTAGTTGTTAGGCTGTGATGTTGGGGTAATAGAGGGTCTTTGGTGTGTTAGATGCCCCCAGACATGCTTCCCCTGCTGTCCCAGTGTCATTCCAGAGGTGTTGGCATCATTTCCTGGGGTGTCATAGTGGACTTGGTGACCCTCCAGACACGGATTTGGGTTTCCCCCTTAACGAGTATCTGTTCCCCATAGACTATAATGGGGTTCGAAACCCGTTCGAACACACGAACATTGAGCGGCTGTTCGAATCGAATTTCGAACCTCGAACATTTTAGTGTTCGCTCATCTCTAATAATCAGCCATTTATATCTCTATCTTTCTGCCAATCTATGTTTCTACCCTCCACGCATCAACATTGTCCATCTATATGCTTATTTTGTAATATTGTTATCTCCTATCTATCTATCTATCTATCTATCTATCTATCTCTCATCTATCTATCTATCTATCTATCTATCTATCTATCTATCTATCTATCTATCTATCATCTCCTATCTATCATCTATCTATCTATCTATCTATCTATCTATCTATCTATCTATCATCTATCTATCTTCTATCTATCTATCTATCTATCTATCTATCTATCTATCATCTATCTATCTATCTATCTATCTATCTATCTCCTATCTATCTGTCTATCTATCTATCTATCTATCTATCTATCTGTCTGTCTGTCTGTCTGTCTGTCTGTCTGTCTATCTATCTGTCATATAAATGTAAACTTTCTGTGTCTTTCTGACTACATCTATTATTAGTATTTCATTGTATAAAGGAGAATACAAGGGGGCATAATAATAATAATAATAATAATAATAATAATAATAATAATAACAATAATAAGAAAGTTTTAGACTTAGACTCTTTCTTGTAGTTTATTATAGCGCTTCCATGGTAGATGGACATCTTCACCATCACCAGTTGTTCTATAATAAGCCCTTCATTGAGTCCCACAGACCAAGGTACAATATGGAGACAGTATTCCAGTGACTCGTCTCTAGCGCCCCCTGCCTCCCTCAGTATCCTCCCTCTAATATTTCATCTCTTGTATTGTTTTTCTGACTTTTAGCAAAGAACGTTCAAAGACCAGCCCAACTCAGTCTACCCTGTGGATTTCCAAAGCCCCGAGGAGCGATATCACTATGGAAGTTTAACAAAACAATGACTTATATCACCACAATGCAAGAGAAATGTATCACAATGTATTTTCTGGATCACTAGACTTTAAAGCATCAGCTTGGAATGACTTGCTATCTCAGCAGCATCAGTATTCTGTTCAGCGAGAAGAACTAACGGCTCCCCCTTGAGGCACATTTTAAGAACACTTTTGTAATACTCATGTTTGATTCATAAGTAAACCGGAATCCGAGTCTTGCTACATTTAGAATAAAGAAGCCTTTGCTTATTTTGCTGGTTGAAAATCTTCAATTACCATGCAGCCGAAGAAACGGACAATTCCTCTTTCAATTTATACGAAGAAATATTCTGTACGTTTGACACTGTTTGCAATGAGAATGGTTGATTTTATTATCATGTTCCTTCTGTATTGTACTTTTTGATGAACATTAAAGTCTATTGCTATGAATGTGTATTGTAAAAAAGAAACAACCCTAATTTATCTTTGCATAAAGATTTGATAGAAAAGATGTGTTTGCATGTTGATCTGTCTCCCTCTTTCCTATTACACTTGGCGTCTTGGAAGACAAACCACAATATATACAGCTGTCATATTAAAGGGGTTGTCCAGGAGTTGAGATGCCACTGCAAAGGGTATGGAGATATCTGCTGCAGGCTCTGTGCACTGTATAGTACTGGTGTCAGGAGCAACCCTGACCAGGTGATCAGATTGGAGACCTTGTGTCAGATTAGGTATTTATGGCCTGTCCTAAGAATAGACCCTAAAATATATTGGACAACCCCTTTAATGTTCCAGCAAAGGGGGTCAAGAGTATAATAAAACTTAAAGGGGTTTTCCCATGAAAATAAGTTACATATACATACATAGTTACATAGTAGATGAGGTTGGATAAAGACATTAGTCCATCAAGTCCAACCTATAACCTTACAATCCCTACAGTGTTGATCCAGGGGAAGGCAAGAAACCCCATGAGGGTTGTGCCATATAGGAGATAACTTGCAAATCAGTGAGGGTCCGACTCCTCAGACCACCACTGATCAGGAGGAAAGAAGTAGGTCTGGCGATTCAGACCTACCTACTCCACTGATCAGGGGATGAAAGTCCCCCGTTCTCCCGATCAGTGGAGCTCTAAGCAATCAGACCACTACTGATCTGCATAGGCATGGGGAGATCCCTTTAACCAACTTCTCCTGGTTCTCCATTTCCAAAGGATGCAGGTCCAGTCTTCCATATATAGTGACTTAGCCCTTGTTCCAAGTAACTGGTTCAGTTTGGTGATGTTTGTGAAGAAGATATCGCGGAAACTTGTGGTTTGCTGCAAAAGTCACCCGGTCCAAAAATGATGGGGGATCTGTAAATGGATGTCTTGACCTGCTGCTTCTAGTGCTGGGGATTGAGGACAGGTGAGTAAAGCTTTTTGTAGAGTTTTTTGGCTCCTTCACCATTACAGATAAACAAAAAAAAAAGTGAAAAAAAAAGTGCCCAAAAAAATGGCACCACCTGTCCAGGCTGGAATACATTAGTTAACATGTAGACAGTCAGACTTTGATGGAAGGAAACAAGGGCAAGCGTAAGGATCTGGTTGTGATGATGAAAGCCAAATTGTTATGGGTTAGATCATTTACAGGACAGCAGGTCTTGCTGGTTTGTTGCATCTGCAGAGATGACACTATAGGTGACTGGAGGGCAATCACTGGCACCATCCGATATTTCATTATTTTTGCCGGTAAGAGGCCATCATGGTCGCTGGATATGTTGTCACTAAGGATAGTGTAGGAAGTGGAAGCTGTAAGGTAAGGAGATGACAGAGACGGAAACTTTGCAGATTAGTCCCTGTCATTCCAACAAACCTGGCCTAAATGAATACTACAAGTGATTATTAAAAAAAAAACCTTGTACTATATCTTATCAGAGGGAATACTTCTTTTTTCTTTTTTTTTTAGGCTCTGCCCCTGCACCCCCTCCCTCTGTAAAAATTACTTTCACTGTGAATTTAACTTTTATTATTTTTATTTTATTTAAATTTTTTTTATGTTTTAATAATAGTCTTTCTACGGCTGGGTTGTGTCCCCCTACCTTCTGTGATTTGTTAGAGAGAAATACAAGAATCTAATACATGCTGTGATACTTTCACTGTCCCACTCACTGCTGTATCCGGAGACTACAGGTCACGTGACTCAGATGAAAAAAAAAGTCTTTAAAAAGTCTATGGAACGTTGAGGTTGTGTAAGCAGAGAGAGAGTTAGACATGTGTGCCCAGCTCTCCATCATCGGATCCCCCACCAACCACTAAAACAGCAATTACCCCTAGACTATAATGGAGTCCACTGGCTGACTGGTGAGTCTCCTCCATTTTTATACCAAATCCAGTGGTGAGAAAAGTTCTCAGTTCAGGACTTTTCTCTCTGCCGATTTTTGGCGGTTTCTGGAGTGAGTCTCCAATGGAGACTGACTTGTAGATTAGGGTTGAGCCTATCTTGACTTTTCAGGATCAATTTTGAAATCCGATTCCCGATCATTTTTCATTTGAACCCGATCTCGATCCCAATTCCGTTCCCAATGCAAGTCAATGGGATTTTTTTTTACTAATTGGAGATCGGATTTTAAAAACAATCCTATTCACTATACAGCATGGAATCTAAGAATTGAACGCTTTAATTGTTAGAATTCACGCTGTGTAGTGATTTTTTTTTAATCACTAAGTAGCCAGAGGATTCTTTCTTAATCCTCTGGCTACTTGATCTTCCCTGGTGTCCACTTACCTGCAGAGATGGCTGGTCCGTTGCCCGGTGTTCTCGTTCTTCTTCGCCTCGCTGCCCCCACCTCCCAGGTTAGGAGAGTGTGGGAGGGCACTGGGAGGGGAGACGTCACGTCTCCCTGCCCTGTACCCGCCCACACTCTTCTAAGCCACTAGCCCCGCCTTCTTCCTAGCTCTTTAAACACTAACCGGAGAGGCGGGGCCAGCGAGGTGAAGAAGAACGAGAACACCGGGCACCGGACCAGCCATCTCTGCAGGTAAGTAGCTACTAGAGATGTTAGCTAGTCTCTCATTAGAATGAATGGATGCAGCCGGCACGCAGGGAGTTAAGGCTGTGTGCCGGCTGCTTCCATTCATTCTTATGGAACTGCAGCGGAGCCTTCACACTGAGTATACACTCTGCTCAGAATGAGCGGATCGTATACTCAGTGTGAAGGCTAACATTGTTAGCTTTTCCCAAAATGCTTGGTCAGTAGCAAAGCATTGTGGGAAATAATCACCAATCTCAATCCCACCTAAAAAGATTGTGTTCGGAATTCCGATCGCGATCATGAAATTTTCTCGATCGCCGATCGGAATCCAATCTTTTCCGAACATGATCGCTCAACCCTAGTGTAGATGTGTGATGTTGCATATGGATAAAAACGTTCTTCCATAACCAAAGCACTTCTCCACATCCGTACAGGTCAGTACTTCTGTATATATGTACGGCATGTTCCTGGGAGTTATAGAGCAGATTCTCCTCTACTCACTGTGTGCAGGGTATGATATCTAGTCTCCACCCTCAGACAGGACTGCAAACTCCGGATACAGCATGCTAAACACTGCAAAATATAAGGACCAGTTCTCATCTGCGTTCGGGTCATTCTATTCCCCTATCCCCATGAAATATGCAGAGAGAAAATTCCATCAAGCAGCACTTTTCTCTCTGCGTTTTTCGTGCGGAAACCACACGGACCCCATTATAGTTTATGGGGTCCGCCGGTTTCCTATGTTAACCGCTTTTTTATGCAGATAAGTTTTCATTTGGGGGGTCCCTAAGTGGACTACCTGAACAGAAACCTGAACGCAGATGTGAACCGGGTCAGATATCGTGTTACTCCTCATGTACACAAGTACTGCAGCTTATCCCAAAAAGTCTCCGGAAATGACACGTACATATTAAAGGGAAACTGATAGGAAGATTTTGGATGCCAAACCACCATCGGATTCATCTCTGTTGCACCTTGGCAAGTTAATGCGTCTGCTTTCTCGGGCTCATGGTAAACCAGATGTTTTTTGTCATTCTATATTCTTGCTCTTCAGTTCTCTGCCTATTACTTAATTCTGGTCTCATCCAGTGCAGAAGTTTCCAACATCTGCAGTGAGCTGGATCGACTGATCACCGCCGGCCCAGGTGTCAGATCCCCATTAAATGGATACTGATGATCTAGACTGTGGATAGGTCATCGGAATAGAAAAAAACTAAAGGCTGAAAAACCCCTTTAAAGAAATAATTATTTCCCTCACCACTAGAGGGAGCACTTGGATCTTTATTTGACTTCATTTGGTCTTGAAATGTTCTGGTGGCGATGGTTGTTGATGCAAAGGGTTTGAGGTCTGCATAAAAAAAACATGGCCATAAATTGAACTTCTAGGTACAGTACGCCTTCACATACACTGACGCTTGAATGTGTGATTTAATGATCTTCTCTTGTGTGAGTAATATTGCATGCAGTGAGCAAGGTCAGGCTGTCTATGAACATATAACAGAATTGTATACATGTATTACATAACTCAAACATGAAGGCTACCTGTCATAAATCACGTCCTTGCCATGGTGCTTTATATTCTGCTCTCTATATAAGGTATAACCCTGTAAGATATATGTACTACAGTATATCACTATATTCACTGACTGGGCTATAACGGACATAAAGGTAGCAGTCACACCCTGATCCCGGTGACGGAGGAGACCCAAAGCCATATAATAAGCTACCAGTTTCATAAATAGTAGATGGACATGTAAGAGAGAGCATTTTGTGTAGTCTTTGGCACCACAACAGGGCACGGTCAATTTGGGACACAAAACCCTTGTCCATAAGGACCTGAGCCCTGACAGATTCCCTTTAAGGGTTATAGTACAAACCATTGGCCTTGGCAGTTTCTGGTACAAGCCTCAGCCATTAGGAAGTCACTTAAAGGAATAAGGTTTAGTGGCTATGGCACCCAGATGGACACGTAGCATAACGGTCACAGTCTCACTTGGAGGGCACACCAAATACTGCTTGCTATCTGAACAAGCTCCAAGAGGAACTCATGATACATTGAGTAGCAACTTGGGTTGCCACACACTCCATCTCTAGTCATAAACACCGGTATTTAGTAAGGCATTTCCCAAACCATAGTACAAGGACTCTCCAAAAAGTGGTTCCAAACTGCTTGCAATAATTCATAGAAAGGAGTTCCAATCACTTGGCAGTCAAGCAAGGTCATAAGCCCTTTACATTGGAGAGACAAAAGCGGATACTGAGCCTTCTTCCTGGGTCTGTAATACTAACCTGGGAGGCGGGGGCAGCGAGGTGAGAAGAGTAGCGAGAACAGTGGGGACCGGATCAGTGATCTGTGCAGGTAAGTGTTAGCTACTAGAGATGTTAGCTAGTCTCCCATTAGAATGAATGGACGCAGCTGGCGCGCAGGGGGTTAAGCGGCCGGACGCACAGGCTGTGTGCCGGCTGCATCCATTCATTCCTATAGGACCTAGCTAACATTGTTAGCTTTTCCCACAATGCTTGGCCAGTAGCAAAGCATTGTGGGAAATAACCTCCGACCTCGATCCCACCTAAAATGATCGGGATCGAAATTCCGATCGCGATCGTGCAATTTGCTCAATCGCCAATTGGAATCCGATCCCGATCGCTCAAACCTAGTGGCCAGTAAATGTGCACTTGATAAAGGACCAAATGAGTTTGAAACGCGTTGTGCTGTAATCACGTCTTGTATTGTAATAAAAAATCTATTCCGTAACTGTTTGGGTGAGCATTGTTTTCCGCTCCAATTCCTGTTCGGGTCTGGTCCATATCCTGTTGATAAGCCCTTTACATGACAGGTGCCAAGGACTGCGAGGATGGATACAACCAAATACCGTCCCCTTCCATATCGGATAAAACCCCATAAAATAATGACACGTGACAACACATAAACCTTTGTTGGGCTGGAGGTCGGCCACAGCATTTATTTCCGGTTAACCTTTGAACTTGTATTTGCATAACCATAACAAAATTAACCAACGTGGGACGGAAAGGCGGACGCCCGGCCCCTTCACTTCAGGGAGGCCACTCCCACTTCCCGTTTGACCGACTATTTCCTCTAGAAAACCGCACGCCAGCTGTGACTTTGCAACAAAACCCTGGGATTAACTAAAAAAGAAACCAAAATTAAAACACGCAAAACAAAACAACGAAATCAGGGCATCGCCCAGGAAGTAAAACGAAACCAAGAAAAGAAGTTTCCCAACGACAACAAACACAACGAACACATAGCACAACCACATAAAACACCAATTATCTCTTTTTTTTTTTTTTTTTAATTCTCACCCTTCAGAGCACATCCCTCAAATCCACACTGTTTGTTTTTTTTTTTTTTTTTTTTACTATAAACCAACCAAGGGGAGGGAGGGTGGGGAGCTCTTGCGGTTGTACAGGCAGCCGGAAAGGAAGTCCGGTAGGCTGCGCTGCAATATAGGAGGACGGGGCATACCAATAGGAGCCCCGCCCCGAAAACTGAGGGGGGGGGAGAGGTAAAGGAGAGATGAAAGAACAGGCAGGCTAAGCCCAAAGAAAGGAGGAAGAAGAGCAAAGGTTAGAAGTAAAAGATAATTTAATGACATGGGGAAATATAAGAGGAAGAGAACATGTATATGCCTAGAAAAGGAAGGGGAAGGGAAAACCAATAGTTAAAACACCCCCACCATCGCAGTCCCTGGCATCCTCCTAAATTGGTCCAACCCATGGGAAGGCACGCATCATAATAAAAAAGTCCATCAACCCTGCACCCCAATAAGTGATGACAATCAGGGTGAACCGGGAGCAGACGAAAAGCCGACTCTATATCAGACTTGGCCATAAGTGCGCCACGACCCGACCTACGAACCAAGTCCACTGCCCTGTCGAACGATACGTAAGACACGGAAGAGTCCTCAGGCAGAATACCGAATTCACCGATTGTCCTTTGGGGAAGGAGAGATGCTGAATTAACCTGAACTTGCCGGGTTCCTTCTTTGGTACAACACCCAAAGGCGAAACCCGCAAGTTATAAAACGGAGGGGAAACAAACGGACCAAACATACGACCCAACTCAACCTCTTTAGCCACCTTAGAACGCAACACTTCCGGGTGCTCACGAGCCGATTTTAGGTTATCAGAAAAAACCGGGGACCTACTGAACAAAAAGGGGATAAAGAAACCGAAGGAAAAACCCGAACGCAGTTCCGCCGCGGCCGATTTATTGGGATACCGGTCTAGCCACGGGGACATCGCTTGAACGTTCACCGGAGTTTTTCCCATCCGATTTGGGTTTAGCCGAGGGGGTGACCGCCTTGTTACAATGGGAAGCGGGGTGATTTCCTCCGCAAGAGGAACATTCGTGACGGAACTTGCATAACCCGAAGAACCTGCAGTGCCCTTCGTTGAAGAGCCAGCAGGTTCCCGGGCGCTGAACGGCCACCGGTCCAGGGGAGCTGCCGCCCTGACCGGAGGCCGCCCCTGGAAAGGGCGAAGACTTCTGAGCCAAAATTAAACGGATCCAAACATCCGTGGCCTTAACCGCCCAACCGATGTCAGGTTGCATGCCTAAACGCCGGCGGAACTCTTCATCATACCTCCACCACGCAGTTCCGCCATGATTTATAAGCAGAAAAAATTGTGTCAAAATACACAAAAAGTTCCGTACAACGTTCAGGATGCCGCTGACCCATAACGCTGCCCAGAACCGCGAAAGCCTGACACCAATTGCCAAACGTTTTCGCAACCCTGGGCCTCCTATCCAAAGCCTTCTCAGTAACCACCCGACGCTCCTTATCGACGGTGTGTTGGTCGACGGAGATCAAAGACCAAATGTCCACGTACTGACAAGACCAAATTTTATTTCTGGTTTCGTCATCTAAGTGACTACCTAGTGGACTAACCCCACAGAAAAAGGACTCCTTATGCAAGCTAGCTCTAACCGGGGACTCCGTAACTAATTTGGAATCCTTGGATTTCTCTAACTGCTTCGTCAAGGCCTTAAGGGCAGGGAGTAAGTTAGAACTATCACCACCCCCCAAGCATCAGTAAAGTTAAACTCACCATGAGATGGAGGCGCAACCGGCACCTCAGGAGGAACCACGAAAGAACACGGAACCGCACTGGCTACGCTAGCCCCACGGGACGACCGCTCCTGCGGCTGCACAGGCACCTGCCTCTTGGAACGTCTGCGGGATGACCTGCCAGAGCCAGGGGAACTGCAGGACGAATCATCAGATGAAGATGGAGAGCGGCGACGACGGGGCCTAGAGCTCCTGGACCGGCGTCTGTGCTTAGACATACGAGAGGAATGACCCCTCTTATGCTTGTCGGAACGATGGCACCTACGCCTGTCACGTTCCTGGGAAGCGGATGAAGAAGAGTCAGAGCTCGATTCCCTAGCCCTTCTAGAACTATGCCGGCTAGCAGGGCCAGCAGCAGGCTCCATGTGGGCCCTAAGGGCCTCCATCAGCACGTGGGAGGAGGGGGCAGGTGATGAGGGGGAGGAGCGCTGGGACCCATGGGCATGCCGGTCAGCTCCAGCCACGATAGAAGCAGCTGCCTGGGTTGCCGGAGGGGTTAACGGAAGCTGCTCTGCAGGAGGCTCCTGTAAGGATTCCCGGGACCCCATAATAGTGCTGCACACGTCTCCGGCGCCAGAAGCAACTAAAATGGCGGCCGGAGATGCTTGGGCGGAAGGGGCGGAGCCACTGAGCCGTGGGAAGGCAGGCCCCGCCTGCCGACACGAGCGTCCAGCAGACGAGCCCGAGGCCCTGTCCCGCGCTAGGCCAGAGGGGGAGGAGCTAGGGCTCAGGCGCTCCGGAGGCCTGGAGCGCCTAGCAGATGTCCGGGGGGCCGGTAGAGACGCCGCGGGTGCTGAGGAGGAATCCTGCCGAACGCCTGAAATCAGGCGCGACAGGAAAGCCTCCCCTTCTGCCGCTAGACCGGCCCTGAGGGCCGAGATCAAGTGCTGCTCGTCAGCCATACCTGGGGGTGCGCAACGAGACAGAGCTCTTGCGGTTGTACAGGCAGCCGGAAAGGAAGTCCGGTAGGCTGCGCTGCAATATAGGAGGACGGGGCATACCAATAGGAGCCCCGCCCCGAAAACTGAGGGGGGGAGAGGTAAAGGAGAGATGAAAGAACAGGCAGGCTAAGCCCAAAGAAAGGAGGAAGAAGAGCAAAGGTTAGAAGTAAAAGGAAGAGGAACATGTATATGCCTAGAAAAGGAAGGGGAAGGGAAAACCAATAGTTAAAACACCCCCACCATCGCAGTCCCTGGCATCCTCCTAAATTGGTCCGGTGCCCACAAATCTGGGACTTTAGTCTGGCTTTTTGGCTGAACTCAACTCCTGCCTGTCAACGCCTGTCCTCAGCCACATCTGACACTCCTTGTACTCTACGCAGCACAGTATACCACAACTAACAAGCCGTACCAAGCAGTCCTATATATAGCATGACTGGACCCTGAACAGATCTCATGTGCTCTAGCGCCAACTTTTAGAAAGTAGATCCCTATAGATCAATTCCTGCTTTTCCAGAAACCTAATTGCCCGAAAGCCAAATGAGAATATCTGCCCCACTGTTCCAGTTAACCTCACTGGTGCAACAACAATCCAGTGCAAGGTATATGGTACATAGTATTGTCCTGGCTGTGGCCACTATCTAGAAGTATACGTGTCCTGTGTGTCTCATTACATGGCTGCTCATATATAGTATTGTATATACAGTGCTCCGCTCTGTGACTACTATACTGTACCCTATTGTGTACGGCCCCTGTGATCACATTCGTGATATTAGACCGGCTTCTCTTTGGTCTGTGTTTCTCTGTACTCTTGTAAGCTTACAGGGAACGCCATCTCCCAGCAGTATCGATCCTGAATAAGCCAGCAACGCTTTGAGTTTTTCATTTACTGTACTTTCCATTTTAGGCTTAGATTTGGGAGAAATGTGAGAAACCAGATAGAAAAAATAAAAATTGTTACGAAAACAGAAATAAAACTGTTTCCTTTGTGGACTGGGATAAGTCAGCTCAGACCGGATACAGTACTTCTGTACAGTACTATGTGTTAAAGTTTTTTTTTTTTTTTTGGGGGGGGGAGGGGGGGGGTTATATTAATAGGTCATAGATAAAAAAAACAAGGGTCATCCATCAGGCCTTAGAATAGGTCATCATCAGATCAGAGGCGGTCCAACAACTCATACACCCCAGTGATCAGTTTTCTGTTGCCGCCAGACCCCAGAAGTGAAAGGCTGTATATACTGTGTAGTGGCCATGTTGGAGTACATGTTGATGCTGAATAGAGATGGGCAAACCAGCTCATAACAAGTCAGATTTGTTGTGAATTAGCCAAAAATCTTGGGTTCCGCTGAATTCAACCTTTATGGAGATCGCCACTCACAAATCATTATTATATTCTAGGGTCTCTTTAGAAACAAGAGTATAATAATGGAAGACTCTGGGAGGTGCAGAAAATACTTCACTTCCCCGTCTCCTTTACTGATTCCAGTGATCGTTCTTAGGCGTCTTCTAACCTCCTGGTTGATGTCAGTGGCCACGGGTCACCACTAAGGAACAATAAGGGGGAATATCAACAGAATGATACATTGAAGAGACCTCTAAGTAGGATAATAGCAGTTCCAGTTTGGTCCGAGATATCTTGACGAACCTCATTAATATTTGCAATGTGCATCTTCCGATGCTAGCCCATGTCTATTTCTGACATACGGTTTGTAGCAAGTCCCTGCTGACGCCTGCGGTTGACTTCAATGTAAGTATGTACAGCACATTATTGCAAAGAATTGAAGGGGTTTTCCAGAATTTTTTTTTTTTTTTTGTAAAAGGTCTGTTAGTGCTAATAATGGTGTAATATGTGCACCCAAATACCATTAGCCATGTTTTGAGCCATTTCTGGGTTTCTCTGGGAAGGCCTTCAGTGTTGGTCACCCCTGCAGTTCTGTCAGATAATCCTCGTATTCTTCCAGACAATGATCACAAGCACAAACTCTTTGGTAATATCTTCATTTATTTTGCTTGCAATGAAAAAACACAAAAGAGAATGAAAAAAAAAGTCAAATCATTGATCATTTTACACAAAACTCCAAAAATGGTCTGTACAAAAGTATTGGCGCCCTCAGCCTAATACTTGGTAGCACAACCTTTAGACACAATAACTGCGCACAACCGCTTCCGGTAACCAGCAATGAGTTTCTTACAAGGCTCTGCTGGAATCTTAGACCCTTCTTCTTTGGCAAACAGCTCCAGGTCCCCCCTGAGATGTGAGGGGGGCCTTCTCCAAACTGCCACCAAGAGATCTCTCCCCCTCCCCCACAGGTGTCCTATGGGATTCAGGGCTGGACTCATTGCTGCCACTTTACAAGTCTCCAGGGCTTTCTCTCACCACCATTTTCTAGTGCTGACCTGAAGTGTGTTTTGGGTCATTGTCCTGCTGGAAGAGCCCTGACCTCTGAGGGAGACCCGGCTTTCTCACACTGGGCCCTACATTATGCTGCACAATGTGTTGGTCGTCTTCAGACTTCATAATGCCATGCACACGGTCAAGCAGTCCAGTGCCAGAGGCAGCAAAGCAACCCCAAAACATCAGGGAACCTCCGCCATGTCTGACTGTAGGGGGCGTCGTCTTTTCTTTGAAGGCCTCTTTTTTTTCCCTGTAAACTCTATGTTGAGGCCTTCTCCTACTTTTGTCTCCTCTGACCAGAGAACATTCTTCCAGAACGTTTTTGGTTTTCTCAGGTAAGTTTTGGCAAACTCCAGCCTGGCTTTTTTTTTATCAAATCAGAGGAAACAAGGGGGGGGAAGGAAAAGGTCTGGTTCAACTTGCAAGATATACACTCACCGGCCACTTTATTAGGTACACCTGTCCAACTGCTCGTTAACACTTAATTTCTAATCAGCCAATCACATGGCGGCAACTCAGTGCATTTAGGCATGTAGACATGGTCAAGACAATCTCCTGCAGTTCAAACCAAGCATCAGTATGGGGAAGAAAGGTGATTTGAGTGCCTTTGAACGTGGCATGGTTGTTGGTGCCAGAAGGGCTGGTCTGAGTATTTCAGAAACTGCTGATCTACTGGGATTTTCACGCACAACCATCTCTAGGGTTTACAGAGAATGGTCCGAAAAAGAAAAAACATCCAGTGAGCGGTAGTTCTGTGGGCGGAAATGCGTTGTTGATGCCAGAGGTCAGAGGAGAATGGCCAGACTGGTTCGAGCTGATAGAAAGGCAACAGTGACTCAAATAGCCACCCGTTACAACCAAGGTAGCCAGAAGAGCATCTCTGAACGCCGCACAGTACGTCGAACTTTGAGGCTACAGATGGGCTACAGCAGCAGAAGACCACACCGGGTGCCACTCCTTTCAGCTAAGAACAGGAAACTGAGGCTACAATTTGCACAAGCTCATCGAAATTGGACAATTGAAGATTGGAAAAACGTTGCCTGGTCTGATGAGTCTCGATTTCTGCTGCGACATTCGGATGGTAGGGTCAGAATTTGGCATCAACAACATGAAAGCATGGATCCATCCTGCCTTGTATCAACGGTTCAGGCTGGTGGTGGTGGTGTCATGGTGTGGGGAATATTTTCTTGGCACTCTTTGGGCCCCTTGGTACCAATTGAGCATCGTTGCAACGCCAAAGCCTACCTGAGTATTGTTGCTGACCATGTCCATCCCTTTATGACCACAATGTACCCAACATCTGATGGCTACTTTCAGCAGGATAATGCAATGCCATGTCATAAAGCTGGAATCATCTCAGACTGGTTTCTTGAACATGACAATGAGTTCACTGTACTCCAATGGCCTCCACAGTCACCAGATCTCAATCCAATAGAGGAGCATCTTTGGGATGTGGTGGAACGGGAGATTCGCATCATGGATGTGCAGCCGACAAATCTGCGGCAACTGTGTGATGCCATCATGTCAATATGGACCAAAATCTCTGAGGAATGCTTCCAGCACCTTGTTGTATCTATGCCACGAAGAATTGAGGCAGTTCTGAAGGCAAAAGGGGGTCCAACCCGTTACTAGCATGGTGTACCTAATAAAGTGGCCGGTGAGTGTATAGAAAATGATGTGACTCACGTTTGGGAAAGGGTAATGCACGGAGAGTTCTTGCGGCCCAAGAAACTTGAAATCAGGAACTTCTTAAGATATAAAACTCCAGCATAGACGTCCTATTCATAAAACATAACTTTTAATGAAAAAGTTATGTTTTATGAAAAGGACGTCTATGCTGGAGTTTTATATCTTAAGAAGTTCCTGGCTTTTTTATGTCTCTGGGTAAGAAGTGGGGTCTTCCTGGGTCTCCTACCATACAGTCCCTTCTCATTCAGACGCTGACGCTGGATAGTACGGGGTGACACTGTTGTACCCTCGGACTGCAGGGCAGCTTGAACATGTTTGGATGTTAGTCGAGGTTCTTTATCCACCATCCGCACAATCTTGTGTTGAAATCTCTCGTCAATTTTTCTTTTCCGTCCACATCTTAGGGAGGTTAGCCACAGTGCCATGGGCTTTAAACTTCTTGATGACACTGTGCACGGTAGACACAGGAACATTCAGGTCTTTGGAGATGGACTTGTAGCCTTGAGATTGCTCATGCTTCCTCACAATTTTGCTTCTCAAGTCCTCAGACAGTTCTTTGGTCTTCTTTCTTTTCTCCATGCTCAATGTGGTCACACAAGGACACAGGACAGAAGTTGAGTCAACTTTAATCCATTTCAACTGGCTGCAAGTGTGATTTAGTTATTGCCACCACCTGTTAGGTGCCTCAGGTAAGTAACAGATGCTGTTAATTGCACAAATTAGAGAAGCATCACATTATTTTTCAAACAGTGCCAATACTTTTGTCCACCCCCTTTTTATGTTTGCTGTGGAATTATATCAAATTTGGCTTTTTGACAATTCTTTTTGTGGTTTTCCATTGAAGACAAACTAAATGAAGATAATAATACCAAAGAATTTGTGATTGCAATCATTTTCTGGAAGAACATGAGTATTATCTGACAGAATTGCAGGGGTGCCAATACTTTTGGCCAACACTGTAGCTTCTTCTGCATTTGTTTACAAGGTATAGCTTCTTGCACCTTAGACGATGCAATGCATTCTGGTAGTTGTAGGCTCTCACACTATCTCATTCTCCCTCCTCACCCTCCCTCTCTAACACCCCCTCCCTGTCTCCCTAGCTATTCCTCCCACTGCCCTTTCCAACTCACTCAGCCCGGCCCCCTACCCTATTATACTTTATACCTGTCTTCTTCCAATCTTCCTTCAGCAGGGAACGCACAGCATTGTGCCTTCAATACATCTCTACGGCGCAGGCTCCCAGCTTGCGCAATAGCAATGTAGTATCGGCTTCGGCGCTAAGCTCTATTGAGCATAGACAGGAAGAAGAGGAAAAAAAAAATTCAAGAACAAGAAAGGATCCCAGCGAGCTGCATAACCCAGCGTATAGAAACAAAACTGGTTAGCGTATAAAATATACTCTAATCTTTCTATCAACAGAAGCAAATAATTCCTGTTATTATCATCTTCCTCCAAAAATCCAGAATCATAGGGTTACCGGCCCCACCATTGGGCTGCATTAGCCCTGGAATCAGTATGCAGGTAATAATATATATTTTTTTACAAAGAAAGAGACATTGTAAGATAATTGTGGGCTTAGCCGTAGACTCTCGTGCAAGGAACCGGCACATCCAGGCGTGCTGAGAGCTTCTGCCTGTGAACTAGGAATGAATTAAGGATTTAATGATTTTTCTTGTGTAAGCAATGTTGTTATAGGCAGTCAGCAAGGTCAGGCCGTCTATGAATATGAGATCTGACAATTACAACAGATAAACACATTACATCGCTATTTAACAAAGTAACGCTTTCTGAGCAAATGTCCGATAACTCTATGATGTCCAGGCTTTTATATGTAAAATTATTAAAGGGAACCAGTCAGCAGGATTGGAGACACTAGAACGTTGGCAGTTGTCTACTGGATTTCTTAAAGGGGTTATGACTAGAGATGAGCGTAGCCCCTCAATATTCAACTACTCGAATTGAACATCGAATCCTATTATACTCTTTGGGGGGAAAATGCTCGTTTCAGGGGTAGGCAACATTCGATCAAACTGAACTTACCAAGTCCACGAGTGAGGGTCGGTCTGGATTCTCCGAGAAGTATTCTCCATGCAGCGTCCCCGCGGCATCTTCCGGCTCTGAATTCACTCTGCCAGACATCGGGGCTGGGCAGAGCCGACTGCGCATGCCCGCACTATAAGAAAATGGCCGCTTACAGTCAAAGCGCCCATTTTCTTGTAGCGCGGGCATGTGCAGTCGGCTCTGTCTAGGCCCGATGTCTGGCAGAGTGAATTCAGCGCGGAGAAGACTTCTAAAGGTAGGAGAAGAACCAGCGTTGATTGGCCGATTGTATAGCATTCGGCCAATCAACGCTGGTTCTGCATCGAATTCGAATAGTGAGTGGTACTCGATCGAGTATGAGTATTTTGAATACCGTAATATTCGATTGAATACCTACTCGATCGAATACTACTCGCTCATCTCTATTTATGACATGAAGACTGCTTGTCCCCTATCTATAAGATAGTTTTACCCCTTTGCGCATTCAGCCACCCTGCCCCGGTGCTCCAATTCACTTCAATGGGAACGTCAGAGAAAGCCAAGTGCCGTGCTTCTAATTGGAGTGAATGGGAGTGGAGATTTGTCCCATCCACTAAGTGAATGACATTGAAACTGGTTGGAGAAAGGCACTCAGCCTGTGCGCATCTTCTATTTACTTCCCAATGGAAACATAGAATAAGGTTCCGGGTGGGACTTTTGCACTCAGCCCGTGCGCCTCTTCCACTTTCCTCCTGGAAACTATTCTATGGTAGCACTGGCAAGAAAATAGAAGTTGCGCACAGGTTATGTGCAGGAGGAGGCGCTGTTCACCCCATCACTGCTCTGTATGTACAGTTTATAGTATGGCAGAACAGGAAACTAATAGCTTCCTGTTCTACCATGTATTTTAGCTGAATCGATGTCCTGCAGATGCCGATACAGTTAAAGTTTTTGTGTGCACTTGTGGCGGTCCTGGAGTGGGCCCTACAAAGTCAGTGGGCCTGGGCCGTCCCCACTGCCCACCGCTAGCTACACCTTTTCTACAGTTGTAAACATGGATCCTAATGTGTAAAGATTTTGAGACCATAGTTTTATCAATTATTTCTTGGGTGCAATAAGTCCGGGTTTGCAGATACCCAGTTCTTAAAGGAGCAGGTCCTTGCAACATCTAGCATTCACTCAAGGTTGTATTTTTGCATTGTAACATGCTAAACATACTGACGAAGTGCGCTAAGCACGAAACGATCGTCGCTGTTTGTTTCTTTACATCACTCCATCTTCTGTGCCCCGATGGTCAACACTTGACCTTTTTAAAGAGGATGAAATAAATATCGATTTTTTACGTATCCCTTGGCGGGTGAGTGCCCTGTTTTTCTACATTGACATTGTGACTGCCTGTTCAACACTTTATACAGTGAGCACCACCCCGGGATGAAATTAAGTCCATGGCTCTCGGTTCTCAGTTAGCCGGAGCATTTACCGGTAAAGATATAAAGCTGTGCCAAGGACTGTTATTGCAGTAGTGCCGCTGATTACTTTGTTTTTTGCTATACAACATGATGCATAAGAACCTAGCGTACCCGCGCATTGAGTAGCCTGGCACAATGAATAGATGCTCAGGAAACAGCCACATTTCCAGGAGTTTCACAAAGTTTCCGAGAAATTTTTGGAGAAGTGGATTCCACATAAAGGAAAACTGCAGAATCATTACAGAACAAATACATTTTGTGACTAAGTGAAAGCTTGAACTTGAGGCTTTCACAAAGGCGTAGCGTGTTCAGTATAGTATCTGCCACTCTTATCATTGAAATGCTGAAATTGTGCTTTTTGTACGGAAAAATGTTCTCCTGGAGAGACTGTTCTATGGTACGTAAATGCTTCAATCTCATTGCTACTATAGACTGGTATAGGTTACTGGGAGAATATAGTTCTGATATTTCTATTACAAAATCGTTCCAAAGAGAAGGTTTAATGGCGCTATGTACATATTTCCTCATGAACAGGAAGCCTTTGGAAATGGAAGCCATTGTCTTTAACCCTAAGTGGTCTTCGGGAGGTGAACACGACATCTTGTAAATGGAATTCAGTGTCTTTAACCTTAAAGTGATCCTAGCATTAAAACGTAATTTTTTGTGACTAACACGTAGGAATAGCCTTAAGAAAGGCTATACTTCTCTTACCTTTAGATGTCTTCTCCGCACCGCCGTTCGGTAGAAATCCCGGTTTTCTTTGGTATGCTAATGAGTTCTCTAGCAGCACTGGGGGCGTCCCCAATGCTGTGAGAGGACTCTCCAGCTCCGCCTCCATCTTCTTCAGGAACTTTGAGAGAAAGCCCTGGAGACTTGTAAAGTGGCAGCAATGAGTACAGCCCTGAATCCCATAGAACACCTGTGGGGTCTCTTGATGTCAGTTTGGAGAAGGCCCCCTTCACATCTCAGGGGGGACCTGGAACAGTTTGCCAAAGAAGAATGGTCTAAAATTCCAGCAGAGCCTTGTAAGAAACTCATTGCTGGTTACCGGAAGCGGTTGTTCGCAGTTATTTTGTCTAAAGGTTGTGCTACCAAGTATTAGGCTGAGGGGGCCAATACTTTTGTGCGGCCCATTTTTGGAGTTTTGTGTAAAATGATCAATGATTTGACTTTTTTTTCCATTCTCTTTTGTGTTTTTTCATTGCAAGCAAAATAAATGAAGATATTAATACTAGAGATGAGCGAACAGTAAAATGTTCGAGGTTCGATATTCGTTTCGAGTAGCCCCTCAATATTCGACTACTCAAATCGAATATCGAACCCTATTATAGTCTATGGGGGGAAAATGCTCGTTTCAGGGGTAGGCAACGTTCGATCAAATTATACTTACCAAGTCCACGAGTGAGGGTCGGGCTGAATCCTCCGAGAAGTCTTCTCCGTGCAGCTTCCCCGCGTTGTGTTCCGGCTCTTCATTCACTCTGCCAGGCATTGGGCCTGGGCAGAGCTGACTGCGCATGCCCGCACTACAAGCGGACATTCTCAGTCGGCTCTGCCCAGGCCCGATGCCTGGCAGAGTGAATTCAGAGCCTGAAGACGCCGCGGGGAAGCTGCGCGGAGAAGACTTCTAAAGGTAGGAGAAGAACCAGCATTGATTGGCCGACTGTATAGCATTCGGCCAATCAATGCTGGTTCTGCATCGAACTTTTACATTCGAACAGCGAGTGGTACTCGATCGAGTACGAGTATTTCGAATACCGTAGTATTCGATCAAATACCTACTCGATCATCTCTAATTAATACCAAAGAGTTTGTGCTTGCAGTCATTTTCTGGAAGAAAACGAGTATTATCTGACAGAATTGAAGGGGGGCCAACACTGTATATATATCAACGTAAAGAACAGTGGCTTGAGACAAACTTTGTACATAAATTGGATTTTATGTTTTTCTATGGAGAGTGTTCATGGTATACGTCATGTGTCTCTGTGGTTCTGTTGAGATAATATATTGAATTTGTAGCTGGGTTTTGGAAATGTATCGTTTTAGCTACATTAGAATTACTTGGTCTTCAAAAAGCAAAAAAAAAAAAATAGGTTTACGATTCCAAAAACTTCATCTCCTCCATTGTTGGCTAACTGTAAACTCTTCCCACTAACCTCAATCTAATATCAGCAGTTACACAATTTCTGTAGTATACTCTTGTACCTTATCTACGTGCCCTTGTGATAAGTATGATGACAAAACAAAAACAAATAAAACCCCGAAAAGTAAAAACTTAAATGAAATGTAGTCAACAAGAACAATCTCGACGGCATGCGGCTCTTAGCACATTTTCTTCCAATATCTGTGCTGCTTCTAATAAAAGTTGCGATCTGCTTAAGCTAGCTGGATACCATCCAATCTTTTCTTGCCAGTAGGAGTTTAAGTATGACTATTATACTAATTTAGTTAAATTTCTTGCAAAAATTGTGACATTATTAGGCATAACAATACATCCAATGTGCACACTACATGCGGAAAGCTCTACTTTAAGCGTAAATGGCACAATTTCCCATATGTTATTTTCATTACTAACAGCTTTTCAAATGGCTTTAGATCTTAATGGAACATTTTTATATCACAACTAAAATCCCATGGCTTAAAAGTTATATCCACTTACATGTGCAAAATGTGTAAAAATACAATGTTATATTCATACTAAATGTGCGTTGCGAAGAAATTAAGGAAATGAAATGAACTTGTGCCCCCAAAGAGGAGCCGGATGTCTCATTGTCAACCAAACGGTACAACATAGTCCAACTATTTTTGGCAGATGAACATTGGACTATCGGGATAGGGGTGTTGGTGTAACAAACATCTAGCATGTCTTGGGGGGCCACATGGTGGCTCAGTGGTTAGCACTGCAGCCTTTCAGCACTGGAGCCCCAGTGTTCAAATTCCGCCAAGGGCAAAAAACCATCTGCAAGGAGTTTATATGTTCTCCCCATGTTTGCATGGATTTCCATCCCATATTCCAAAAAAAAAAAAAAGTACATTGTGAGCTCTATGTGGGGCTCACAATCTACACAAAAAAAACATCTAGCATGTCTTAATAAAACATGGCTTCCTCATAGAGGGGTCAGTGGTGACAGACATGGTAATTTCCGTAATCTCCCTGTTGTGTGCCAAGGTTAAAGGGATTTTTTGGGAGCTATGAATTGATCACCTTTTCTCCTGCTTCATACAAGTGATCTGTTGGGTGTTCAATCTGCACAAATCTTCAATTGCTGACCCCTAAAGATAGTTGAGTAAAACCCCTTTAGACTGAGACCCCACTTTGCGGAAACACAGATTTTTTTTTTCTTACACATCTTGTTGTGTTTTTTTTTTTAGCCAAAGCCAAGAATGGCCACAAAAGGAATGTGAAATATATCAGAGGTTCTTATACTTCTAACTTCTACACAATCCACTCTTGGCTTTGGCTCAAAAGCCCTCAACAAACTACAACAACAACAACAAAAAATGCAGCATCTCCTCAACGTGGGACCTCAGACTTAAGTGGTTTGGGAGAATCCACTGTTTAAATCTTGTAGCTGCTGGCAGAGATGAGTCGGTTTTATTCATGAAGGTCCCTACCCTCACCTGCCCAATGCCATTGAAGGGTTCCTTGCTATGCACAATTTGGGGAGAAATTGTCAATCCATTGGATGGGCTGTAGAAGTTCAAGAATAAACCAGACCAATCTCTCCCTGTGACTACAAGGTTTAACCAGTATGTTCTCCAAAAACACTTAAGCTTGACTTAACTACTAAACTACTAAAGATGAGCGAATAGTATTCAATCGAGTAGGTATTCGATCGAATACTACGGTATTCGAAATACTCGTACTCGATCGAGTACCACTCGCTATTCGAATGGAAAAATTCGATGCAAAACCAGCGTTGATTGGCCGAATGCTATACAGTCGGCCAATCAACGCTGGTTCTTCTCCTACCTTTAGAAGTCTTCTCCGTGCAGCTTCCCCGCGGCGTCTTCCGGCTCTTCATTCACTCTGCCAGGCATCGGGCCTGGGCAGAGCCGACTGTGCAAGAAAATGGCCGCTTTGACTGTAAATGGCCATTTTCTTGTAGTGTGGGCATGTGCAGTCGGCTCTGCCCAGGCCCGATGCCTGGCAGAGTGAATTCAGAGCCGGAAGATGCCGCGGGGACGCTGCAAGGAGAAGACTTCTCGGAGGATCCAGCCTAACCCTCACTTGTGGACTTGGTAAGTTCTATTTTATCGAATGTTGCCTACCCCTGAAATGAGCATTTTTCCCCCATAGACTATAATAGGGTTCAATATTTGATTCGAGTAGTCGAATATTGAGGGGCTACTCGAAACGAATATCGAATATTGAGTATTTAACTACTCGCTCATCTCTATTAACTACCATTCAAGTAACCTGGTCTGGCCATTATGCAGAGAATGGATCTGTCTCCTGTCTTTCGCCAGATGTATACACAGTAACATTCTAGATTTTTTCTATGATAGATAGATAGATAGATAGATAGATAGATAGATAGATAGGAGATAGATAGATAGATAGATAGATAGATAGATAGATATTGTATGGATACATATAGATAGTTTAATATACTACAAAGTTTGATTCTCCCCGCAAGGACAAACCATGAGGAAATGAAAATAATGAATACTAAGAGGTAATTATTGCAGAGATCAAACAAATACCCAGTAAAATAACACAATGAGATATTCTGTACAGAGAGAGATTTGACATTCACACAAAATGAGAAGACGGTGACTTGTAAAGGACAGAGATGAAAAATAACTTGGAGAGAAAAAAGCTGGAATTGAGCTTTTACCATCATATGACAATCACTCCGACCACTAGTAAAGAGCTACTTTGTTCTACCTGACATTTATATTGATCCAGAATGTCTTGCCATAAAAATAGGTTTTCTCTGCTAAAGATCAGTTACTGTATCTGTTACAGCAAAGCTCCATGTTAGAGGACAATTCTGGATCTAATGTGATTGGATATTGATATGGGGAAAAGGTATTAGTCATGATTGGGGTGTAGAATTATAGAAATACTTTATTAAAAAATGTAATTAAAACGGTTTCCCATCACGTCCTATTTCTAGTTTGCCTGTTGTCTCACTTCCTGTATTCTTCAGCAGGCTAGGGGGCAGCTTGGACTGTTTGATGGTCAGGACACTATCAAGTACCTCAATAGATATAGATATTGCCTTTACCATGAGAGGTAATAATTAGAAACCATGAAATCTATAATAAAAGAAGATCAAATAATATACACAGTAAATTAATATTACGTAGAATTGTACAGAACACCCAGCGTGCTCCTAGACAACATTCTTGCAGTAAACTCAATATAATCTTAGAAAGATATACATTGTCCGAGCCTTTATCAGCAAAATGTAACTAGCTGATATGATTGCCTCGACGAGGACAGCTCCAGTGAGTGAGTCACATCATCCGACCTAAGAACAGATATAGGCCAGGCATCAAGGAAACACTGTGTAAATAATTGGATGAATAATTTCACATAACAGGCAAACAAAGCAGCATTGCTAAAGCAATGTATTTAGGAAAACTGAATTTACATAAGCTCGCAGTATAGATAAGATCCTTGGGATTGGAATACCCGTTAAAGTCACAAGAGAAGGTTGGACACCATGGAAGACCCCCGAAAAGATGACGGAAGGTATCAATGTTTGTTTTTTATACCTCTCCCAGTCCTCTGCTTATTAATTCTGGGGTCTGAAGACACCCCGTGATACAATAATGATTTGAGGGTGACGAACCCTACAAATCTCACGTTCCACTTTACATTAGATTTTTTCAAAATTTGCAACAAATCCAACTTTTCACAAACCAAATAATTCATCTCTAGTGTCTATGCTCCGGTCCTGCCCCGTTATCTCTGCTCTTATCTCCAGTTCCTAGTCCATTCTCATGTCCCTGGGCTTGGTTTCTCCAGTTCCACAACCCACATCTGGTCTCATTCCTGTTCTGCCATCTCTGCTAATGGTGTAAATACCGTGGTAGCAGTGGTAGCCGCTGCCACAGGGCCCAGGACATTAGGGGGTCCATGACAAATGTTCGCCTTGTCCCAGTTACGCCACTGCTGCCAGCACATAAGGTTCTATGTACACGTCTCGCAACATCTCTGTAAGTTGCAAACTTGAATTTTTTGGCAAAAGACAAAAGTTTTATTGCAGTTTTTAGGAATAACTCTGTCTAATAATACAGCATTGAGACAAGAGCAAGTTGTGCACCCCGATGTATCTTTCTACAGATCTATCTATCTAACTTTGCATCTACAGGGGCTTATCTATAGGGAGTTCAAAGTTAACCGTCAATCTACATCTTTCTTCGGTATATTATACTTTTTCCAACTTGGTTTCTTTAACTTAGTTGGTCAGAGTGCACGGTGAACATAGTCTGTACCTGGACATTGGTTATTTCAGATAATTGCTTCAGTATGATTGTTGTAAGATAATAGTATGGTGTGAAATGTGCTCATTTGTAGCTATTCCTACTCAATTTAGGGCCAAAGAAAGTTCACTGAAGTCTGCATCTTTGAAGTGACTACTTTGTGATTTAGGCCCAAGAACACTAACTTCAAAGTGAATTGCTGTCAGAGGTGACCTAGGCAAGAATAAGACCGTTTTCTAAAGTTCTTGATGAAACTGTAGAAAATCTAGTCTCAGTAATACGATATGCACAACATAAATACTGAAACTAAGAAAATCCGAATGGAGATAGATCATGGACCGGGATGTAAACTAGCAAATAGCGTGAACACGATCCAGCACAACGCCTCCAGTCATTGGAAAAGGCGCCATTAAAAATATGGTCCAAATGGTAGATAATCCAATTAGACCCGGTCTACACATTTTGGACAGCACGAGTCCAAATTCATGACCTGCTACATGGTAGACCATTATTTGTCTATTATTTGTATTTTTAATTATTGATGCAGTACTGTGTAAAAGTTTTTGTTGGGCGTGGAAAATTTTTTGTAAATATTAGAGATGAGCGAGTAATATTCGATCGAATACTAAGGTATTCGAAATACTCGTACTCGATCGAGTACCACTCGCTATTCGAATGGAAAGATTTGATGCAGAACCAGCGTTGATTGGCCGAATGCTATACAGTCGGCCAATCAGCGCTGGTTCTTCGCCTACCTTTAGAAGTCTTCTCCGTGCAGCTTCCCCGCGGTGTCTTCCGGCTCTGAATTCACTCTGCCAGGCATCGGGCCTGGGCAGAGCCGACTGCGCATACCTGCGCTACAAGAAAATGGCCGCTTTGACTGTAAGCGGCCATTTTCTTGTAGTGCAGGCATGCACAGGTCCGATGCCTGGCAGAGTGAATTCAGAGCCGGAAGACGCCGCGGGGACGCTGCACAGAGAAGACTTCTCGGAAAATCCAGCCCGACCCTCACTCGTGGACTTGGTAAGTTCAATTTGATCGAATGTTGCCTACCCCTGAAACGAGCATTTTTCCCCCATAGAGTATAATAGGGTTCAATATTCGATTCGAGTAGCTGAATATTGAGGGGCTACTCAAAACGAATATCGAATATCGAGTATTTAACTATTCGCTCATCTCTAGTAAATATACATAAGAATAAATTCTGAAGCAGGGGCGACACGGTGGCTCAGTGGTTAGCACTGCAGCCTTGTAGTACTGGGGTTCTGGTGTTCAAATCCCACCAAGGGCAAAAAACCATCAGCAAGGAGTTTGTATGTTCTCCCCGTGTTTGCATGGATTTCCATCCCGTATTCCATAAAGACATACTGATAGGGAAAAATGTACATTGTGAGCTCTATGTGGAGTTCACAATCTATGTAAAAAAAAAAAAAAAAAAATCAGAAATAGAAGGGTTAATAGTTTATTTTTGTCAATTCCCCAATTGAAGTTAATGAACAAAAGAAAAATGTAAATCCCATCAGTATTTCGTGTGACTTTTGCTCTTTGGAGGAGGAGTACTAAATGTGATGATACGGGCCCCGCTGATATTTCCCTGATCTCATCATCATCCAGTCTGTCTTGGATGACACAAAGAGACAGAAGGATTGGAGCAAGCAACATCCACAGAAGATCTGTGCTTACTTCTCCAACATGGACGCAACATCGTCTCTGTTGGGTTCCTTCAAAGACTGTCTACAAGTACCGAGAAGAATTGATGGAAGGCAAAGGGCAAAGGTCACACCAAACATTGATGGAATTTACAATTCTCTTCGGTTCATTCACTTTATTTTGTTAATTGACAAAAATATATTATTAACAATTCTATATTTGAAAGCATTTTGCATAAAACCTTGGCATGGTACTGTAAAAATATTAAATATCTTCTTCATTTACATGCTGATGAGTGATTTGGGGAGGGGGTAAAATATTAGAAAGCAAATTCTGAGATCTAATTATTAGAAAAATGTCATTCTTTTTGAGAGTAAAACTGCAGCTGGAATAGCAAAGAACTAACAGTAACGGAAAAATAATGACTTTGCCATTGTTACATGATATCACATATTATAAAACATTAATAAGCCGACTCCATTGTCGCCATTAAGCCTAACAAAGGCTCCTTTCATGAGTGTCTACAAAATTACAGTTCTCCTGCCATTACCTGTGTGTTCTGCCAAATTATTATTTTTCCTAAATTGGCAATGTTCTTCATTTTCCATTAAAAAGTGATGGGACTTCACAGTCGTATCAATCATGTTCAAGTCTCAGACTGATGCTCAACAAAAGAAGGGAACGTCTCTGATCGGAGTCAAAAAGTTTTCACTACTTACTTACGGCGTGCCAAAATATTCCTCAGAAGTCAACAAAAAGAGAGACGGCAAAAAAGAAAAAAAAATCTTTGGAACTCCAGTCGGTGCTGAGAACACTTTAAAGATTAGAAACTTCCTGTATTTCGATCACATTTTTCTTAAAATTTTTGGCACAGTTTGCCACATACAGTATGACAAATATAGGACTTTTATAAATGACCCTTTTGTATACTGGTGCTGACTTTGTTTGGATAAATATAGGTATTGGCAGGGGTGAACCTGCCCCTTTTGCCGCCCGAGGCGAACTACAGAAAGCCGCAGAGCGTGAAGGGGGCGGGGCAAAGCAAAGGGGGCGGGGCTTAGCAGCGTTCGCAGGTAGGGAGAGGACCTGCTCTCTGCCTGAGCGTGAGGGGAGGCTGCTGGAGCAGCGCTGCTTCAGCGGCCTCCCCAATCCACCGCGCGGTGCTAAGCCAGTCCAGGACAGCTTGTCCTGGACTGGCTTAGGTAATCAAAAATGCCACCCTCCCTGGGGCCCTGACATAGTGCCGCCTGAAGCGCTCGCTTCAGGTCGCCTCATAGGAGGTGCGGCACTGGGTATTGACAAGGGTCATATATATATACCTCCCAAGCCCTCCGGGGTCAGCAAGACCAGTGTCATAGTTAACAGGACTCCATGGACCATGGATCGTTTTTAAGGCCTGATTCATATCTGTGTCGGTAATTCATTCGAGGGAGTCTGCATGAGACCCCCCTCCCCCCGCCCGAACAGACTACCAAACACATTGGCAAGCAGCATGCAGTGAGAGCACACAAACCGTATAGACTATAATGGGGTCCATGTGGTGTCCATATGGAACATGCGGACAGAAAAGTAGTTCACAATCTACTTTCCTGTCCATATAACTTGTGCAGAGACCATGCGGAAAGCACACAGACCCCATTATAGTCCATGTGCTGTCACAGAACTCCGCTTGCCAATGTGTTCGGTAGTCCGTTCAGGGAGGGTCCCATGCGGATTACCGACGCAGAGTTGAACCAGGCCTAAGAGTGAGAGTCCATTGTGTGTCTGAAGAAGAATATCCTCAATGGGAAAGCCCTTCTGAAAAAAATTGCTGTTCGGGTGGGCTGAGTATATCTTGGCTTTACCTCTCTCACCCGATGCATCAGATCAAGGACCCTCCTTTAAAATCTTCCAAGACTTCCACACTCTTCACAGAACATGTGAAGTAATTGTGCCCCTTCCATATCACACCTAGGACATCTAAAAAAAACTGCAGTGGTAAAGGATCATGGACTTTTCGGCAGGGCTGCCAGTGTTTCCAAAAATGTAACATTTTGGAAATCGCAATGTGTCTGATACACGTATATTCTCATAATGTATGAATGGGAGTTCCTAGAATGCCATTGACTTTGCAGGGACTGTAAAACACCAAGGGAAAAAAAAATGTTACTTGCCTAAAAATTTTTTAATATAGAGGGTATGTTCTAACTCGATTTCAAACCCTGCACCCGCTTCAATAAGATTTTAAAAAAAGGACAAACTTACATCTGTGAGGGATATGACACACGTTTAATTAATACATATCATTATATAATTAGCATTTTAAACAAAATAATTAAAAATTTGCCTTTAATTACAGATTTTGTACATTTTTACAACCAAAAAAAAAAGTTTATTTTTATTTTAAATTCGGGATAACTTTAAACAATAAAATCATAAATCCAGTCTGAAAAAGCAGTCACTCGAGCGTACACTCCGGGCCGATTCGGTTCGGCACATCCATATCCAAATGAGGTCACTCCTACCAAGAGCCAGCGATTTTCCACTTGACACATGAGTGGGCCTCCGGAGTCGCCCTAAAAAGAAAACAATTATATAATAAATAAAAGTATTTTTGCAAAAAATATATTTTCTTCCAATAAAAATAAAAAATACTAAAAAATATTGGTGGAAAATTTTGACTCAATTGGACGTTAGGTGATATTCTATTGACAGGGCAGTTTTTTAGGTTCTAGACTGCCATGGCATAACATTAGCACCCTAGAGAGTTGGGTAAAAATGGCAGCCCCCTTCTTTTGTTTAACCATTTAGATGCTAAGATTAGTAGTGTTTACATAGCGTATAATGACATTAGGGCTTGTGTAATACAAGCAGCACCCCCAAGTCATGGAGTAGCCATAGCTCCCACGTCTGTCCCATCACTGTGATGTACTCTTAAAAATGTAAATCCCATCAATATTTGGTGTGACTTTTGCTCTTTGGAGGAGGAGTCTTGGAAGTGATGATACGGCCCCATTGATATTTCCCTGATCTCATCATCATCCAGTCTGTCTTGAATGACATAAAGAGACAGAAGGATTGTAGCAAGCCTACATCCTCAGAAGATCTGTGCTGGCTTCTCCAACATGGACAGAACATCGTCTCTGTTGGGTTTCCTTCAAAGACTGTCTACAAGTACCGAGAAGAATTGATGGAAGGCAAAGGGCAAAGGTCTTATATCCGTTAATGGGAATTGCCCACTTTTCAAAAAATAATATTACATCATGGGCCTAATAGGGATTACAAGTGTACGACTCAAGAAGGCCCATGATGTGTCTTGTACATTCCTTTCTATACTGTTGCTCCACCATGAAGAATTCCCCTTAAATACAGTCAACGGTAATGTTATATTGGGTAAGGACTATATTATTGTACACATGTAAATGAGCTCACTTTGTATTACAAGAGGACCTTTCACCACCTCCACCAACTCCAACTGTTTTTCTCCAGTCTCCACCGAGTTGGAACTGATAGAGGTTGGCGTATCTTCAGACTGTCTAGTCTAAGTATTTAGGCTTTCCTAAATAGAAGTTTTAATAGTCTATTTTTGGCAATCAAGATAATGAAGAAATGTAAATCCCATCAATAGTTGGTGTGACCTTTGCCCTTTGGAGGAGGAAGAGTCCTGGAAGTGATGATATGGCCCCCAGATATAGCCCTGATCTCAATATCATTCAGTCTGTCTGGGATGACATGAAGAGACAGAAGGATTGAACAAGCCTACATCCTCAGATCTGTGCTTAGATCTCCAAGATGGCGGCGGAACAACCTTCCTGCCGAGTTCTGCCAAAAATTGTCTGCGAGTACCGAGAAGAACTGATGGAAGGCAAAGGGAAATTGGAATTTACATTTCTTTTTTTTGTTCAAGAATAAAAATTTCTGTTTTTGTGTTCTTACTTTGCAACATTTTTGCCACACCTGCGGAATTTTTGTACATTACTTTATTTGAGTAGATTTATCGGATATCATGGCAAACCTCTGGAAATGCGTTGTGCTATATGATGACACTAAGTGCTACATTGACATTCTTGCTTCTGCTGCTCCATGGAACCTTTGTGTAAAGTCTCCATGACACTGTCTCAGGAGTATTATTCAGATACTAGTATAGGTTACAAGACGTATGTTATGCTTTACATTTCCCTACTTTATATCCAATGACGGAATCCAATAGAGAATTTAACATTGTAGCATAAAAGCAAAGCTTCAAGTACCGCAAAAATGTCTTCATTTGTCCAAGCAATGAGATATTCTACAACAGCAGCCTCAAGACAAGTGTCTTAATAGACTGACTATACCACAAAGAGTTCTCATATTCATTTTGTTTTTATTTCTAAATCCGCCGACCCATTCCTAGAAAGCGATTCTATTGTGACGGTGACTACTGTACCATCATTGTCAGGGGGTTTACAAAAGCGTCTCATAACCCCAGTCTGACAAACTGCATCATAGTACGCTATGCTAATTCCTAGTCATTGTTATGCACTGGAGGGCTCCATGTGCTGAGTTACCGAGATGAAATCAATTGTCATTGACTTGCAGCCTAGAGAGACAGAGGAGCTGATTTAAAGGCTAGAGGCTAAATTTTTGGTTATCAAGCTGAGGTTAATTTTCATTTACTGACTTTAATTAGATGGTGGGATTGGTGTCTTGTACAGATTAGGTAACATTACGATCACGTACATGTATACATCACATTTTATAGATATGTGTACTCTATTCATATGCCGTATATATAAAGAGTAGTATATGGACACCTTTAAGAATCATTGTATATCATTACTTCACACTAATCCTAAATGAAAGGGGGTTATCCATTTTCTATTGTTGATGGTAGATTTCCTTAATAGGACAACGCTACAGTACCTACAGTCACCACTATAGTTTGTATGGTCTCGGTACCAATGACCTGTAGGGGTCCTTAGTGTTGAACCCCTCAGATCTACTATTTTTGGTTTATCCAAGGTTAGCCCATCATTTGTAATATTTCTCCCCTCCCGCCCCAGCTTGCTGAACAGGACACAATATTTATGCAGATCAGATAATAAACAGATGCTTGTAGAGAACAGACTCAGTGTTATCTGTGTGTTTATCTATAGAGATAACTGACTCAGCTTTATCAGCAAACTGCAATTATCTGAAATGATTAAGTGAATTAAGTCACTTGTACTATCTCACAGGTCTGTGGTTATGGAAATGCTGTATAAATAATGGAAGGTATAAGTTCACATAGCAGGCAAACAAAGCAGCAAAAACCATATACAAGGTATACAGAGATAGCAGTTCTTCTCCTATTCAAGTGAAAGGAAGCAGCGTTGAAGTTCCCTGATGCCACTGCCACAATGTATGGTGTCAGAAGCTGTATACAGTAAATGGAGACATAGACTGTACCAATGGTACATGAGAGATGCATCTCAGATCCAATTTACTTGAATTTGAGCAGAGCTGTTTCCATGAATATACCTTGTATACAGCTTCAATCAGCTGATCGGTGCTGGGTCCAGACCTCCATCTATCTAATGACCTGTCCTGTGTATGGGTCACCAGTATCCATTACTCACAGGTAGGGTTGAGACGATCTTGAGATTTCAGAATTGTTTATAAAATCTCATGTCCGATCATTTTCCATCTGAACCCGATCCCAATCCCAATTCCGATCCTAATGCAAGTCAATGGGATTTTTTAATGATCGAAAATCAGATTTTAAAAAGAATCCTATTCACTACACATAGTGGAGTCCAAACATTGAAGGCTTCAGTTTTTGGACTCTATGCTGTGTAGTGATGAAATCTGCCGGCTACTTAGTCCCCCCCACTTACTTGCACAGAACCGCTGCCGCCTCCCCTCCCACTGTGTACGCCACTTCCTGGAGCTCCGGGCCATTTTTCTCTATCCGTTTCTCTCCTATCTCATTCAGACGCCAGCAGAGCACCATATGCGCCCCCGTCTCTCTAGTGAATCACCCATGTCTCCCCGCCCTTTACCTGCCCACACTCTCCTAAGCCCCAATAAGCCCCGCCTACTCCCATCATCAGTAACACTAGCCTAGGGAGGCGGGGGCGCGCATGGCACTCTGTCGGCGTGTGAATGAGAGAGGAGAGGACAGAGAACAACGGCCAGGAGCTCTGGGGAGCGGCAGCGGTTCTGTGCAGGTAACTAGGGAAATCCCGATCTTTTTTAGGTGATCTTTTCCAATCTTTTTTGATCCCAATCGCTCAACACTACTCATGGCTCTTGGACAACTCCTTTAATGTGTCATATACATATAGCATCCGAGTATGCTCAGTTACAAGCATAGGTAAGAAAAGGCTCATCTATTTTATTCATTTCCATTGCAAAAATATGGAGATTTGCAAATCTATAAAGTTTTGAACTTCCAAGTGCGCTTGATATTTAACAACCAAAATGGTTCCCTCTGGACTTTGTTGGCACCCTATAAAGTAGCTCATCATTTGCTCCTACCTGGCACGTGTCTATCCCTCCTTCTTCGTATCCCGCACAGATCATAGCATTGCTGATATTATATTCCGGCATTTGCAGTTGACATTTTTCATTGGATATCAGCGGAACTTGAGCCTCCTGTAATATATTTGGAACTGGACCTGATGAGAAATAGGAGAAATAAAACAGTTAAGAATTAATTTCCAAGCCGTAAAAAATTCAAGGTGGGAAGCCTGGTCACATGTATCATTGCAGGCAATGCGGGTAATTTCATTTCAAGCTGTCCGTTTTTACACAACATATCCATTGAATCAGCATTTCCCAGCGGTTGTGCTTTTAAATTGGTGTCCTGATGGCGGAGCAGGTCAGTAATTACCGGCGCTTTATTATCATGGATGTAATAAACACTGCCAGTTTATGGGGTTATTAAAATGATTCCTTCACATAAATTTTGATTTAGAAATACAGCATAATAAACTCCATTGCCATGTTGATGAGATTGTTAGTGGGAGGTTTTTTTTTATTTTTTTTTTATTTATTTTTACTTTTTTTTTTTTGTTGACTCGAAATGTTTATGGACATAAAGCAGGAAAATAGAATTAGCACAATGAACTTCTTTGCTGCATTGCGGGCAGCCCTTTTCACCTCTCTTGGATTTACATATAGCAGTAATATTTACAGGGAGTCTATCACCCCCTCCCCCCAAAAAAACATATTCTGCTTATGGTTGAGCCGATCTTGACTTTTCAGGATCAATTTTAAAATCCGATTTCCGATCATTTTTCATTCGAACCCGATCTCGATACCAATTCCGATCCCAATGCAAGTCAATGGGACTTTTTTTTATTAATCGGAGATCGGATTTTAAAAGCAATCCTATTCACTATACAGCATGGAATCTAACAATTGTTAGAATCGACACTGTGTAGTGAATCACTAAAGTAGCCAGAGGATTTCTTTTTAATCCTCTGGCTACTTAGTCCCCCCTGGTGTCCACATACCTCCAGAGATGGCTGGTCCGTTGCCCGGTGCCTTCCTTCTTCTTTGCCTCGCTGCTGCTCCACGCTGCTCTTCTCCCTGCCAGGTTAGGAGAGTGTGGGCGGGTACTGGGAGCGGAGACGTCACGTCTCCCCGCCCTGTACCCGCCTACACTCTCCTAAGCCACAAGCTCCGCCTAACCTAGTGCTTTAAACACTAACCTGGGAGGCGGGGCAGCGAGGCGAGAAGAAGGAGGGCACCCCATCTCTAGAGGTAAGTATCTGCTAGATATGTTTAGTTTAGCCTCCCATTCGAATGAATGGAGGCAGCCGGCGCGCAGGGGGTTAAGGCTGTATGTCGGCTGCTTCCATTCATTCCTATGGAACTGCAGTGGAGCCTTCACACTGAGTATACAGCGTATACTCAGTGTGAAGGCTAAGCAAAGCATTGTGGGAAAAGATCACTGATCTCGATCCCACATAAAAAGATTGTGTTCGGAATTCCGATCGCGATCGTGAAATTTTCTCGATCGCCGATCGGAATCCGATCACGAACACGAACATGATCGCTCAACCCTAATTCCGCTGCTTCCACCATGTACAGAGCACATTACAGTGCTAAACAACATGTATTTGTTATGTTGTTTTTGTAGATTTGGGGTCTTATGCAAATAAGGCAGTTAGTGCACTGGGGGCGGGACTTGTATCTCCTTGGAACACTGCTCTGGCCACTAAGACCCTTAATATCTTCTTCCTGACCCACTCCATACAGTGAGAGCTGATACTTTCCTACTTAAGTAGCAAGAGCTGTGCTCAAGGGCAGATGGCCCGCCCCCAGTGCACTAACTGCCTCATTTGCATAACACTATACAGGGTTGGCCAAAAGTATTGGCCCCCCTGCAATTCTGTCAAATAATACTCCGTTTCTTCCAGATAATGATTGCAGTCACAAATTCTTTGGTATTATTATCTTCATTTAATTTGTCTTCAATGGAAAACCACAAAAATAATTGTCAAAAAGTCAAATTGGATATAATTCCACACCAAACATAAAAAAGGGGGTGGACAAAAGTATTGGCACTGTTTGAAAAATCATGTGATGCTTCTCTAATTTGTGTAATTAACAGCACCTGTTACTTACCTGAGGCACCTAACAGGTGGTGGCAATAACTAAATCACACTTGCAGCCAGTTGAAATGGATTAAAGTTGACTCAGTTGACTTTTTTTCATTCTCTTTTGTGATTTTTCATTGCAAGCAAAATAAATGAAGATATTAATACCAAAGAATTTGTGATTGCAATCATTTTCTGGAAGAAACTGAGTATTATCTGACAAAATTGCAGGGGTGCCAATACTTTTGGCCAACACTATATATATATATATATATATATATATATATATATATATATATATATATATATATCACTGTAATATTGCAATGTGTGCTGTAACAAGGTTTCAGATTCGATACGTTTAACCCCTTGGTGTTCGGCTGATTACACGCATTCCTATGCCGGTGAAGTATTTGACGAATACTATTCGTTCAACACTAGTAGACACCCTTTAAATTTTACAAAATTCTGGAGGAAAAAGTGAAGTGTAATGTTTTTCTCCCTCCATTTTTTGACATATTATGTTTCACTGGTGTTATTTTATAACTTTTTAACTGGCCCACTCAGGCTTCCTGCTTCCTTTTTTGACATAAATTTTGCCCTCTTAGTTTGGGGATATACATGTTGGTCAATGTGAAAATGTTGGCTGTTAACCCGCAATGATGTACGGTAGCAGTGCAGTGAATGGGATTTAAGAGGACCTTTCATCACCTCCACCAATGTCACCTCTTTGCATTCTTTAATAGGCACTGCTCCACTGATTCCAACACAGTTGGAATTTTTCCTCTAATTTCCGCCATTCCTGAGCAATAATTTATGTTAGTTTCACCCGAATTATGCTCTCTACTGTCAAGTAGGAGGTAGGGTTGAGCCGAACTTGAGATTTCAGGATCGTTTTTAAAATCCGATTTCTGATCATTTTCCATTTGAACCTGATCCCAATTCCAATCCTAATGCAAGTCAGTGGGATTTTTTTTAATAATCGAAGATTGGATTTTAAAAACGATCCTATTCACTACACAGCATGAAGTCTGAAAATTGAACGCTTTAATTGTTAGAATCCACGCTGTGTAGTGATTAAAAAATCCCCTGGCTACTTAAGTCCCCCCCGCTGTCCACTTACATGCACAGAAGCGCTGCCCCTGCCACTCCACGCCGCTCTTGCAACCTCTTCTTTCTACTTCACATGTCTGCAGAGCATCGTATGTGTCCCCGCCTCCCAGGCTAGTGTTACTGATGCTGGGAGTAGGTGGGGCTTGTTGTGGCTTAGGAGAGTGGGGGGGGGGGGTACAGGGCTGGGAGACGTGAGTGCATCACTCACATCTCCCCCCCCAGTACCCGCCCACACTCTCCTAAGCCAAAAGTCCCGCCTTCTTCCTAGGTCTGTAACACTAACCTGGTAGCTAGGGGTGCACATGGACCGAGAAGAATGGGGAGTGACAGCGGCAGCGGATCTGTGCAGGTAAGTGGACTATTCTGTTTGTAATGGACTATACTATTCTGTTTCCTCTCTGCTCTGTCGTATACTGGACTCTGCTACATCTGAATTACTGTACATTGACTTATCTATCTACTCTTCTGCTTTGTCCCACATAAGCTTACACCTCTATTAGTTGGCTTTCTATGGAGGGACTCAAATTTCCCTTACAAATTTTGGTGCAATTTTGTGCCATATTTAAACTATGACGTATTTCCCTACAAATCATGCCCCATTTTCAAGCAAGTCAAAAAATTTTGCTCTGAAACTACCAAAATGCAGCAAAAATGCATTTTGGCACATTTTACGTCAATGTTGACCAACCACAAAAGTAATTTTGCCCCATTGTTATTAGTCAGCCTTCGTGAAGAATCCAAATGAGGTTTCACAAAAATCCATAAACTAAAATGGGGCACAACCCAGCACAGGGTCCATTATGTTACACGCAGCAGTAATACTTACCTTGGCTTTCTGTCCGACCCCAGCCTGCTATGGCACAATGTAGCCCCAGTGGAAATACATCCTGGCTTTCAGGCAGACATATTGGTTGTATATAATCTGTAAAGGATAGAACATATAGGTATATAAATAATTGCATTATTGCATCAATTATATACTAAAAGTCAGCTCAGTTCAATGCAGAGGTACAGTTTTGTTTAGTTTTTTTTTTGTTTTTTTATGTATTTTTTTTTTTTTTTTTTTGAATTTTGATCTCTTTACATTTTGGAAACCTACAGAGGAAGTTGCCCATATACAGTATCCCCAAAGACAGAGCATGAGAAAGGTGTAATAGAACAGTACAAAATCCTAAAAAAAAATTAAAAACACTCCCTTTCCCAATTTTATATATAAAAATAGCCAAATAAAGAAAACTTTGTATCTCTGTGTTGCAAAAATATTCAAGCTATTAGAATACAGATGTAGCAAAAGTCCGTCAGAAGGAAAATTTGTATCAGATTAATGACAGTACCTTATAGGGCACCTTCGACACTTTCCAAAGATGACGTTCTTATTCTGCATTGCGGCTCCATTTTAACGAAAATCTTCCTTTATCTGAAGTGCTATAGGGGTGTTTCTTCTCCTGCAAGGGCTTCAGTCCCCGCTCTAGATAACAGTCTCTAATGGTAGGTATAGTGGGACAATGTGGAACATGTCCCTCCTGCAATGGGGGAGGAGCTAATGGGGGAGGAGGGAGTTATTTAGAGCAGAGAGAAGAAACGCCCCTAAAGCCCTTTTCAGCTAATCTGTTTAGGAGTCAAGGCTCGATGAAACGGAGCTGCAATAGAGAATAAAACAGGTATCTTTGGAAAATGTAAAAGCCGCAATACAAGTTCTGGCTAATAGAAGGCAAGAAAACAGGAATGAAAAAACAGAAAATGGTCTTGTCCTCAAGGGGTTAAAGCAATGCCCAAGTTACAATAACCGCTGGACATATATTATGTTGCCATAACCAAGAACTGGAGATTGACTTCTCTACTCATACATGATGGAGAGCGAAGGATGTTTTCTTAATAGAAGAAATCTTTGCCATTCGACCTCATACACAGAACAAGGTGAATACTGATTGGTTACTATGGGATTCTTCTATAAATAAGTGAGGGCTCTAGTGCAAGTCACAAGTGCAATTCAGACTTGAGAATAGAATAATTGTAAAATAATCAGTCTTTGATTTTCGTAGAGACTCATTCATTAGCTTACATTAGTGACATGGAATGATAAGTTAACTCTATATCTGCCACTTTCTGCTCTTGCTCTCTCTGCTTTTCGTATGTTTTTGTGGCCTTTTTTGCAATGGTCAAATCTCATAAAGGCAACATTCACATTGGCATCGGAGGCTCCATCACAGGGTCCTACTAAATCGCTGGAGGAAAAAAAATCATACACACACGACACAGGACGGACACCATCATAGTCAGATAGATAGATAGATAGATAGATAGATAGATAGATAGATAGATAATAGATAGGAGATAGATAGATAGATAGATAGATAGATAGATAGATAGATAGATAGATAGATGATAGATGATAGATAGATAGATAGATAGATAGATAGATAGGAGATAGATAGATAGATAGATAGATAGATAGATAGATAGATAGATAGATAGATAGATAGATAATAGATAGGAGATAGATAGATAGATAGATAGATAGATAGATAATAGATAGATAGATAGATAGATAGATAGATAGATAGATAGATAGATACAGTCCTATGAAAAAGTTTGGGCACCCCTATTAATCTTAATCATTTTTAGTTCTAAATATTTTGGTGTTTGCAGCAGCCATTTCAGTTTGATATATCTAATAACTGATGGACACAGTAATATTTCAGGAGTGAAATGAGGTTTATTGTACTAACAGAAAATGCGCAATATGCATTAAACCAAAATTTGACTGGTGCAAAAGTATGGGCACCCTTATCATTTTATTGATTTGAATACTCCTAACTACTTTTTACTGACTTACTGAAGCACAAAATTGGTTTTGTAACCTCAGTGAGCTTTGAACTTCATAGCCAGATGTATCCAATCATGAGAAAAGGTATTTAAGGTGGCCAATTGCAAGTTGTTCTACTATTTGAATCTCCTCTGAAGAGTGGCATCATGGGCTACTCAAAACAACTCTCAAATGATCTGAAAACAAAGATTGTTCAACATAGTTGTTCAGGGGAAGGATACAAAAAGCTGTCTCAGAGATTTAACCTGTCAGTTTCCACTGTGAGGAACATAGTAAGGAAATGGAAGACCACAGGGACAGTTCTTGTTAAGCCCAGAAGTGGCAGGCCAAGAAAAATATCAGAAAGGCAGAGAAGAAGAATGGTGAGAACAGTCAAGGACAATCCACAGACCACCTCCAAAGAGCTGCAGCATCATCTTGCTGCAGATGGTGTCACTGTGCATCGGTCAACTATACAGCGCACTTTGCACAAATAGAAGCTGTATGGGAGAGTGATGAGAAAGAAGCCGTTTCTGCACGTACGCCACAAATAGAGTTGCCTGAGGTATGAAAAAGCACATTTAGATAAGCCAGCTTCATTTTGGAAACAAAGATTGAGTTGTTTGGTTATAAAAAAAGGCGTTATGCATGGCGTCCAAAAAGAAACAGCATTCCAAGAAAAACACATGCTACCCACTGTAAAATTTGGTGGAGGTTCCATCATGCTTTGGGGCTGTGTGGCCAATGCCGGCATCGGGAATCTTGTTAAAGTTGAGGGTCACATGGATTCCACTCAGTATCAGCAGATTCTTGAGAATAATGTTCAAGAATCAGTGACGAAGTTGGGATGGATATTTCAGCAAGACAATGATCCAAAACACCGCTCCAAATCCTCAGGCATTCATGCAGAGGAACAATTACAATGTTCTGGAATGGCCATCCCAGTCCCCAGACCTGAATATCATTGAACATCTGTGGGATGATTTGAAGCGGGCTGTCCATGCTCGGCGACCATCTAACTTAACTGAACTTGAATTGTTTTGTAAAGAGTAGAGATGAGCGAACAGTGTTCTATCGAACTCATGTTCGATCGGATATTAGGCTGTTCGGCATGTTCGAATCGAATCGAACACCGCGTGGTAAAGTGCGCCATTACTCGATTCCCCTCCCACCTTCCCTGGCGCCTTTTTTGCTCCAATAACAGCGCAGGGTAGGTGGGACAGGAACTACGACACCGGTGACGTTGAGAAAAGTAGGCAAAACCCATTGGCTGCCGAAAACATGTGACCTCTAATTTAAAAGAACAGCGCCGCCCAGGTTCGCGTCATTCTGAGCTTGCAATTCACCGAGGACGGAGGTTTCCGTCCAGCTAGCTAGGGCTTAGATTCTGGGTAGGCAGGGACAGGCTAGGATAGGAAGGAGAAGACAACCAACAGCTCTTATAAGAGCTAAATTCCAGGGAGAAGCTTGTCAGTGTAACGTGGCACTGACGGGCTCAATCGCCGCAACCCAGCTTTCCCAGGATCCTGAATGGAATACACTGTCAGTGTATTCCCGTATACCGGATATATACCCCGATACCCGTTCCAACGGTGTGCCCCCCCACCTTCACCCCAGAAATACCCTGCAAGTCCCCTAGCAATAGAATTGGGGCTATATACACCCACAATTTTTACTACTGGTATACAGTGCCATTGTCTGACTGGGAATTCAAAGAATATATTGGGAATACAAATACCCTCATTTCTTGCTACTGCCATATAGTGCCAGTGTCTGACTGGGAATTCAAAGAATATATTGGGGTTACGTGCACCCACAATTTTTACTACTGGTATACAGTGCCATTGTCTGACTGGGAATTCAAAGAATATATTGGGGTTATAAATACCCTCATTTCTTGCTACTGCCATATAGTGCCAGTGTCTGACTGGGAATTCAAAGAATATATTGTGGTTACGTGCACCCACAATTTTTACTACTGGTATACAGTGCCATTGTCTGACTGGGAATTCAAAGAATATATTGGGAATACAAATACCCTCATTTCTTGCTACTGCCATATAGTGCCAGTGTCTGACTGGGAATTCAAAGAATATATTGGGGTTACGTGCACCCACAATTTTTACTACTGGTATACAGTGCCATTGTCTGACTGGGAATTCAAAGAATATATTGGGAATACAAATACCCTCATTTCTTGCTACTGCCATATAGTGCCAGTTTCTGACTGGTAATTCAAAGAATATATTGGGGTTACGTGCACCCACAATTTTTACTACTGGTATACAGTGCCATTGTCTGACTGGGAATTCAAAGAGTATATTGGGAATACAAATACCCTCATTTCTTGCTACTGCCATATAGTGCCAGTGTCTGACTGGGAATTCAAAGAATATATTGGGAATACAAATACCCTCATTTCTTGCTACTGCCATATAGTGCCAGTTTCTGACTGGTAATTCAAAGAATATATTGGGGTTACGTGCACCCACAATTTTTACTACTGGTATACAGTGCCAATTTCTAACTAGGAATTCAAAATGCGCAAGGCTCCCGGAAAGGGACGTGGACGAGGCCGTGGGCGAGGTCGGGGGAATGGTTCTGGGGAGCAAGGTAGCAGTGAAGCCACAGGGCGTCCCGTGCCTACTCCTGTGGGGCAGCAAGCATTGCGCCACTCCACAGTGCCAGGGTTGCTTGCCACATTAACTAAACTGCAGGGTACAAACCTTAGTAGGCCCGAGAACCAGGAACAGGTCTTGCAATGGCTGTCAGAGAACGCTTACAGCACATTGTCCAGCAGCCAGTCAGACTCTGCCTCCTCTCCTCCTATTACCCAACAGTCTTGTCTTCCTTCCTCCCAAAATTCCGAAGCTTTACAGAACAATAACCCAAAATGTCCCTGCTCCCCAGAGCTGTTCTCCGCTCCTTTCATTGTCCCTCAACCTGCCTCTCCACGTCACGATTCCACGAACCTAACAGAGGAGCATCTGTGTCCAGATGCTCAAACACTAGAGTCTCCTCCATCTCCGTTCGATTTGGTGGTGGATGACCAGCAACCCACCCTCATCGACGATGATGTGACGCAGTTGCCGTCAGGGCATCCAGTTGACCGGCGCATTGTGCGGGAGGAGGAGATGAGACAGGAGTTGGAAGAGGAAGTGGTGGATGATGAGGACACTGACCCGACCTGGACAGGGGGGATGTCAAGCGGGGAAAGTAGTGTGGATGTTGAGGCAGGTGCAGCACCAAAAAGGGTAGCTAGAGGCAGAGGCAGAGGTCAGCAGCTTAGGCGAAGCCAGGCCACACCCGGAATCTCCCAAGATGTTCCAGTTCGTACCCAGCCCCGAAAAACTCCCACCTCGAGGGCACGTTTCTCGAAGGTGTGGAGTTTTTTCAAGGAATGCGCCGAGGACAGATATAGTGTTGTCTGCACAATTTGCCTCTCGAAATTGATTAGGGGCTCTGAGAAGAGCAACCTGTCCACCACTTCAATGCGCCGTCATTTGGAATCCAAGCACTGGAATCAGTGGCAGGCAGCAACGGCAGGACAAAGGCCGCCTGCCGTTCACGCCACTGCCACTGCCTCTGCCACTGCCTCTGCCTCTGCCACTGCCACTGCTGACTGTGCTGGCGATGCACTCCAGAGGACGAGCCAGGACACCACTTCATCTGCCTCCGCCACTTTGTTGACTTCTACCTCATCCTCCCCTGGTCCTGTCTTATCTCCTTCTCCTGCACCATCAAAGGCACCATCAGGCGTTTCTTTACAACAACCCACCATCTCTCAGACATTGGAGCGGCGGCAGAAATACACTGCTAACCACCCACACGCGCAAGCCTTGAACGCCAACATCGCTAAACTGCTGGCCCAGGAGATGTTGGCGTTCCGGCTTGTTGAAACTCCCGCCTTCCTGGACCTGATGGCAACTGCGGCACCTCGCTATGCCGTCCCTAGCCGTCACTACTTCTCCCGGTGTGCCGTCCCCGCCTTGCACCAGCACGTGTCACTCAACATCAGGCGGGCCCTTAGTTCCGCGCTTTGCACAAAGGTCCACTTGACCACCGACGCGTGGACAAGTGCATGCGGACAGGGACGCTACATTTCACTGACGGCACACTGGGTGAATGTAGTTGAGGCTGGGACTGCTTCCCAAACTGGCCCGGTGTACCTCGTCTCCCCGCCTAACATTCCTGGCAGGGACACGAGAAGAACACCCCCCTCCTCCTCCTCCTCTACCGCCTCCTCCTCCGCCTCCTCCTCCGCCACCGCCTCCTCCTCCGCTGTTAGATTGACCCCAGCTACGAGTTGGAAACGTTGCAGCACTGGCGTTGGTAGACGTCAGCAGGCTGTGCTGAAGCTGATCAGCTTGGGGGACAGACAGCACACTGCCTCCGAGGTGAGGGATGCCCTCCTCGATGAGACGGCAATATGGTTTGAGCCGCTGCACCTGGGCCCAGGCATGGTCGTTTGTGATAACGGCCGGAACCTGGTAGCAGCTCTGGAGCTTGCCGGACTCCAACATGTTCCATGCCTGGCCCACGTCTTCAACCTAGTGGTGCAACGTTTCCTAAAGAGCTACCCCAATGTTCCAGAGCTACTGGTGAAAGTGCGGCGCATGTGCGCCCACTTTCGCAAGTCGACAGTAGCCGCTGCTAGCTTAAAATCTCTCCAGCAACGCCTGCATGTGCCACAACACCGGCTTTTGTGCGACGTCCCCACACGCTGGAACTCAACGTTTCAGATGTTGAATAGAGTGGTTGAGCAGCAGAGACCTTTGATGGAATACCAGCTACAAAACCCTAGGGTGCCACAAAGTCAGCTGCCTCAGTTTCACATCCATGAGTGGCCATGGATGAGAGACCTTTGTGACATCCTACGGGTCTTTGAGGAGTCCACAAGGAGGGTGAGCTCTGAGGATGCGATGGTGAGCCTTACAATCCCGCTCTTGTGTGTTCTGAGAGAATCCCTGATTGACATCAGGGATAACTCAGATCACACAGAGGAGTTAGGGATAGCATCCGATCCGTCACAGCTGGAGAGTAGGTCCACACATCTGTCCGCTTCACTGCGTTTAATGGAGGAGGAGGAGGAGGAGGAGGAGGAAGAAGAGTTGTCCGATGATGTGATGGTGATACAGGAGGCTTCCGGGCAACTTCGAATCGTCCCATTGTTGCAGCGCGGATGGGTAGACATGGAGGATGAGGAGGAAATGGAGATTGAACTTTCCGGTGGGGTCAGAGGAGTCATGCCAACTAACACTGTGGCAGACATGGCTGAGTTCATGTTGGGGTGCTTTACAACCGACAAGCGTATTGTCAAAATCATGGAGGACAACCAGTACTGGATCTTTGCTATCCTTGACCCCCGGTATAAAAACAACATCTCGTCTTTTATTCCGGTAGAGGGGAGGGCCAATCGCATCAATGCTTGCCACAGGCAATTGGTGCAGAATATGATGGAGATGTTTCCAGCATGTGACGTTGGCGGCAGGGAGGGCAGTTCCTCCAGTAGGCAACCAAGTTCTCACCGGTCCACACAAACGAGGGGCACACTGTCTAAGGTCTGGGACACCTTGATGGCACCCCCTCGCCAAAGTGCCGCCACGGAGGGTCCTAGTGTCACCAGGCGTGAGAAGTATAGGCGCATGTTGTGGGAATACCTTTCCGACCACAGCCCTGTCCTCTCCGACCCCTCTGCGCCCTACACGTATTGGGTGTCGAAGTTGGACCTGTGGCTTGAACTTGCCCTATATGCCTTGGAGGTGCTGTCCTGTCCTGCCGCCAGCGTCCTATCTGAGAGGGTGTTCAGTGCAGCCGGTGGCATCATCACTGACAAGCGCACCCGTCTGTCAGCTGAGAGTGCCGACCGGCTCACTTTGATAAAAATGAACCACCACTGGATAGAGCCTTCATTTTTGTGCCCACCTGTGTAAAGCACCCCAACATGAAACTCCATGTCTGTACTCAACCTCTCCAATTCCTTCGCATCCTCATACTCATCCACCATAAGCGTTGCACAATTCTGCTAATACTAGGCTCCCTCCAACATGATTTCCCCCAACTCTGCTGGTTAGAGGCTCCCTCCACCCTGATTTCCACCAACTCTGCTGGTTAGAGGCTCCCTCCACCCTGCTTTCCCACAACTCTGCTGGTTAGAGGCTCCCTCCACCATGAATTTGCCCAAACTGGGCTGGTTAGAGGTTCCCTCCACCATGAATTGGTCCAAACTGGGTTTTTTAGAGGCTCCCTCCACCATGAATTGGTCCAAACTGGGCTGGTTAGAGGCTCCCTCCACCATGAATTGGTCCAAACTGGGGTTTTTAGAGGCTCCCTCCACCATGAATTGGTCCAAACTGGGCTGTTTAGAGGCTCCCTCCACCATTAATTGGTCCAAACTGGGCTGGTTAGAGGCTCCCTCCACCATGAATTTGCCCAAACTGGGCTGTTTAGAGGCTCCCTCCACCATGAATTGGTCCAAACTGGGTTTTTTAGAGGCTCCCTCCACCATGAATTGGTCCAAACTGGGCTGTTTAGAGGCTCCCTCCACCATGAATTTGCCCAAACTGGGCTGTTTAGCGGCTCCCTCCACCATTTATTGGTCCAAACTGGGCTGGTTAGAGGCTCCCTCCACCATGAATTGGTCCAAACTGGGCTGTTTAGAGGCTCCCTCCACCATGAATTTGCCCAAACTGGGCTGTTTAGCGGCTCCCTCCACCATTAATTGGTCCAAACTGGGCTGGTTAGAGGCTCCCTCCACCATGAATTTGCCCAAACTGGGCTGTTTAGAGGCTCCCTCCACCATGAATTTGCCCAAACTGGGCTGGTTAGAGGCTCCCTCCACCATGAATTGGTCCAAACTGGGGTTTTTAGAGGCTCCCTCCACCATGAATTGGTCCAAACTTGGCTGTTTAGAGGCTCCCTCCACCATTAATTGGTCCAAACTGGGCTGGTTAGAGGCTCCCTCCACCATTAATTGGTCCAAACTGGGCTGGTTAGAGGCTCCCTCCACCATTAATTGGTCCAAACTGGGCTGGTTAGAGGCTCCCTCCACCATGAATTTGCCCAAACTGGGCTGGTTAGAGGCTCCCTCCACCATGAATTGGTCCAAACTGGGTTTTTTAGAGGCTCCCTCCACCATGAATTTGCCCAAACTGGGCTGGTTAGAGGCTCCCTCTACCATGAATTTGCCCAAACTGGGCTGGTTAGAGGCTCCCTCCACCATGAATTGGTCCAAACTGGGTTTTTTAGAGGCTCCCTCCACCATGAATTTGCCCACACTGGGCTGGTTAGAGGCTCCCTCCACCATGAATTGGTCCAAACTGGGGTTTTTAGAGGCTCCCTCCACCATGAATTTGCCCAAACTGGGGTTTTTAGAGGCTCCCTCCACCATGAATTTGCCCAAACTCTGCTGGTTAGAGGCTCAATCCACCCTGATTTTCAAAACAAATGTTGGTGCCAACCTCAACTTACTACAAGGGCCAAATTCACTGCTGGTGACAAGCTCTCCTCACTGCAAGTGCCAAATACACATGTTTCAAGGTGTTTTCCTACTGTCAGAGAGGTGGTATTGAGTGTGTAAAGTGTGTAGTTGTTAGGCTGTGATGTTGGGGTAATAGAGGGTCTTTGGTGTGTTAGATGCCCCCAGACATGCTTCCCCTGCTGTCCCAGTGTCATTCCAGAGGTGTTGGCATCATTTCCTGGGGTGTCATAGTGGACTTGGTGACCCTCCAGACACGGATTTGGGTTTCCCCCTTAACGAGTATCTGTTCCCCATAGACTATAATGGGGTTCGAAACCCATTCGAACACACGAACATTGAGCGGCTGTTCGAATCGAATTTCGAACCTCGAACATTTTAGTGTTTGCTCATCTCTAGTAAAGAGGAATGGTCCAAAATACCTTCATCCAGGATCCAGGAACTGATTAAAAGCTACAGGAAGCAACTAGAGGCTGTTATCTTTGCAAAAGGAAGATCTACTAAATATTAATGTCACTTTTCTGTTGAGGTGCCCATACTTTTGCACCGGTCAAATTTTGGTTTATTGCATATTGCACATTTTCTGTTAGTACAATAAACCTCATTTCAATCCTGAAATATTACTGTGTCCATCAGTTATTAGATATATCAAACTGAAATGGCTGTTATAAACACCAAAATATTTAGAACTAAAAATGATTAAGATCAATAGGGGTGCCCAAACTTTTTCATAGGACTGTAGATAGATAATAGATAGATAGGAGATAGATAAATAGATAATAGATAGATAAATAGATAATAGATAGATAGATAGATAGATAGGAGATAGATAGATAGATAGATAGATAGATAGATAGATAGATAGATAGATAGATAGATAGATAGATAGATAGATAGATAGATAGATAATAGATACACTCACCGGCCACTTTATTAGGTACACCATGCTAGTAATGGGTTGGACCCCCTTTTGCCTTCAGAACTGCCTCAATTCTTCGTGGCATAGATTCAACAAGGTGCTGGAAGCATTCCTCAGAGATTTTGGTCCATATTGACATGATGGCATCACACAGTTGCCGCAGATTTGTCGGCTGCACATCCATGATGCGAATCTCCCGTTCCACCACATCCCAAAGATGCTCCTCTATTGGATTGAGATCTGGTGACTGTGGAGGCCATTGGAGTACAGTGAACTCATTGTCATGTTCAAGAAACCAGTCTGAGATGATTCCAGCTTTATGACATGGCATTGCATTATCCTGCTGAAAGTAGCCATCAGATGTTGGGTACATTGTGGTCATAAAGGGATGGACATGGTCAGCAACAATACTCAGGTAGGCTTTGGCGTTGCAACGATGCTCAATTGGTACCAAGGGGCCCAAAGAGTGCCAAGAAAATATTCCCCACACCATGACACCACCACCACCAGCCTGAACCGTTACCGATACAAGGCAGGATGGATCCATGCTTTCATGTTGTTGACGCCAAATTCTGACCCTACCATCCGAATGTCGCAGCAGAAATCGAGACTCATCAGACCAGGCAACGTTTTTCCAATCTTCAATTGTCCAATTTCGATGAGCTTGTGCAAATTGTAGCCTCAGTTTCCTGTTCTTAGCTGAAAGGAGTGGCACCCGGTGTGGTCTTCTGCTGCTGTAGCCCATCTGCCTCAAAGTTGGACGTACTGTGCGGCGTTCAGAGATGCTCTTCTGGCTACCTTGGTTGTAACGGGTGGCTATTTGAGTCACTGTTGCCTTTCTATCAGCTCGAACCAGTCTGGCCATTCTCCTCTGACCTCTGGCATCAACAACGCATTTCCGCCCACAGAACTGCCGCTCACTGGATGTTTTTTCTTTTTCGGACCATTCTCTGTAAACCCTAGAGATGGTTGTGCGTGAAAATCCCAGTAGATCAGCAGTTTCTGAAATACTCAGACCAGCCCTTCTGGCACCAACAACCATGCCACGTTCAAAGGCACTCAAATCACCTTTCTTCCCCATACTGATGCTCGGTTTGAACTGCAGGAGATTGTCTTGACCATGTCTACATGCCTAAATGCACTGAGTTGCCGCCATGTGATTGGCTGATTAGAAATTAAGTGTTAACGAGCAGTTGGACAGGTGTACCTAATAAAGTGACCGGTGAGTGTAGATAGATAGATAGATAGATAGATAGATAGATAGATAGATAGGTGATAGATAGATAGATAGATAATAGAGAGATAGATAGATAGATAGATAGATAATAGATAGATAGATAGATAGATAGAAGATAGATAGATAGATAGATAGATAGATAGATAGATAGATAGATAGATAGATAGATAGATAGAAGATAGATAGATAGATAGATAGATAGATAGATAGATGATAGATAGATAGATAGATAGATAGGTGATAGATAGATAGATAGATAGATAGATAGATAGATAGATAGATAGATAGATGAGATAGACAGACAGACAGACAGACAGACAGACAGACAGACAGACAGACAGACAGACAGACAGACAGACAGATAGATAGATAGATAGATAGATAGATAGATAGATAGATAGATAGATAGAATTAAGCTAGGTATAAATACAATGATAGATAAAATAGATAGATAGATTAGATAGATGATAGATGCTGTAGTTAACTAAACAAGTACTATAGTAAGATCGATAGAGATACAGAGATATGTAGATAGATAGACTCATTTATGTTCCATAACATTTGATCCCCATTCAAGGTTTTTTGAGTGGATTTTTTAAGCTTGAAAAAGACTCCATGGAAGAGTTCAAATGTTGCACAGATGGATGAACAAACTGTATTTTTTCTTTTTTTTTAAACTGTGGATTGCTGCCATTTTTTGTTTTGTTTACGATAGATAGATAGATAGATAGATAGATAGATAGATAGATAGACGGATAACAGTATAAATAAATACATAGATAGATAGAATACAATATAAATAAATACATAAATATGAGAGATAGACAGACAGACAGATAGATAGATCCTGCAATATTAGACTGTATCTAAATGCCTATATTCCTCTTCTCTGACTTTTTCCTGTTTAGCCTTCATGTCCCAGTGGTCTATAGAGTAAGAAAATGATCTCGCCAATAACTAGGCTGAAAAGTGATAGAAACGCCGATTATTAGCATAGAGACCCCAGGACGCCCGGCTGAAGAGGGGCTGAGTGTACTGGGAATCTGCAATGAAGCAAATCAACAAGGTATAGGAGAGAGAATTTTATGACCTTCTGACACCATAAATGTTGTGTGTATCGGGCATGAAAACTAATCCCGGTTTCACACTGTGCGGCAGTCATAAACCAACCTCCACAAAACAATTTGTAGAAATATGGATTTTTGTGGCTGGGCGAACTATTCTGATTCAATGCTCCAAGACTTAAATTCACTTCTTCGCTGTATACTCCCCGTACACTCCAGCACATACTATATACAGTATGTCCTTTTATTTCAATCTGTCGGCCAATCCATCAGATGGCAGCCACATCACAATGTAATAGACATATTGTGCACCCATTATAATTGCCCCCTACTTATATTATATGTATTATTATTATACTTCTATAGTTTTTCTATGACTTCTCCAGCTACACATTTTGGCCAACAGAAGTTTAGAATGAATGGCAGGACACACAGATGGGGAAGATTGCTAAGGAACTTTTGGAGATGGGTAACTGGGTCTACTCTATAACCAACCATGAAAACAGAAATATACTAACACAGACTCTAATATTTGCATGGACTGAAGTTTTCCTTGTAGCTCTCAGGGCTCCGGTTTCTCTATGTGCAGACACCAGTCTGTGACAAGATTCTTACTGACAATACTCCCTGGGAAAAGTATGCAAATTGGGAAGGAAAAAAATCAAGGAAGAATATTGTCCTTTTGTCATTCTTTTTTTGTTTCCACATTTTTCCCTATCAGTATGTCTTTGGAGTATGGGAGGAAATCCATGCAAACACAAGGAGAACATACAAACCCCTTGCAGATGTTGTTCTTGGCAGGATTCAAACCAAGGACTCCAGCATTGCAAGGCTACAGGGATAACCACTGAGCCACTGTCACGTCATGTTCCCTTTTGTCATGTTCTTCTTTGGCTCCGTCCTACTGAGAGAATGACTTTTGTCCATGGTGGTTCGCACCAACCTGTGTTCTGCTATCTGCCTGCTTGCCTGTGCCATGATCTTCATCCTGCAGTGTGTCCTTGGTACCTTCTCGTTCCAACTCTAGCTATGCTTGAACCCTGTTTATGGCATATCCTGATTCCTAGATGAAGATTTGTGCCCAGTCACTGCTCTAGGTGTCTCCTTGCTCCATCCAAGGTCTACCTAGTGAAACTCATTGTGACAATGCCAACCAGTGTAGTAAGTCCTCCGCTTACTGAGACTTCTCCTAACTAGAGATGAGCGAACAGTAAAATATTCAAGATTCGATATTCATTTCGAGTAGAGTCTCAATATTCAAATCCCATTACAGTCTATGGGAAAAAAAATGCTCGTTTCAGGGGAAACCACTATTCGACTAAAGGAAAGTCACCAAATCCACGAGTAGCAGGAGGAGAGTGTTTAGGAGGAGCGCTGTGCAGTTAAAAAACACGGACCCCATTATAGTCTATGGGGTCTGTGCACTTTAACTGCACAGCGCTTGCAGTTGCGCTAATAAAAAGTAAGCTCCCTCGTATCCGCAAGCTGCCAGCTCTCCTGACTAGCAAAGACGAGCCTGCGGCAAATTAACGCTGATTCTGCAGCAGGCTCGTCCTTGCTAGTCAGGAGAGCTGGCATCTTGCTGTTACAAGGGAGCTGACTTTTTTGTCATAGGAATGCATTGACCAACGTTGATTGGCCAGTGTACAGCATTCGGCCAATCAACGCTAGTTCTGACGGAGGCTCGTCTGTGAGGAGGCGGAGTCTAAGATCGGACCATAATGGAGACTGCTGTGGTCTGATCTTAGACTCTGCCTCCTCACAGACGAGCCTCCGGGAGAACTAGCGTTGATTGGCCAAATGCTGTACACTGGCCAATCAACGTTGGTCAATGCATTCCTATGCCAAAAAGTAAGCTCCCTTGTAACAGCAAGCTGCCTGCTCTCCCGACTAACAAGGACGAGCCTGCTGCAGAACCAGCGTTGATTTGCTGAATGCTATACACTGTATAGCATTCGGCCAATCGACGCTGGTTCTGAATCGAATATTTACTGTGAATAGCTAGTAGTATTCGACTGAGTATGAATATTTTGAATACTGTAGTATTCTATCCAATACCTGCTCGATCGAATACTACTCGCTCAAGTCCATTTTGCCTTGTTCCTCTGTGTTCTATTTTTAAGTAAAATCGGCTATAATAGAGCAGCTAAACTGAAAACACAAAGGATCAGGTATGTTGACCTCGTAGTTGAAATATCCTCATATACATTGCATGGTCTGGCAGTCTCACCAAAATATCAGGGTTTGGCTGACATTCACCTACAGTAACTTGTAGGTTCCCCTTTCTATGGTTTAGTATTTATCATACATTTAAGTTAACATTGTATCAATTGTACCATTGTTCCAAATTTGACATTCCAAGCTCGGGATGGGTTTTGGCCTGAAACGTCCTGCATACCGTAGAAGCCCATTTGTTGATGGATTTGGTGGTTCAGAACTTTGTCCATCTCCTGTTTTGGACTATTTTACTTTTTTTATATATAGAGCTGCTCCAGACTTACTATATATAAGGCTACATAAAATACGGCGCCGTCTCCAAAATACCCAACCCCACACTTTACCCATGTACCTACCTGTATAACTAACCGGTAATTCCATGTGCATCATGACAATATCGCTATGTTTATTGCGCCGGTTGTAATGCGGATTGATAACAATCTGATCGATCAACCGGCTCTCTATTTGCGGGAAGTTCGTGTTGGCGCTGTCGTGCATTCCCAATACGGCTCTCCAATTGGCCGGTATTAAATTCCTCCTGCGAATGGTGGAGAAAACTTCTTAATTATTAATGTCCCTATGACGAGCATGACTGATCTTCCCCAGTATTATTTGCGTTCATCTCTGACCTCTTAAGCAGTACACATAATTTGAGCTTTGTATCGGATTAAGTGAGATAGTTTATTATAATTGGAAAGTGCTTAATGTTTCCTCGCTGCACCGCAGGATGCGCCTTCCCTAACACAGAATTATCAGCAGATTCCTTGATTCCAGCTCGAAAACTATAAATTATAACAGTAGCGGGAACAACAATACAATTATGAAGGGGCTATTAACGTAATTATTATGATCCTTTAAACAGCTAAGTTAAAAAATCTCGAGCCAATTAGTCATCAGCCCCATGACGCAAATGATTAGTATGCTCCATCTGAGAAACAATTGGCTTGAAAGATTGGTTCTTGGCACCTTATTTCTGCATGAGGGAAGACTAAGTGCAGTAAACATTGCAGCTGATATCTGCCGGGGAACCAAATGGGAAATCATTTGCATATCGCTAAAGGCTTTATCTACTAACCACACATTTCCTGCAAATCGGTATTATATGTTAACCAAACACATGAATATAAATGACCTGAGCTAGGATTGGTCCAATAGCAGCTGTTGGAATATTGAATTTCCCATATTGGATAAGTGAATACAGAGCGCCTGTCAAATGGGCTGAGAGTTTAATGGAGTATTATGGTTTCTAAACAAGCCTTATAGACTAGGAGTAAGTTCAGGGTCATAAAAAAGTTTAGAAATGATTATTTAATCCATTATACAGAAGCCGGCGAATTGGTAAATACGGAGGCCTAAGGATTCGGTTCTTTATCACTTATTTTTGTGTTTCTTTTTTGTTCTTAAAAGCCACTCTCCTCTTGTGATATGTATATTTGCTAAAAAATTTGCATAACGCATAAAATCTCTTAATTATTTGGAGCCCTTCTTAGATCTTAGCATTGTGCAGTTTCCATGTTGCTCCTACTCAAAAAGGTGTCATGAATTGAGAATTGGGAGTTGCCATTCCCTTTGTCGATAGGGTCCTTTCTGCCCAGTCTGACAATGTGCTTTATAGACATGCCGCACCATTGTTGAACTGGCCAACCAGAGGATCCTTAGGTTGGTGTAGGTTCCAAAAAATGGTCTAGTAGAATTGCATCAAAATTTGTAGGGTATTATGGAGTTTTTGGAGAATCATTTTATCTGATGGGCCCAAGGAACTCTAGTCTGACAATGTGTCCTACTGACAAAAAGAAAGGCTAATGACTAGGAATGGGTAAGATGAGTTTATTACAGTGTTGGCCAAAAGTATTGGCACCCCTGCAATTCTGTCAGATAATACTCGTGTTCTTCCAGAAAATGATTGCAATCACAAATTCTTTGGTATTATTATCTTCATTTAATTTGTCTTCAATGGAAAACCACAAAAAGAATTGTCAAAAAGCCAAATTGGATATAATTCCACAGCAAACATAAAAAGGGGGTGGACAAAAGTATTGGCACTGTTTGAAAAATCATAATTTGGAACACGGTGCATTGTTTTTTATATCATCATTATGAGCCCATATATTTGTGTCCCCTCTTACGTTTGCTTTTGGCTGTACATGTCCTGAAACGTGTGTCGCGAGATGATTAGCTTTTCGAGGCAACATTACTGCACAATATTGTGTTACAAAGTGTTATCCTATATCTGTCTGTACATGACCACCCATTCATTACATTGCGAATTGCAACTTGCCAAGGCTTTTGTTGGCATGTCACAGATTCTACTGTTTTCTAATTTTACTGTTTTTAATATTTTCAATATTAATGAATGCAGCAGAGTTTAACTTGATAAGTTAGCTAACAAGTTAAGCAAACAGTCGAAGCCATCTTGACTTTTTCGATGACTTATAGTGATTTTTGTTTTCTTATATCACACTGCAGTGCCCTTGCAGATTCTAGTTATAGAGTCAGCCCTAGGAAGACTTTACACATGTAGATTTTGATCAGGTTTTGTTCAGGATTTTTTTTTTAAAGAAAGTGAAGTAGTATCTGCTCTTTTATGGCACTTTCTCTGCTTTTATGATCCACATCTGGTATTTGCTTCAAAGCTGCATAAAAATACCTGATCAAAACCCAAATGTATAAAGGAAACTGTAGAATCCTAAGTTCCTTCTAGTGGCAGCTACAGACAATGAGAATTTTTATTATTTAACTCTAGGTCTATGGAAGGAAATCAGAGATCTAAGAAATAGCTCCGATCACTACTAAAGAAATAGTCTATTAAAGGGGCTGTCCGATTTCTTATTATGGATGGGTCACCAGTAAGAGATCAGTGGAAGTCCGACTTCTGGGACCCTTCACAATCATCCATTTTAAGGCTGTATTCACACAGAGTAACGCCAGGCATTTTTTGTGTGTTTTTTGCACATAGCGCCGCGTTTACGCCGCGTATACGCCGCGTTAACGCCGGGCAACGCCAACGCTAAATAGCGCGGCGTTAACGCGGCGTATACGCGGCGTTAACGCGGCGCTACGCGGCGTAAACGCTGCGCTATGTGCAAAAAACACACAAAAAACGCCTGGCGTTACTCTGTGTGAATACAGCCTAAGGGGTTGGCAATGTAATGACAGCCTTGTCCCATTCACTTCCATTGGATAAGGCCGTAAATACATGGCAAGGCTGCTATAAAACAGATGGCATGGTGAATAGACAGTGAAGAGGTCATGGGCGCCATGACCCTTTCAAAGAGTTGATCATTGGACGTCCTGTTTTTCCACATTCTGCGGGAAATTGGGATCATATATTAGTATCAAGGTATTGAGAAAATAATAGTTGCATAATTCAAAGAATAAGTAATTCAATAGAAGTCATGGCCTTCTTCCCACCAAGAATACATTTTAGACAATGAAGAGGTCATGGGCGCCATGGCCCCTTCAAAGAGTTGATCATCGGAGGTCCTGATGGTTGGAACCTCCCTGATCTCTGGTAATCTATATTAAGGATAGGTGTTCATAAAAAAGAAATGGACAATCTCTTTAAGAAATGAATAATCACAAATAGAGATGAGCGAGTAGTGTTCGATCGAGTAGGTATTCGACCGAATACTACGGTATTCAAAATACCCGTACTCTATCGAGTACCACTCGCTGTTCGAATGTAAAAGTTCGATGCAGAAACCGGGAATTGATTGGCCGAATGCTATACAGTCGGCCAATCAACGCTGGTTCTTCTCCTACCTTTGGAAGTCTTCTGCACGCAGCGTCCCAGCGGCCATTTTCTTGTAGTGCGGACATGCGCAGTCGGCTCTACCCAGGCCCGATGCCTGGCAGAGTGAATTCAGAGCCGGAAGACGCCGCGGGGACGCTGCACGGAGAAGACTTCTCGGAGAATCCAGCCCGACCCTCACTCACGGACTTGGTAAGTTCAATTTGATCGAACGTTGCCTACCCCTGAAACGAGCATTTTCCCCCATAAACTATAATAGGGTTCGATATTCGATTTGAGTAGTCGAATATTGAGGGGCTACTCGAAACGAATATCGAATATTTAAGTACTCGCTCATCTCTAATGACAAACTATTGTACCTAATAATGATATTGTATTAAAAGGTGTTCATGTCCTTTTTCTACTTCGAATTAATTTTTGTATTAATCTCACTGTCCGGCAGAGTAATATGTTTCTTAAGCTTGTCATCCTATGACATTTATCATCAGACATCTCAAGCCAAGAGGTAACGTAAGGCAGGACATATCTGTAAATACCCAAAATAACAGAAACTATAACCTACCCGTACACACAATGAGCTGCGGACACCAGCCACTCGTTGTTAACCATTGACGCTCCACATAGTTGTCTTCCATTGTAGTAAAGAGATACAATCCAAGGCCATGCCCCTACTGCAGCGTTGGTCCCACCTACTATTTTGGAATTGTTTACATGACTTTTTCCACATTCTGCAGGAAATTGGGATCATATATTAGTTTTAAGGTATTGAGAAAATAATAGTTGCATCATTCAAAGAATAAGTAATTCAATATAAGTCATGACCCCTTCCCACCAAGAACACATTTTACACAGTGGATGTCCATTGGCAATTCACTTTTAACGCAACAGTTGCACATGAACAGCCCCTGGTATCTGATTGGTTGTTATAGGCAATTGCTCTACTTTACCCTTGCACTAGTTTTGATAAATTCCCACCATCATTCTTATTCTGGCTGCAGGTAGATGGGAACAGAATATCACAACCCTTGTATTGTTTCAACCAGTTCAGGTACGGGATGTGTAAATGGAACCTGTGGCTTAGAAAATGTAGTGTAATTTGTAGGCAGCATGTTATAAAGCAGGAGCAGCGGAGCAGATGAATAGATTGTGGTATAGTGTTATGGTGTAGGATTCAGTAGAACCCATCATTTATATATGTGGTAGGAATCCCATTATTTATGGACTCCGCGCAGAATTAGTAAGTAAGAATTAATATTGTGTATGACATTTCTAATTGTGCAATAACTAGTCTGAAGATGGCGATTCATGACTTTGTATATACCAATACGAGATGGTAATAGACGCTTGCCAATATGAATATGTGCTTTTTTTATGCTTAGAAGTCATCATCTAGACATGGGGTGTTCCAAAGCTATCTATTTACAAATGTACATAGAGATATAGCTGTCAGTCACTGATAGGTCCGCCCCCATGACTAGATGACAACTTCCAAGCATAGAAAGAGTAAATATGTAAATGAATGGCAGGTTATACCAAGCCTTTTCCCATAGTATCATATATCAATCTGCTCTGCTCCTCCTGCTCTATAACATTCTGCCTGTAGACTGATCTGCATTTTCCATGTCATGGATTCCGTTTAAAGAGGATCTATCACTATGTCTAACGTTTCCATTTTCCTTCCTTGTCTTGTTCTTGCTGATCCAAAGATTCTAGAATGTTTTTCATTCTCTAACCCCTCCATTATTAAGATGGTCCCTGTTAATATACTGTATACACTTATGGAACTGGATGAGCCACCATTACATAAAGGTTATGTACAATGTTGTTTGTATTTACAGTGAAGGAAATAAGTATTTGATCCCTTGCTGATTTTGTAAGTTTGCCCAATGACAAAGACATTAACGATCTATAATTTTAAGGGTGGGTTCATTTTAACAGTGAGAGATAGAATAGGAAAAATAAAATCCAGAAAATCACATTGTATCAATTTTAGAAATGGATTTGCATTTTGCCGAGAGAAATAAATATTTGATCCCCTACTAACCATTAAGAGTTCTGGTTCCTACAGACCAGTTAGACACTCCTGTCTTATTTTGTCATCTGTATAAAAGACTCCTGTCCACAGAGTCAACAAATCAGTCAGACTAACCCCTAGAACATGGGCAAGACCAAAGAGTAGAGATGAGCGAACACTATTTGAAACAGCCGTTTCGAATAGCACGCTCCCATAGAAATGAATGGCCGCTTCCATTCATTTCTATGGGAGCGTGCTATTCGAAACGGCTGTTTCAAATAGTGTTCGCTCATCTCTACCAAAGAGCTTTCTAAGGATGTCTCAGGGACAAGATCATAGACCTGCACAAAGCTGGAATGGGCTATAAAACTGTTCTCGGTGTAGGTTGCTTAAGCTGGAATTGCAGCAGGAAATGGAGCAGGAAGCAGGCAGCACATAGAGAGCAGAGCTGTCTGCTTCCTGATCCATTCTCTGTGTATCAGATGCTGGGAATAGCTGGTTTTGTGGGGTGTCTGGTATCAGATCTCCACTGATCGGATAGTGATGACTTATCTTTAGGACAGGTCATAAATAAGTTTACCCACTTTAAGTAAAGTTTTAATAATTGCCGTATAGTGGGAGTTTAGAGTATATTGCAATATTGGAATTTCATATATAGTCCTATGTACTGTATATTGAACCAAAATACATATATATAGAGATAGGCATGTAAGTCAGTGATACTTACCTATGGGGTGGCATTCAAGGTAAATAACACTATTATTGGTGCAAGAGTCACTGCAATAGAAAGAAGGCAAAGTGTTATCTTCTTAGAGAGCCAAAGGATCATATTCTATTCTTCACTGTGTGTGATACATTTGTTCATTCCATGATATTGTATAGTATAGTATAGCATAACATGTTTAATCAGGTCACGTGTGCTATTGAATTTACTCACTTTGCTTAATGTGTTCTTCTAGTATTCAAGTGAACAGATACAAAGTACATGAAAGCAAAGAATAGAAGCAAAACACAGGAAAGCCATTAAAGCATTGTATAAGCTCTGTACATTGATGTCACACTGCTCTAATGTACTGTGTAGTGAAAAGGAATACCAGAACTCAAGATACAATTGAAATATTGTGCAAATTCATTACCTTCTAACCATTTTCTTATTTTCTTCTCTAAGGCTGTCGCCTCCACCTTGCAGAAACGCAGATTCTTTTGTAGGTTTTACTGTGTTTTTTTTTAACCAAACCTAGGAACGGCTACAAAAGGAATGAGAACTATAACGGAAGTTCTTATACCTCTACCTTCTGCTCAATCCACTTCTGACTTTGGCTCAAAAAACTGCAACAAATAAATTTGCGTTTCCACAACGTTGGCCCTCGGCCTTAAAGGGGTTTTTCAAACTGATCAACTTAAAGAGGACCTTCTACCAACTCCACCAATTCAAGTTTTTAGGATCTGTAATAGATGCCACTACGTTGATTCCAGAACAGTTGGAATTTTTTCCTCTAGCCACCGCCATTCTTGAGCAACAGGCACAAGTTAGTTTTGGTGCCTGATATGCTATTGAGTCTCTGTGCTGTCAGGAGGAGACAGGGGGTGTGATTCTGAGCTCTGATACTGGCTGCTCTGATTGGAGCTCTGAACCACGCCCTCTGCCTGACACCGCCCACCTGACATTAAAGAGCTTATATAGCATATCAGGCACCAAAATTAACAGCATTGATTGCTCAAGAATGGTGAGGACTATAGGGAAAAGAGGGCAGCCTCCTTAACATCATGCATGACTCAGTTAATAGGCCTACTATCATGATGTGGATTTAATTGATGCAGATCACTCTGCCAAATCAGTATCCCTGCGCTGTGCTGAGGAGGTCCAAAAGACCGAAACAGTGCTGTCCATAGCTGGGAATCTGTTCCTTTTGGAATAGAAATACTAATTTGGCAATTAAATCTGCATCATGTCAGTAGGCTTATTAACTGAATCATGCATGATGTTAAGGAAGCTGCCCTCTAGAGGGCGGCGTACAGAGGCACTGTTCTCCTAATTACATCCTGGAGAATAGATTTGCATATTTTTTACCCAGAATCCCTAGCGGAGCAGGAATGACTTGTAAGTCTCCGTACGCCTATGTAGGCACACACTCTCCCTAATGTGTATGGTTATCCCCTGTTCATAGTAGGGGTAAAGTATCCCTGCTCTCAGAATTAGATGGGGGGTCTCAACAGCCAACGCCCTCTGATCTTATAGATGGAAGATAAATATGTTTAGTGACATAGCCACTTTAACTTAGATGGAAAACCTCTTTAAATATCAGTCATTATGGCTCATACCTCTGGCTCTATACAACCTTTAAGTTTTAGGGAGTTGCAATGCTACCATCCTAGAAGTCTATGGGGTCTTACTGTATCTAGTGTTTTCAGTATGAACAATTGTGGTATGCTTCATTACAATTCGCATACAGGATTTCAGGAGTCCATTCCCATCACTAGAAATACCATGCACATTATCTAATTATCTAATATCTAATTTTCTGGATAAACATATAGTTGGGATGATTTAGGAAAACCTGCACTCGCAGGGGGTTGGACCCGATGGCCCTTGAGGTCCCTTCCAACTCTACCATAAAAATAAAATAAAATAAAAATAATGGGTACAGCGCTCCTTATTTACTATTAGTTAGACAACATAAACTTACATAGGCAGTCTAGACTCATATTACCTATTAGTTGGCCTTGCTTGTGCCAAAAATTTTATGACAAACTGTTTCAAACCATGTCATCTTTCACTATGCTACACTCCCTTTTCATCTAAGGCACGCCCACTTGTCAATCTAGCCAAAAAAAAAGGTGTAATGCTAAATTGTAGACAAAGGCATATTAGTAAATCTGCTTCCATATATTCAACTATTGAAATTTGTCCTGTGGTTTTGAAGAGTTGAGCAGGGATATACTGAGCTGTGCAAAAGTTTGAATGCTGCAAAGTAAGAATGCTTTCAGAAATGGAAGTGTTAATAGTTTAGTTTTAATTAACAAAACTAAGTGAATGAACAAAGTGTAAATCTCATCAATATTTGGTGTGACCTTTACCCTTTGGAGGAGGAGTCCTGGAAGATATGGCCCCCACAGATATAGCCCTGATCTCAACATCATCCAGTCTGTCTGGAATGACATGGAGAGAAAGAAGGATTGGACAAACCGACATCCACCTGTGCTTAGTTCTCCAAAAATGGGGGGAACAACCTCCCTGCCGAGTCCTGCCAAAAACTGTCTGCAAGTACCGAGAAGAACTGATGGAAGGCAAAGAGCAAAGGTCACACCAAATATTGATGGGATTTGCATTTCTTTTTTCTTCATTAACTTAATTTTGTTAATTTGCAAAACATTGCTAAACATTTCTGTTAGTGAAAGCATTCTTACTCTGCAACATGTTTACTGTATGTATGTGTGAGGGATCGTACAAATGTGTCTACTCTTAGTAATAGCTCAAATTTGGTTAAGGGGTTGTCCGAGACCTCCTGTTTTTCCACTAGTGGCGGTCTGACACCTGGACTCTGCACCTTGAAAATTTGTATTCCTTACAGAATTCAGATACCCACATAATATTCTAAATCCCTATGACAAATCTAAGGCACAATCTGTATTTCTTACATGTGGATTTTTACGCAGCTTTTCTGTGGATTTCTCCCTTTACATTTGCATTGCATTATCATTCTGCTACAGTACGCAGTAAGTCAAATTTTCAATTTTTTCCCCCTATAATTCCAATACATATTCAAATCCATACCAAAACCTACAGAACACAAGACTTGCTGAAATGACTCCAATGTCTATAGACTCCTTTAAGCTTCCGCACCATTAGCGACCTATCTGTGGTCCTCCGAGCTTCCTCTGCCCCGGTAACACCACTTGCCCCCCTCCCAATGTTCAATGGCTCAGAAATCCTACAACACCTTGTCCTATTCTCATAAGAACCATATCCGAACACATCCAGGTTATACCCTACAGCCCCATATCATGTTCACTCATTAAAAACAACCAGCCTATGACCGAGCTTTACAAGACCGGTTCGGCTCTACTACATCTGTATGAATGAATTTACTGCTATTCGTTGCGAGACGCCATCTGAAATGCAACGTTTTATTCTATCGGCCACTAGAGATCAGTAGATCCTAAAGAATTGTCTGCGCTATGGCTTTGCTATTAGAGCAGCTTACACAGAGGTTAAACTACAGCACAATGCAAAGCATGTATTGTATTCCCACATGTATTGAAAATACTGCAATGTTATTGCAGAATAGAAAGTAAACGCAGGAGGCGAAAAGAAAGCAACGGTAATCAATAGGCTGTTCACACATACACGAGAGTCTGTGCCAGGGGCTTCCCATTGTCGAAAAAGGAGTCAGACAGACAAAGCCGAGATTAAATCCACCGGAATCGGGATGATAATTATAATAATAGACAAAAAAAAAAAATAATAATAATAAAAAAAATATAATAAACAATAAGGTCTAACGTCCATAAAGGAAGTTTATCTGAGTTACAAGGAGATTTCCGACGACAGGTGGGATTTGAGTGACATTGCTTTGATAATACCACTGCCAAGAACAAAGACGGCGCCGCGTCTCCGAAGATATCGTCTTCGGCAGCCTTAGTTGGGGAATTTGATTTGGCTAACACAATTTGTTGTGTTAATCTCCTCCCTTTTCTCTCTTATCAGCGGATAATTGAGCTAAATGGAAATAGCTCTACAGCTCCTAAACTTAATATACACATCATCTTAACAAAATCAATTTCGTAATAAACGCAGCACTTGCCTTTTTCTCGCCACGGCCACGCGAAAGCCGACAGATTTCAGTGAACAATGGGCTCTAAATCGAAATTCGACAAGTTTGTCACACTGATCTGGACGGGCGAGTTTCCATGGAGACAGAGGAAGCGACTCGTTCCCTATCTACGGCGTGTCAGCTTTTTAAAAATGCTGATCCTTTGAACAATTGATAGATTAAATGACTAGAGGAGGAAAGATAAAAAAAAGCTTCATGCTCGAGATCTTGAACTCGGTAAGCTGATAGAGAGAGCCGTAAAAAAAAGTTTTATATCCTATCCTATAGAACATGGCTAGAACAAATCTCATTTAGTTTTATTGGATAGGCTGATCAGTTAGAGAGATCCGAAGGTTCTAAATGATAAAAAACAGGAAAAATTTAAATTCGAAATTTAAATTTGCGTCCGATGAAAGTTCTAAGAGGTGGCCAAGTAGAGATGGTCTTGTAATTAGAGGGTCCTTTAAATAATGAGGGTTAATGTTCCTAGTGTAGAAACAACTGGAAATATGGCCCAAAGATGGTCTTCTCGAAGAGCTTATCTTTGGAGATTTGTTGTGTTGCTTGACCAGGTTGTCCCATCACAAACACATAGTCCACATTCCCGGGATAGGAAATAGGCATCACATCAATGGGTTCCCAAGGGATCGGGAAACCAGGGGAATGAAAGTCTCCTAGGCATCCACCGTGAGAATAAAGTCCCAGTACTCTTCCCTTCCTGCTATTGGGCTTCCAAGACTAAATTCTCCAGTAGCCCAGAGCACTGGTGCTAGGATTGGGTCCCGCAGGGTTCTCTCTCAGCACACAGCGGCACCTGTGGGTCAATCTAACTCTTGCCCTCAGCCTCGGGTAGTGAGGTGTCTAGAGTGTAAGTCCAGCTTTCGGCCTACTGAGCATGCTCAGACGTTTTGGAGCCACTCAGAGGCTAAGTCCCGTTTTGCCCATACTGAGCATGATCGGTGACATCATGGCCACCGCCCTGTTGGGCAGGGACTAGCCTTTATCTGGTGTGAGTCGACGCCCGCCCGGTGCTCACACTTTGACTAAGTACCTTAAGACAGGAGGTTAGGGCCAGGTTCCAGTTAATGGTAGGAGCAGTCTCTAGGGATCTAGGTAGGATTCCTTGGCTCTGCCAGTGGGAATCAGTAGCCCATTTAACTGTCTACTCACTTTGTAGCTTCTAGCTATTGCAGGAGCATGTTTTGTTGCTTACCTGGGGTGAAGTTTAACCCTTGGCAGCCTTGCTGTTTCAACTGTACTGTGCACCTATCCAGTGAGGTTAACTGGCAGGCTGTTGTTGCAGCTTGTTCACATTGTGTACCACGCCACATGACTGCCAGTGCAGTTTAACTGGTAGCACACTGTTTAGACCTTACAGCCGCCCATTTGGGCCTGTGGACCTCGCTGCAGTGCCTTGCAGACTAACGGGTCTGTCGTTTAAAAATATTATTTTTAAATACATACACAGAACCGTAACAACTGGTCACACAAGCACATTGGCGCTTCAGTCCAATGCTGGAGGCGTAGGGGACTTTTAATCCCTTTTAACCCCTGTCCCATGGATGGCGAATAAGTGGCTGTAATCAGCCAACCTCCAAGGTCTGGTTTCTGTAACTGGGGAAATTATCATTTCATTTCATATTTCATTTCATCGGAAAATATTATAGAATTTATCCAGGCTGATATTTGGAATCAACGATTATCCTCCAGAGATAAGTGGTATGTTGGGTATCGACCTTGATCTAAGCCTATCCGTAGTCTGTGAATTTCATATGATCAAAGATCTAAGAAGTGGATAAACTTTTGACTTCTATACTCCCGACAAAATTTCACACCTACACACTTGGCTTGGTGAACAATATATTTTCAATTGGGGGTGGAGAAGGGGCATGAAGCACGGCCAGACACCTTTGGTGGTCTATGTCTCCTTGGAGCTTCAGGGGTGTCAAAATTGAACATGTCTGACCCATCGGCAGATGTCAAAAGAGAACTGAGATAGCGCCATACATGATGGTTGGACTTTCCTGCCGAAAGAGTTTTACTTGTGAGACTAGATACGGAGACGGATGTCAAACAACAGTCTGTTGAAGATAAGGAGGATGAGAGCAGCTTAAGAAGTGGAGAAGGAAGAGGTATCTTCAATAAGACATATTACAAAGTTTTTTTTTTTTTTACATCCCTCCGTATTATTCATTTATGGACTGTTTATCCTAAGTGTAATTTTACAATTTTGCATTTTTCAGATTTTTCCTTCATCTTCCAAGAGTCGCAGTTTATCCATCGGAGTTGTATAAGGGCATCATGTATCACCGGCACAGAAAGAGTCCATGGGACCAATGGACGTAACGACAGACATATTTTCTAATCCTGGATGACCCCTTTAAGGGATTTTACAGTCTGAGATTCTTATCCCTTTCCATCACACGTCCAAAACTTATCTCTAACTCTTTGTGCTATAATTTATAAACTTTTCCTTATTCATTTAACAAAAGAAAAAGTGAACAATGAAAGTAGAAAATAAATGTAACATAATGTTATTATCATATTCTATAGAGCAGATGTTTGCTGGTTACAATAGAAAAAAAGAGAGAATAATGTAGGCTGCTGGATTTGCATACTAGCATAAAATAATGGTAAATGTATTCAGAAGGGAATATGGAATAATAGGAAAAGAAGGGAAAGGGTGAGGCTGGCGGAGAAGGAAAAAATCAGGTACGGTAGGTGTAGTGGGGCACATTCATTATACCCAGTATGTCAGTATTCAAGGCATAAAAAGTTGTAATTGTACAAATCAGATTTTTTGGGGATTTTTTTTTTTCTTTTCTGTGTTGTCTTTGCCACTTCCTGTAAATGACCTAAATTATGCAGGAGATCAATGCCAGCTATGAGCTGTAGTAAATTTCCTTCCGGAAGGATGGTCCAGTGGATACAAACCTCTTTGTTGACTTAGGCTGCATTCACACTGAGTAACGCTGGCGTTTTTTGTGCTTATTTTTGCACATAGCGTCGCGTTAACGCCGCGTTAACGCCGCGTTTGCGCCGTTCAATGCCACCACAAAATAGCACGGCGCAAACGCGACGTATACGCGGCGTTAACGCGGCGCTATGTACAAAAATAAGCACAAAAAACGCCAGCGTTACTCAGTGTGAATGCAGCCTTAGGGATCTTTATAAATCCTCCCCAATGTGTATCTAAGTCCATAGGACTACAGGAAAATTATGCATTCAGAGGTGTAATTTGAAGTTCCTGGGCCCCCTGTACAAATGGGGCCCCCATTTTATGTACTATCTTCAATACTGGTTCTTCTTTGTACCTGGGTGGTGGGGGAAAAGGCAAAAGACATGAGTAGGAGAAGAAGAGAAAGGTGGTGGAAAGAAGGAGAAATGAGGTGAGGAAGGGAGGAGTTGAGGAGGAGAGGGTGATGGGGAGTTGGTTATGGAGCCCCCATAGATGTAGATAAAGAGTCCCACTAATCATAATGAGGAAGTAGGAGAAGGAGTTCACAATCAAAAGCTGACCTCACCACAAGGCCTGATGGAAGGCAAACTCTACTAGTACCTAATAGTATAAGGATTGTTTTGAAGCAGATAGTAATTGACAGTCAATGTCACTGTAAGACCAGAGGAAGCAGAGACGATAATGGCTCCAAGTCCCTTTATGAGAGATAATAGCAGTCAGTCTACCATATCACTAACAACAATCTAAGAGTATATAGACAAGACATTAGGTAATCTGCTGGGAGTGTTTGATCCAGGAAGAGTGATAAGAAAATCCCTCAACAACAGGTAACTGTCACAGTAGAATCAGAAGTGAAATGCACTGTCTACCAATAAGTATTTGGACACTGGTAGTAGTATAGAAAAACAACATTTCTTCCTATACAATATTTGGTAGACCCCAGCAGATGCTTCCTTACAGATGGGATTGAGCGACACAATACTCCCGGATGCCTGGTGACACTCCTGGTGTATGGGAGCCATCGGTTGGGTACGGTTTCTCTGGCCAGCACTCGTCGGTCTCTATCTCCCAGTTTCGGGGGTCTGCCGACTCGGGTAGTACCGATGCCTGGCAGAGTGAATTCAGAGCCGGAAGACGCTGCGGGGACGCTGCAAGGAGAAGACTTCTAAAGGTAGGAGAAGAACCAGCGTTGATTGGCCGACTGTATAGCATTCGGCCAATCAATGCTGGTTCTGCATCGAACTTTTCCATTCGAATAGCGAGTGGTACTTGATCGAGTACGAGTATTTTGAATACCGTAGTACTACTCGCTCATCTCTAGTGAACATAGCATAGATATAGGACATGCCATATACAGTCCTATGAAAAAGTTTGGGCACCCCTATTAATCTTAATCATTTTTAGTTCTAAATATTTTGGTGTTTGCAACAGCCATTTCAGTTTGATATATCTAATAACTGATGGACACAGTAATATTTTAGGATTGAAATGAGGTTTATTGTACTAACAGAAAATGTGCAATATGTATTACACTAAAATTTGACTGGTGCAAAAGTATGGGCACCTCAGCAGAAAAGTGACATTAATATTTAGTAGATCCTCCTTTTGCAAAGATAACAGCCTCTAGTCGCTTCCTATAGCTTTTAATCAGTTCCTGGATCCTGGATGAAGGTATTTTGGACCATTCCTCTTTACAAAACAATTTGCGTTCAGTTAAGTTTGATGGTCGCTGAGCATGGACAGCCCGCTTCAAATCATCCCACAGATGTTCAATGATATTCAGGTCTGGGGACTGGGATGGCCATTCCAGAGCATTGTAATTGTTCCTCTGCATGAATGCCTGAGTCGATTTGGAGCGGTGTTTTGGACATTGTCTTGCTGACATATCCATCCCCAGCGTAACTTCACCTTTGTCACTGATTCTTGAACATTATTCTCAAGAATCTGCTGATACTGAGTGGAATCCATGCGACCCTCAACTTTAACAAGATTCAAAGTGCCAGCATTGACCACACAGCCCCAAAGCATGATGGAACCTCCACCAAATTTTACAGTGGGTAGCAAGTGTTTTTCTTGGAATGCTGTTTTTTTTGGACGCCATGCATAACGCCTTTATGTATGACCAAACAACTCAATCTTTGTTTCATCAGTCCACAGGACCTTCTTCCAAAATGAAGCTGGCTGTCCAAATGTGCTTTTGCATATCTCAGGCGACTCTGTTTGTGGCGTAATTGCAGAAACGGCTTCTTTCTCATCACTCTCCCATACAGCTTCTATTTGTGCAAAGTGCGCTGTATTGCTGACCGATGCACAGTGACACCATCTGCAGCAAGATGATGCTGCAGCTCTTTGGAGGTGGTCTGTGGATTGTCCTTGACTGTTCTCACCATTCTTCTTCTCTGCCTTTCTGATATTTTTCTTGGCCTGCCACTTCTGGGCTTAACAAGAACTGTCCCTGTGGTCTTCCATTACCTTACTATGTTCCTCACAGTGGAAACTGACAGGTTAAATCTCTGAGACAACGTTTTGTATCCTTCCCCTGAACAACTATGTTGAACAATCTTTGTTTTCAGATCATTTGAGAGTGAGTTGTCCATGCTCGGCGACCATCAAACTTAACTGAACTTGAATTGTTCTGTAAAGAGGAATGGTCCAAAATACCTTCATCCAGGATCCAGGAACTGATTAAAAGCTACAGGAAGTGACTAGAGGCTGTTATCTTTGCAAAAGGAGGATCTACTAAATATTAATGTCACTTTTCTGTTGAGGTGCCCATACTTTTGCACCGGTCAAATTTTGGTTTAATGCATATTGCACATTTTCTGTTAGTACAATAAACCTCATTTCAATCCTGAAATATTACTGTGTCCATCAGTTATTAGATATATCAAACTGAAATGGCTGCTGCAAACACCAAAATATTTAGAACTAAAAATGATTAAGATTAATAGGGGTGCCCAAACTTTTTCATAGGACTGTAGATATAAGAAGGTTCCAGTATCACCAACACCTTTGGAAAGGTGGAATGAAGATTCTCTAAGGTGAGGTATCACCTACTAAATATAGAATATGTATTTTCCGTAGCTCCTCGTAGTCAGTTATCACTTCTTCTACTTTCTGCCCACTTAATTAAAGTCATTTTTTATATCTATATTACTTATTTTGGAGGTAATGACCTTTAAGGGAAGAATTGTATGTCAATAAAAGAAACATCTTGATCCTTTTCCTCTGTATAGGTAACCGTCTATTTATAGATAATTACATATGCAAACGAGGACACAAAAATCCGAACCAATCCACAAGTCTTTGTCCCACTTCATTTGTGAGTCAAATGCAATTCGTGATAAGATATGCAAACAATAAAATATGCAAATATGTCATATTCGGAGATCCTCCTGTTATCCTATTGTTTATGAGTAATAAGCTCAGATCGGCTGCATTGTTCCCCGGCACATGGAGTGGGTAGGCATGTTACAATAACATGTAGGATGGAAGAAAAGATTCTATTTAAAATGCCTTGTATTATGTCTGTCCTAATAATATAGCGCACAGGTATGTCACATCCAACGGGAGACAATGCAATGATGGATTCACAAGGCAGGGAAGAAAGGGAAAGAAGACTCTTTCTGTTATTAACATTGTACTAGATATTTATAGATATCACTAAGAAGAATCTGCTGGAGGTTATTTTTACTTGTCGCTGAAGTTGACTGTACACATTATGGCCAACAAGCACAGCTATTCCTCGTAACGTCACATACTTATACATGAATGGCTTGGCCAAGCAAGTGGAGCAGCCGCTAGACCACAACTGAGTTCTATTTTCCTCCAATATCTGCTATCAGTGTTCGGTGCACACTGTTTGGCTGTTCGAACAGATTTCGAACCCCATTATAGTCTATGGGGGGAAATGCTCGTTTCAGGGGTACGCAAAATTCGATAACATTATACTTACCAAGTCCACGAGTGACGGTCGGGCTGGATTCCCCTTGAAGTCTTCTCCCGGCGCAGCGCCCCTGCGGCATCTTCCGGCTGGAATTCACTCTGCCTAGGCCGGATGCCTAGGCAGAGTGAATTCCAGCCGGAAGACGCCGCGGGGACGCTGCACGGGGAAGACTTCTAAAGGTAAGAGAAGAACCAGCGTTGATTGGCAGAATGTATAGCATCCTGCCAATCAACGCTGGTTCTGCATCGAACCTTGAACTTCGAACAGCTAGTAGTGTTCAATCGAGTACGAGTATCTCGAATACCGTAGTATTCGATTGAACACCTACTCGATCGAACACTACTCGCTCATCTCTAACAAGGAGTAAATTAATCGCGCAGACACATGTTTAGGCTACGCTTTTCAGAAAGATAGACATTCCTCAAGTCTGCCTATCATCCGAGCTTCTCGGGAGAGGTTTTTGTCATTTAGGTGAGCTGGATTCATGCTTTGTCTCTCTCAGTACTGCTTCATTCACATCTGCATTCTGGTTTCCGTTCAGGGATCCTCCGAACAGAAAGCGAATCCGCGTAAAAAAGCAGTTACCTTAGGAAACCCGCAGACCCCATAAACTATAACGGGGTCCATGTGGTTTCCATTCCGTTTCCGCTTTTCTGTCCACATTCTTCATGCAGAGAGGAAACGGAATGGCTTGAGCGCAGATGTGAACCTAAGGTTATTAGCATCAGTCAGCATGGAGAGATAAAGGCAGAACAGGACAACGACTGGCAGCTTGGGCAGCATTTAAATTAATATGTTGCAGGACCAAGGATCAGCCCCACAGTCCGGTATGTATAATTTATTATCACGTGCCATCCTAGCCTCTTACTACTAGACATTGCCCCTCTGTTCCTGTAGCCTGTACTCTTACTCAATGCTTGAGATGGATGAGGGAATGAGGACTTGCCAACAAACCAACATCAGTAAAGTTCCCATTCTGATATCTGGAGCTTGCATTCCATAGCAGTGCGGATATTTCACCTCCAGGGTGCAATCATAGTGGTAAATACAGTATATTCAATGCAATATAACATTAGATGCATCCAGACCTACTGTAAGATACATACCAAATAAAGACTGAATGTAACTCAGAAGGGAACAACATTTATGGCTTATATAATTCCAATTTTTGGAATAAAACAAGGACATATGGTAGTAATGTAGAGGATAAAGCACATTTTCTGCTAATAGATCCATTGCCTTCAAGGCACCTATACCGCTACATGACCTATGTATGCAATATTAGAACATACGTGTGTTGAAAGAGAAGACTTGGTGACCCCACATCTAAAGACTTCTTGTTTAAGGAAAGAACAAAACAAAGACATAAAAGCGTGAACAATTTAGGGTCAAAGTGGCCACCGCAGGAGTCGGTCACATACAGATTTTACAGCAAAGTAAGAGTGTACAAGTAAAATACTATTCAGCGCTAAAGTAAAACATATTTTCTTCTACGTGGATGATTCTTACTTGCTCAGTTCCTACCTGGGTTGAAAGTTCAGCTTGCCACCGGTGCCTTCAGTTAATCTCACATACGTTCCATTTCCACTCGATAGCTCAACCATCGTCGTTTTCATGTTCCTGCAATAAATGGAAGACTTGTTAATGAACCAAAGAGTAACGATAATTAATATAATGCATATTACTTAGGCATTTAAAGGGATTGTCCAATTTTACAAACCTCAAGAGAAGGACAAACCCCTAAAGGAACGTTTTTGCTTTAGGTTCAGTTCAAAGATTTGTTTCGGGTTTAATTTGTTCATCACAAACCGAAAGTGTTATTATTATACTTTGGGGTCTCTACAGCTCGCCGAGGATCATACGTGAAGGCGCAGAACCGTAGTAAACACTTATACTCACCTTCATTCTCCTGTGCATCTTCGTGGCATCCACCTCGTTGGTGACATCATGTGCACCAGAGTCCACTAAGGCCTGTATTTGGGTCTCTGCGGTCACATAAGGCACGCGTTCACTGAATATATTCTGGGGTCCAGATATGGAGCCAGAACCTATCAGGAATTTATGGCATACCCTGTTGATACTGCATAGATTGGTCAGATGGGAGTACCCCTATTAAAACTAAACCTAAAAAGGGTCCCACCAAAGAGAGAGCGTAGGCAAAGTCAAAATCAGAGAATAGGCCCTGCAATAGAAATGATCTAGGAAAATCAAAAAAGAAAGTGGTGAGAACAACTGTATCAAAATGTAGCCCAACGTTGTTGTGCACGAGGCCCTATTTATTTTCAGTGCACCATTAGCTCTGTGGTGTTTCACATTTAAGGGTTTACATACCAAACACAACATTCACAAAGGCAAGTAAAATACTAATATAATGGCCAACTGGAAAGATGGGATGAAGGGCCCTGCTCACACGGACTTACAATCCACCAACAAATTAACCAAATCGGTGGCTCTCCTGTGAGGTGGGAACTGGCGGCATTGTAGTGTCATGTAGTGGTGTGTCTTCCATAAAAGCTTCACGTGTTTCTTCAAGTCAGAGCTAGCCTTATTGCCTTATTTCATGGTCCCCAACTCACTGGTCAATTCGCTCTTGGTAATCTTTCTTCCCTACTGGGGATGGGAAGGCGGCTTACGATGGACATGTGTCCAACGTTATCTGGAGAAAGTTTCCCCATATAGGGGCATCTCTGATTGGCGATTTTACCGGAATTTACTTATTGCATGGTGCTCCATTGTTATTCTTGTTGCTTTTACAATCCACGAGGGAAGGTGGATAGAGAACATTGGTAGGTAGAATATCTTGAGATGGTTTTGTGGTGTCAGTAGGTGTATGAAGTAGACAGGTTGCGGGTGGCCTTGTATACCACTATTAGCATTTTAAACTCTATTTTCTAGAGGCACCGAGCCGACCTTGGTGTAGTATTTTTTGAATCAAAAAGTCAGGGTAAGCAGAAACAAATGGTCGCTCACCTGGTGGGGTTGTGTGAGACACAACCACCTCTATAGTGTATCTTAGGAATGGATGGCACAGGTAACCGTCTGGGAGACGTCAAGGCAACAATATTGGGAGTGGACCTTCTCACTCGAGGGGAGAACAGAAGAACCGCGCTCGCCCGGGTAAATCAACAAACTTTATTCGCACAACGCGTTTCGAGCCTATCTTCCTCTTTCTCAAGTACATACACATAACCTTCCCACAGTGGGAAGGTTATCTGTATGCACTTGAGAAAGAGCAAGATAGGCTTGAAACGCGTTGTGCAAATCTAGTCTATGGGTAGTCATTGAGCGGATTGGCAAAGGGGAGAGGCTCATAAAAATGAGGGTTGAATTAAGCGGCCGTCATTGAGGGTGGACTGTAGAGGAGGAGAACATTGGCTGGGAGGCCATAGACTAGAGTGTTCCAGTAGTCTAAGCCGGTTGCCCAGCCAATGAATATGTCTATATAGTCTCTAAAACAACGTATACATCCCCATCATTCTGTAGAATTTTCATTAGCACCACAACGATCTATCTAAAGTATTCAAGCAAAGTTTTCCTAATTATGACTGCGATCAACTTAGTGTGTAGACTCCCAAAAGAAGTGATTAACTCGGATAGCTAGCCAACGGCTGGAGGTGATTTTCGATTTGCAAAATATATTCCAAATAATGGCTTTTTCTGCGGGAAGGCGAATGTTGCTGGGAGCGCAGCCTTGTCACTAATCCTACTGTAGTGCAGCTCTTGAGGATAATACCACACGGGCTCATGTAAGCTCAGGTATAAGAAAATATGTTTAATTTAAATGGAATGACCACTATTCCACCGAGCTAATAAGCAGGGAGACAGCTTGACATTTACTCTAAAGCTGTAATATGTCCTATCTAAGGCTTAGAGATTACACACTGGCAACCCCGGACATGTATTTATGTGCATTACTTTATATGGTAAAATGATTTATTGCTCATATCCAATATTTTCTTAAAATTATTTATTTCTGGCTTTTCTACTGTTTTACAGACACCGGTTAAGCTTCTGTTTATGTTTCTAGAAATTTATGGCTATCAAACCTCCGACGTCTGTAAAATAATGAAAGGGACTTAATGCAGAAGTTACTGCGGACGGTCTATCAACGTTATTTATCCAAATATAAATGAGAATGGTTTACAGATGAGGCCGTCTATATATTATAACGGAGCATAAAAGGGACTCGGAGAGGAAGAAACTGAATACAATGGGGAATTACACGGCAGCCATTTATAGGAAGGACCATCCATGTGATGTCATAGGACGTTATACTGTATATAAAATAGCTGGAGTCATTTTTTTTTTTTATTACCATATATACTCGAGTATAAGCCGACTCGAATATAAGCTGAGGCCCCTAATTTTACCACAAAAAACTGGGAAAACTTATTGACTTGAGTATAAGCCGAGGGGGGGGAAATGCAGCAGTTACTGGAAAATTTAAAAAATTAAAATGGTCGGAGTTTTTGGGTGCAGTAGTTGCTGGGTGCTGGGGAAGGGGAGGGGGTGTTTTGGTGTCTGTCTGCCCCTTCCCTGAGCTTGAGGACTGTTTTTTTTTTCCCCACTTGGTATTCAGCCTGGCTGACTATAGGGTATCTGCAGTGCTCCTATTAACCCCTTCCCGACGGAACAGGAGCACTGCAGAGACCCTATATTCAGTAGACCGGGCACTGTCAGACACAGGGATACCTAATGTGTATGTGTGTCATGGTAATTTTCTACTTTTATATGTATTCTAGGGAAAGGAGGGATTTACAACTTTTATTTATTTATTTATTTTTAATTTTAAAATTTTTTTTGCACTATTATATGGGAGATTCTATATATTACTATTGCGGCTGGTCATAGACCCCCCTTAAAAAAAGAATATATTTTTTTTTTTTGCTGACTCGAGTATAAGCCGAGGGGGGCTTTTTTAGCACATAAAACTGGGCTGAAAAATGCGGCTTATACTTGAGTATATATGGTAATAGGGCAACATCTTTAACCCCTTCCTGCCATCCATTTTTGTTGTTTTTTTCTTTTGTTTTTACCTCCACAACTTTCAAAAGCCATTATCTATTTTAAAAATTTCCCATTCATAGAGGGCTTTTTTTTTTTTTCAGGACAAATTCTACTTTGCCAAAGGAGCATTTAATTTTTCTGGAAAAATAAATAAATAAATCAGGAAACAGGAAAAAAAAATCAGAATGGGTTGGAATTGAAGAAAAAAAATTGTCCCATTTTCTTACAGTTCTTGCATTTATGCCATACAGAAAAATTATACTAAACTATTATACTATACTAAATTTAGATAGTTTAATGCATTAAAAAATTTGAGAAAAAAAGGAGAAATGTATTTTCATTAACATATTTGCTCATCACTTTTCTATATTTTTCCTGTACGTAACTGTATAAGGCATCAGTTAGTGAGGGGCAAGATGCGGTTTTTAATAATGGCACTTTGGAGAATCGGTGACGTTTGGATCATATTTTATTACATTTTTTTTTGTTTTTAGCAGTGAAATTTTTTTTTTCCGACTGCATTTGACCATAACATGGATACAACCATGAAGGCAGGACAGATTATCAGGTAGGAACATAACATGCATGAGAATATAATCCAGCCATAATAAGGAAACCAAGGCTGGGTCTCTGACCATAGAAAGTTCCTGGACATATCCATTGACGTCGCTCACCCAAATGATAGCAAAAACCTTCATTATTGAGAATGTAGGTACGGCACAATGCGTTTCAGACCCATAGAGGCTGTGTTTTCTCATCTTTGCGGCATCTGTAAATTTATTAATATATCCGGACCAGGCCTGCGGAGGACATCTTCAGACCCTTGTGCACCCAAATAACTGTGCACTTGATAAAGGACCGTATTGGGTCCGAAACGCGTTATGCCACACCTACATTCTCAGTAAAGAAGGTTTCTGCAATGATTTGGGTGAGCGCTGTTCCTTGGCCTGATGCCATATTGGGTTGGTCCATATCCTGAAGGTCCTGATGAAGACACTTGCCTACGTAGAGATAAGATTGGAGCACTTGTGAGCACTACACTAACAAAAAATAATGCTTTAGTATAGCAAGTAAACTAACATACATGTGTTACATTCTTTGTATAGTACAATACTTTGGAGTGCAATTTGAGTCAGAATTCTGATGCATTATTTTTAGAAAATTTGCCCCAGCGTTCTAAAATGCTCCAGAATTTTATTATCATGGGGAATACAAGAAATACAATTATGTATCAAATAAACCCTAACACAAGAGCTGACCGCTCCTCTATAAGGTCTTTCATTTTCTGGCCTCTCGATTTAATTTTAAAGCTTAACTAAATTATTTTTTCATCAATCCTTTGCGCAAGGGAAGATAACAAACTTCGTAATCTACTATATTAACCCCTTCCCGCCAATGGCATTTTTTGATTTTCGTTTTTCGTTTTTAACTCCTCTCCTTCTAAACCCCATAACTTTTTTATTTCTCTGCTCCCAGAGCCATATGAGGTCTTAATTTTTGCGGGACAAATTTTTCTTCATGATGCCACCATTATTTATTCTTTACAATGTACTGGGAAGGAGGAAAAAAATTCAGAATGGGGTGGATTTGAAGAAAAAATGCATTTCTGCGACATTCTTACAGGCTTTGGTTTTACGGCGTTCACTGTGCAGCCAAAATGACATGTCCCCTATATTATGTGTTTCGGTACGGTTCCAGGGATACCAAATTTATATGGTTTTATTTACATTTTGACCCCTTCAAAAAAATCCAAAACTGTTAAAAAAAATTTTTTTTCTAAAAGTTGCCATATTCCGACGGCCGTAACTTTTTTATACGTAAGTGTACGGGGATGCATAGGGCGTCATTTTTTGCGGGGCCGGGTGTACTTTTTAGTTCTACCATTTTCGGAAAATGTTATTGCTTTGATCACTTTTTATTCAAATTTTTATCAGAACCAAAACAGTGAGAAAACGGTGGTTTGGCACTTTTGACTATTTTTCCCGCTACGGCGTTTACCGAACAGGAAAAATATTTTTATAGATTTGTAGAGCGGGCTATTTCTGTCATGGGGATACCTAACATGTATATGTTTCAAAGTTTTTAACTACTTTTATATGTGTTCTAGGGAAAGGGGGGTGATTTGAACTTTTAATACTTTTTATATTTTTTTATATTTTTTTTACTTTTTTATTTATTTATTTATTTATTTGCATTTATTAGACCCCCTAGGGGTGTTGAACCACAGGGGGTCTGATCACTAATGCAATGCATTACAATGACCAGCCTGCAAAAGAGAGAATTTGCAGACAAGCCTGGGAGCCTTGTAAAGGCTCCCGGCTGTCATGGCAACGTGACGTCGGCCCTGGAGCATGCTCCAGGAGCCGGCGATCCCGGGCAAAATGGCGGCGTCCATGCGCCGCCGGGAAAATGGCGCCTCCGGCGCCGGAGGGGTTAATGCCTCCAATCGGTCCGGGGACCGATCGGAGGCATTAGAGCCGGTTGTCTACTGCATTAGGCTGCATTCACACTGAGTAACGCTGGCGTTTTTTGTGCTTATTTTTGCACATAGTGCCGCATTAACGCCACCACAAAATAGCGCGGCGCAAACGCGGCGTATACGCGGCGGCGTTGACAGGCGCAAACGCGGCGTATACGCGGCGCTATGTGCAAAAATAAGCACAAAAAACTCCAGCGTTACTCAGTGTGAATGCAGCCTAATGCAGTAGACACCCGGCGGCTATGGTGGCCGCCCGGCTCCCGGGCGGTCGCCATAGTTACAGACCCGACATGCGCTGTACTATTACGGTGCATGTCGGGAAGGGGTTAAAGAAAATTGCCTGTTTTTTTCACTTATTTGCCGGCTTCTGCTACTGATCAAATCTGTACCATATAGGGGGCAACACGGTGGCTTAGTGGTTAACTCTACAGCTTTGCAGCACTGGAGTCCTGAGTTCGAACCCTGCCAAGGACAACATCTGTATGTTTTCCCCGTGTTTGCATGGATTTCCTCCCACACTCCAAAGACATACTGATAGAGTTAAATGTACATGGTGAGCCCTATGTGGGGCCCACAATCGATATTTAAAAAATAAAATTAAATCTGTAAAATAGAAGTCTATGGAAAGGGTAGGAAGAGGAGAGCTCCTTAAAGCAGAGAGACATCTGTAGTATAGAGAGACAGTTTTATTTCGCAACACAGCTGGTGTGATTAGGAATTACTATCCAACCTTCTCCTAAGAGAATGCTGTAGACTGAAAGTTTCATGCTGTTGACTGATTCATATCTTCCCACTCCATAGACTCAATTGTAAACTGACACTGCTTGTGTACAGATCACAAGACACTAAGATAAGGCAGATGTAATAGTTAAAGACACTTCAATATTGCAAATTATATGGCAAAGTTTGTTCCCTTCACCTGTACTATGGATTTATGAAAAAATAAATAATAATATACGTATGGTTTAAATTAATTTTTTTTCTATCTATGAACTAGCTTTGTTTTTGTTTTTTTCTCCCTAAAAAAAAAAAAAAATATATATATATATATATATATATATATATATATATATATATATTTTTTTTTTTCCATCTTACATGAGCTCAGCATGTTCGCTTGTCGATATTGGCTTCTGATTCATATGTTCTACTGTGAAAGCCTCTACCCTGCATGGAAACAGCTGGACGTATGATCTGGTGTAAGAAGTGACAACTTAGGATTGTTCATTCTGCGAGCACAAAAAACTCTCTCAGGGGAAAATCTTAACTAAGCAACACTATGATGTTATTGCATATACTGCTACAATCCTGATATAGGTTTACTGAACCTGCAGCATCTTTATGGGATAGTTAGGATAATATTATGTTACTGTTAATAAGAACTATGACAGTTTTTAGACTTTGCCCCCCCCACACACACACACACCACCACAGACACTAAAAAGAAGTCACTTGAGAATAATAAATATGTCAGAATCTATCTAATCTATCTACCTACAGTGTTGACCAAAAGTATTGGCCCCCCTGCAATTCTGTCAGATAATCCTCGTTGTCTTCCAGAAAATGATTGTAATCACAAACTCTTTGGTAATATCTTCATTTATTTTGCTTGCAATGAAAAAACACAGAAGAGAGTGAAAAAAAAAAGTCAAATCATTGATCATTTTACACAAAACTCCAAAAATGGGCCGGACAAAAGTATTGGCGCCCTCAGCTTAATACTTGGTAGCACAACCTTTAGACACAATAACTGCGCACAACCGCTTCCGCTAACCAGCAATGAGTTTCTTACAAGGCTCTGCTGGAATTATAGACCATTCTTCTTTGGCAAACTGCTCCAGGTCCCCCCTGAGATGTGAAGGGGGCCTTCTCCAAACTGCCACCAAGAGATCTCTCCCCCTCCCCCACAGGTGTTCTATGGGATTCAGGGCTGGACTCATTGCTGCCACTTTACAAGTCTCCAGGGCTTTCTCTCACCACCATTTTCTAGTGCTGACCTGAAGTGTGTTTTGGGTCATTGTCCTGCTGGAAGAGCCCTGACCTCTGAGGGAGACCCGGCTTTCTCACACTGGGCCCTACATTATGCTGCACAATGTGTTGGTCGTCTTCAGACTTCATAATGCCATGTACACGGTCAAGCAGTCCAGTGCCAGAGACAGCAAAGCAACCCCAAAACATCAGGGACCTCCGCCATGTCTGACTGTAGGGGGCGTCTTCTTCTCTTTGAAGGCCTCTTTTTTTTCCTGTAAACTCTATGTTGAGGCCTTTTCCTATTTTTGTCTCCTCTGACCAGAGAACATTCTTCCAGAACGTTTTTGTCTTTCTCAGGTAAGTTTTGGCAAACTCCAGCCTGGCTTATGTCTCTGGGTAAGAAGTGGGGTCTTCCTGGGTCTCCTACCATACAGTCCCTTCTCATTCAGACGCTGACGGATAGTACGGGGTGACACTGTTGTAGCCTCGGACTGCAGGGCAGCTTGAACTTGTTTGGATGTTAGTCGAGGTTCTTTATCCACCATTCGCACAATCTTGCGTTGAAATCTCTCGTCAATTTTTCTTTTCCGTCCACATCTTAGGGAGGTTAGCCACAGTGCTATGGGCTTTACACTTCTTGATGACACTGCGCACGGTAGACACAGGAACATTCAGGTCTTTGGAGATGGACTTGTAGACTTGAGATTGCTCATGCTTCCTCACAATTTTGCTTCTCAAGTCCTCAGATAGTTCTTTGGTCTTCTTTCTTTTCTCCATGCTCAATGTGGTACACACAAGGACACAGGACAGAGGTTGAGTCAACTTTAATCCATTTCAACTGGCTGCAAGTGTGATTTAGTTATTGCCACCACCTGTTTGGTGCCTCAGGTAAGTAACAGGTGCTGTTAATTACACAAATTAGAGAAGCATCACATGATTTTTTTTAACCAGTGCCAATACTTTTAATACTTTCCCCCCCCCCCCCTTTTTTATGTTTGCTGTGGAATTATATCCAATTTGGCTTTTAGACAATTCTTTTTGTGGTTTTCCATTGAAGACAAATTAAATGAAGATAATAATACCAAAGAATTTGTGATTGCAATCATTTTCTGGAAGTAACTGAGTATTATCTGACAGAATTGCAGGGGTGCCAATACTTTTGGCCAACACTGTATCTATCTCATATATCATATCTATCTATCTATCTATCTATCTATCTATCTATCTATCTATCTATCTATCTAACATAAATGGAATTTCTAAATTATTCTAATCGTATTGTCTAAAGTAATTACCCCTTTGCAGTAATGTATAACTGTCTAATAACTTAATCTTCAAATAACTTAATATTTCATGTCAATATAAAAAGATAATGTATCGGTAAAGAGTCCATGAAACATTTCCAAACTGAACAATTTCTCTCTTGAACAAAGTGATTTCCCTTGGTTAAATTTGAAATAAATGGCTTGGAGCGGTACAAAATTCTAAAACACAATGTTAAGATGAATCTTGAAGGTCAAATAATAAGAACTCACATAAGACATATTACTAATAGGAAAGATTAGTTAGAATATTAACAATTAATGAATAATAAGGGGACTGTAGTTTTACTGATGTTTAATTCCCTTTCAAGATCCCTCATTTTTTTTCCCCTCTGTAATTAAATATTAAAAAGCGAAGAAAAAAAATAAAGAAAAGAGCTAATTACATATTTAGATCAAAAAAATATGTAAATTTGCTCCATTAATCACAAAATGTCCATTTAAACCAAATAAATCGACTGGCTGCCGCTGATATTTTTTTTACTCTTCCTGAGAACGAAAAGATGAAAGTTTTTTTTTTTTTTTTTTTTTTTTTTTTTAAGTTGAATGACTCAAGGGGTCTGCTGCATTAATATAAGTTGAAATTTCTTATTGTAGAAAAAACTGATGTATGAGCAGTCCTTTTAGAAATGGAATTGATACTAGAGATGGAGATATGTAATTCAATTAAATAAATTTTTTGTACAATACGTTTTATTTTTATACTAGAGGGAGGACCCGGCTTCGCACAGGTATATTACATTTTATGTTTGTGTAGTGGCCCCATAAGAATTGTCCAGTTTTGCACTGATGTATTTTGTATGTTGTTTGTGTGTATGTCCATAAGCGTCATGTGATTATGTGTATCTCATTTTGGATGTCAGTGAAAAACCTGTGATCAGTTGTTATGGATACCTGGAGTAAAACTGTATCTAATCCTTCCCCGTGTAGTACTGTGTTTAGATGCAAGTATCCAATCCTTGTTGGTGTGGTACTTTGTGCAGATGCACATATCTAATCCTCCCCGTGTGGTATTGTGTGAAGAGGCGCGTATCTAATCCTCCAGTAAGTGAAACTGTGTGCAGACACGCGTATCTAATACTCTGGCGTGTGGTACTGTGTGCAGATGCGCATATCTAATACTCTGGCGTGTGGTACTGTGTGCAGATGCACGTATCTAATCCTCCCCTGTGCGGTATTGTGTGAAGAGGTGCGTATCTAATCCTACGGCATGTGGAACTGTGTGTAGACGTGGGTATCTAATCCTACGGAATTTGGTACTGTGTGCAGACACGCTTATCTAATCCTCTGGCGTGTGGTACTGTGTGCAGACGCACGTATTTAATCCTCCCCTGTGTGGTATTGTGTGAAGAGGCACGTATCTAATCCTACGACATGTGGTATGGTGTGCAGACACGTGTATCTAATCCTACGGCATGTGGTACTGTGTGTAGACGTGCATATCTAATCCTACGGCATGTGGAACTGTGTGCAGACGCGCATATCTAATCCTCTGGAATGTGGAACTGTGTGCAGACGCGTGTATCTAATCCTATGGCATGTGGTACTGTGTGTAGACGCGTGTATCTAATCCTATGGCATGTACAACTGTGTGAAGACACGTGTATCTAATCCTCCCCTGTATGGTATTGTGTGTAGACGCGTGTATCCAATCCCCCGGCATGTGGTACTGTGTGCAGATGCACATATCTAATCCTATGGCATGTGGTACTGTGTGTAGACGCGCGTATCTACTCCTCCCCCGTGTGGTACTGTGTGCAGACGTGCATATCTAATCCTCCCCCGTGTGATACTGTGTGCTGAGACGCATATCTAATTCTCTGGCTTGTGGTACTGTGTGCAGAGGCATGTATCTAATCCTCCAAAGTGTGGTACTGTGTGCACACACACGTATCTAATCCTCCCCTGTGTGGTATTGTGTGAAGAGGCGCGTATCTAATCCTTTGGCGTGTGGAACTATGTGTAGACGCGCGTATCTAATCCTACTGCATGTGGTACTGTGTGCAGACGCGTGTATCTAATCCTATGGCATGTACAACTGTGTGCAGACGTGCGTATCTAATCCTCTGGAATGTGGAACTGTGTGCAGACGCGCATATCTAATCCTCTGGAATGTGGAACTGTGTGCAGACGCGTGTATCTAATCCTATGGCATGTGGTACTGTGTGTAGATGCGTGTATCTAATCCTATGGCATGTACAACTGTGTGAAGACACGTGTATCTAATCCTCCCCTGTGTGGTATTGTGTGAAGAGGCGCGTATCTAAACCTACGGCGTGTGGAACTGTGTGTAGACGCGTGTATCCAATCCCCCGGCATGTGGTACTGTGTGCAGATGCGCATATCTAATCCTATGGCATGTGGTACTGTGTGTAGACACGCGTAGCTAATCCTCCCCCGTGTGGTACTGTGTGCAAACACGCGTATCTAATCCTCCCCTGTGTGATACTGTGTGCTGAGACGCGTATCTAATTCTCTGGCTTGTGGTACTGTGTGCAGAGGCATGTATCTAATCCTCCAAAGTGTGGTACTGTGTGCACACACACGTATCTAATCCTCCCTTGTGTGGTATTGTGTGAAGAGGCGCGTATCTAATCCTTTGGCGTGTGGAACTATGTGTAGTCGCGCATATCTAATCCTACTGCATGTGGTGCTGTGTGCAGACGCATGTATCTAATCCTATGGCGTGTACAACTGTGTGCAGACGCGCGTATCTAATCCTCTGGAATGTGGAACTGTGTGTAGACGCGTGTATCTAATCCTACGGCATGTGGTACTCTGTGCAGACGCATGTATCTAATCCTATGGCGTGTACAAATGTGTGCAAACGCACGTATCTAATCCTCTGGAGTGTGGAACTGTGTGTAGACGCCTGTATCTAATCCTTCAGCATGTGGAATCGTGTGCAGACGCACGTATCAAATCCTTCAGTGTGTGGAACTGTGTGCAGAAATGCGTATTTAATCCTCTGGTGTGTGGGACTGTGTGGAGACCCGTGTATCTAATCCTCTGGCGTGTGATATTGTGTGCTGATCTGTGTATCTAATCCTCTGAAGTGTGGAACTGTGTGTAGACGTGTGTATCTAATTCTACGGCATGTGGTACTGTGTGTAGATGCGCGTATCTAATCCTATGGCATGTGGTACTGTGTGTAGACGCGTGTATCTAATCCTATGGCGTGTACAACTGTGTGAAGACACGTGTATCTAATCCTCCCCTGTGTGGTATTGTGTGTAGACGCGTGTATCCAATCCCCCGGCATGTGGTACTGTGTGCAGATGCGCATATCTAATCCTATGGCATGTGGTACTGTGTGTAGACGTGCGTATCTAATCCTCCCCCGTGTGGTACTGTGTGCAGACGTGCATATCTAATCCTCCCCCGTGTGATACTGTGTGCTGAGACGCGTATCTAATTCTCTGGCTTGTGGTACTGTGTGCAGAGGCATGTATCTAATCCTCCAAAGTGTGGTACTGTGTGCACACACACGTATCTAATCCTCCCCTGTGTGGTATTGTGTGAAGAGGCGCGTATCTAATCCTTTGGTGTGTGGAACTATGTGTAGATGCGCGTATCTAATCCTACTGCATGTGGTACTGTGTGCAGACGCGTGTATCTAATCCTATGGCATGTACAACTGTGTGCAGACGTGCGTATATAATCCTCTGGAATGTGGAACTGTGTGCAGACACGCATATCTAATCCTCTGGAATGTGGAACTGTGTGCAGACGCGTGTATCTAATCCTATGGCATGTGGTACTGTGTGTAGACGCGTGTATCTAATCCTATGGCATGTACAACTGTGTGAAGACACGTGTATCTAATCCTCCCCTGTGTGGTATTGTGTGAAGAGGCGCGTATCTAATCCTACGGCGTGTGGAACTGTGTGTAGACGCGTGTATCCAATCCCCCGGCATGTGGTACTGTGTGCAGATGCGCATATCTAATCCTATGGCATGTGGTACTGTGTGTAGACGCGCATATCTAATCCTCCCCCGTGTGATACTGTGTGCTGAGACGCGTATCTAATTCTCTGGCTTGTGGTACTGTGTGCAGAGGCATGTATCTAATCCTCCAAAGTGTGGTACTGTGTGCACACACACGTATCTAATCCTCCCTTGTGTGGTATTGTGTGAAGAGGCACGTATCTAATCCTTTGGCGTGTGGAACTATGTGTAGACGCGCATATCTAATCCTCTGGAATGTGGAACTGTGTGCAGATGCGTGTATCTAATCCTATGGCGTGTACAAATGTGTGCAGATGCACGTATCTAATCCTCTGGAGTGTGGAACTGTGTGTAGACGCCTGTATCTAATCCTTCGGCATGTGAAACCGTGTGCAGATGCACGTATCAAATCCTTCAGTGTGTGGAACTGTGTGCAGAAATGCGTATTTAATCCTCTGGTGTGTGGGACTGTGTGCAGACCCGTGTATCTAATCCTCTGGCGTGTGATACTGTGTGCTGATCTGTGTATCTAATCCTCTGATGCGTGTATCTCAGTTTGGATATCAGTGTTGTATTGTGCATGTGGAGTGACCGTGTGTATTGCAGTTGGAATATGAGTGAAAGACTTGCAGGTTTGTATTGGCTAAGGGGGGGGGGGGGGGCACTGTGTTTGGAATGCTGTATCTCAGCAACGGTATGTCCGAGCGAGTTGGAGTCTCGTCTTAAACCTTCCCGGATACCTGAAGTATCTCTGTACCAAATTTGGTGAAGATCGGTCCAGTCGTTTGGTTCGCATTAGAGTACAGACAGACAGACAGACAAGAATTCATTTTTATAAGATAGGGAGATAATGATACAAAAAATGTAAAACACTAATTAGAATTTTTTTTAAAAAAAAATTAGTATTACTTAAAAATTGTAATTTTTTAAAATCTATTTTTACTTAAAACTTACACTTTGAACATACATGCCAATAAAATTAATTAAAATTTGGAAAGATACTGAAATCATGGTATAATAATTCACTTTTTATATTGACATAATGATATCAATAGAAGAAATAATAAATATAGGATGATACAGTCCTATGAAAAAGTTTGGGCACCCCTATTAATCAATCATTTTTAGTTCTAAATATTTTGGTGTTTGCAGCAGCCATTTCAGTTTGATATATCTAATAACTGATGGACACAGTAATATTTCAGGATTGAAATGAGGTTTATTGTACTAAGAGAAAATGTGCAATATGCATTAAACCAAAATTTGACCGGTGCAAAAGTATGGGCACCTCAACAGAAAAGTGACATTAATATTTAGTAGATCCTCCTTTTGCAAAGATAACAGCCTCTAGTCGCTTCCTGTAGCTTTTAATCAGTTCCTGGATCCTGGATGAAGGTATTTTGGACCATTTCTTTCTACAAAACAATTCAAGTTCAGTTAAGTTTGATGGTCGCCGAGCATGGACAGCCCGCTTCAAATCATCCCACAGATGTTCAATGATATTCAGGTCTGGGGACTGGGATGGCCATTCCAGAACATTGTAATTGTTCCTCTGCATGAATGCCTGAGTCGATTTGGAGCCGTGTTTTGGATCATTGTCTTGCTGAAATATCCATCCCCGGCGTAACTTCAACTTCGTCACTGATTTTTGAACATTATTCTCAAGAATCTGCTGATACTGAGTGGAATCCATGCGACCCTCAACTTTAACAAGATTCTCGGTGCCGGCATTGGCCACACAGCCCCAAAGCATGATGGAACCTCCACCAAATTTTACAGTGGGTAGCATGTGTTTTTCTTGGAATGCTGTTTTTTTTGGACACCATGCATAACGCCTTTTTGTATGACCAAACAACTCAATCTTTGTTTCATCAGTCCACAGGAACTTCTTCCAAAATGAAGCTGGCTTGTCCAAATGTGCTTTTTCATACCTCAGGCGACTCTGTTTGTGGCGTGCTTGCAGAAACGGCTTCTTTCTCATCACTCTCCCATACAGCTTCTCCTTGTGCAAAGTGCGCTGTATAGTTGACCGATGCACAGTGACACCATCTGCAGCAAGATGATGCTGCAGCTCTTTGGAGGTGGTCTGTGGATTGTCCTTGACTGTTCTCACCATTCTTCTTCTCTGCCTTTCTGATATTTTTCTTGGCCTGCCACTTCTGGGCTTAACAAGAACTGTCCCTGTGGTCTTCCATTTCCTTACTATGTTCCTCACAGTGGAAACTGACAGGTTAAATCTCTGAGACAACGTTTTGTATCCTTCCGCTGAACAACTATGTTGAACAATCTTTATTTTCAGATCATTTGAGAGCGGGCTGTCCATGTACGGCGACCATCAAACTTAACTGAACTTGAATTGTTTTGTAAAGAGGAATGGTCCAAAATACCTTCATCCAGGATCCAGGAACTGATGAAAAGCTACAGGAAGCGACTAGAGGCTGTTATCTTTGTAAAAGGAGGAGCTACTAAATATTAATGTCACTTTTCTGTTGAGGTGCCCATACTTTTGCACCGGTCAAATTTTGGATTAATGCATATTGTACATTTTCTGTTAGTACAATAAACCTCATTTCAATCCTGAAATATTACTGTGTCCATCAGTTATTAGATATATCAAACTGAAATGGCTGCTGCAAACACCAAAATATTTAGAACTAAAAATGATTAAGATTAGAGATGAGCGAACAGTGTTCTATCGAACTCATGTTCGATCGGATATTAGGCTGTTCGGCATGTTCGAATCGAATCGAACACCGCGTGGTAAAGTGCGCCATTACTCGATTCCCCTCCCACCTTCCCTGGCGCCTTTTTTGCTCCAATAACAGCGCAGGGTAGGTGGGACAGGAACTACGACACCGGTGACGTTGAGAAAAGTAGGCAAAACCCATTGGCTGCCGAAAACATGTGACCTCTAATTTAAAAGAACAGCGCCGCCCAGGTTCGCGTCATTCTGAGCTTGCAATTCACCGAGGACGGAGGTTTCCGTCCAGCTAGCTAGGGCTTAGATTCTGGGTAGGCAGGGACAGGCTAGGATAGGAAGGAGAAGACAACCACAACAGCTCTTGTAAGAGCTAAATTCCAGGGAGAAGCTTGTCAGTGTAACGTGGCACTGATGGGCTCAATCGCCGCAACCCAGCTTTCCCAGGATCCTGAATGGAATACACTGTCAGTGTATTCCCGTATACCCGATATATACCCCCGATACCCGTTCCAACGGTGTGCCCCCCCCACCTTCACCCCAGAAATACCCTGCAAGTCCCCTAGCAATAGAATTGGGGCTATATACACCCACAATTTTTACTACTGGTATACAGTGCCATTGTCTGACTGGGAATTCAAAGAATATATTGGGAATACAAATACCCTCATTTCTTGCTACTGCCATATAGTGCCAGTGTCTGACTGGGAATTCAAAGAATATATTGGGGTTACGTGCACCCACAATTTTTACTACTGGTATACAGTGCCAGTTTCTGACTGGGAATTCAAAGAATATATTGGGGTTATAAATACCCTCATTTCTTGCTACTGCCATATAGTGCCAGTGTCTGACTGGGAATTCAAAGAATATATTGGGGTTACGTGCACCCACAATTTTTACTACTGGTATACAGTGCCAGTTTCTGACTGGGAATTCAAAGAATATATTGGGGTTATAAATACCCTCATTTCTTGCTACTGCCATATAGTGCCAGTTTCTGACTGGTAATTCAAAGAATATATTGGGGTTACAAATACCCTCATTTCTTGCTACTGGTATATAGTGCCATTGTCTGACTGGGAATTCAAAGAATATATTGGGGTTACAAATACCCTCATTTCTTGCTACTGGTATATAGTGCCATTGTCTGACTGGGAATTCAAAGAATATATTGGGGTTACAAATACCCTCATTTCTTGCTACTGGTATATAGTGCCATTGTCTGACTGGTAATTCAAAGAATATATTGGGGTTACGTGCACCCACAATTTTTACTACTGGTATACAGTGCCATTGTCTGACTGGGAATTCAAAGAATATATTGGGGTTATAAATACCCTCATTTCTTGCTACTGGTATATAGTGCCATTGTCTGACTGGGAATTCAAAGAATATATTGGGGTTACGTGCACCCACAATTTTTACTACTGGTATACAGTGCCAGTTTCTGACTGGGAATTCAAAGAATATATTGGGGTTACAAATACCCTCATTTCTTGCTACTGCCATATAGTGCCAGTTTCTGACTGGTAATTCAAAGAATATATTGGGGTTACGTGCACCCACAATTTTTACTACTGGTATACAGTGCCAGTTTCTGACTGGTAATTCAAAGAATATATTGGGGTTATAAATACCCTCATTTCTTGCTACTGGTATATAGTGCCATTGTCTGACTGGGAATTCAAAGAATATATTGGGGTTACAAATACCCTCATTTCTTGCTACTGGTATATAGTGCCATTGTCTGACTGGGAATTCAAAGAATATATTGGGGTTACAAATACCCTCATTTCTTGCTACTGGTATATAGTGCCATTGTCTGACTGGGAATTCAAAGAATATATTGGGGTTACGTGCACCCACAATTTTTACTACTGGTATACAGTGCCATTGTCTGACTGGGAATTCAAAGAATATATTGGGGTTATAAATACCCTCATTTCTTGCTACTGGTATATAGTGCCATTGTCTGACTGGGAATTCAAAGAATATATTGGGGTTACGTGCACCCACAATTTTTACTACTGGTATACAGTGCCAGTTTCTGACTGGGAATTCAAAGAATATATTGGGGTTACAAATACCCTCATTTCTTGCTACTGCCATATAGTGCCAGTTTCTGACTGGTAATTCAAAGAATATATTGGGGTTACGTGCACCCACAATTTTTACTACTGGTATACAGTGCCATTGTCTGACTGGGAATTCAAAGAATATATTGGGGTTATAAATACCCTCATTTCTTGCTACTGCCATATAGTGCCAGTTTCTGACTGGTAATTCAAAGAATATATTGGGGTTATAAATACCCTCATTTCTTGCTACTGGTATATAGTGCCATTGTCTGACTGGGAATTCAAAGAATATATTGGGGTTACGTGCACCCACAATTTTTGCTACTGGTATATAGTGCCAATTTCTAACTGGGAATTCAAAATGCGCAAGGCTCCCGGAAAGGGACGTGGACGAGGCCGTGGGTGAGGTCGGGGGAATGGTTCGGGGGAGCAAGGTAGCAGTGAAGCCACAGGGCGTCCCGTGCCTACTCCTGTGGGGCAGCAAGCATTGCGCCACTCCACAGTGCCAGGGTTGCTTGCCACATTAACTAAACTGCAGGGTACAAACCTTAGTAGGCCCGAGAACCAGGAACAGGTCTTGCAATGGCTGTCAGAGAACGCTTACAGCACATTGTCCAGCAGCCAGTCAGACTCTGCCTCCTCTCCTCCTATTACCCAACAGTCTTGTCCTCCTTCCTCCCCAAATTCCCAAGCTTCACAGAACAATAACCCCAACTGTCCCTGCTCCCCAGAGCTGTTCTCCGCTCCTTTCATTGTCCCTCAACCTGCCTCTCCACGTCACGATTCCACGAACCTAACAGAGGAGCATCTGTGTCCAGATGCTCAAACACTAGAGTCTCCTCCATCTCCGTTCGATTTGGTGGTGGATGACCAGCAACCCACCCTCATCGACGATGATGTGACGCAGTTGCCGTCAGGGCATCCAGTTGACCGGTGCATTGTGCGGGAGGAGGAGATGAGACAGGAGTTGGAAGAGGAAGTGGTGGATGATGAGGACACTGACCCGACCTGGACAGGGGGGATGTCAAGCGGGGAAAGTAGTGTGGATGTTGAGGCAAGTGCAGCACCAAAAAGGGTAGCTAGAGGCAGAGGCAGAGGTCAGCAGCTTAGGCGAAGCCAGGCCACACCCGGAATCTCCCAAGATGTTCCAGTTCGTACCCAGCCCCGAAAAACTCCCACCTCGAGGGCACGTTTCTCGAAGGTGTGGAGTTTTTTCAAGGAATGCGCCGAGGACAGATATAGTGTTGTCTGCACAATTTGCCTCTCGAAATTGATTAGGGGCTCTGAGAAGAGCAACCTGTCCACCACTTCAATGCGCCGTCATTTGGAATCCAAGCACTGGAATCAGTGGCAGGCAGCAACGGCAGGACAAAGGCCGCCTGCCGTTCACGCCACTGCCACTGCCTCTGCCACTGCCTCTGCCTCTGCCACTGCCACTGCTGACTGTGCTGGCGATGCACTCCAGAGGACGAGCCAGGACACCACTTCATCTGCCTCCGCCACTTTGTTGACTTCTCCCTCATCCTCCCCTGTTCCTGTCTTATCTCCTTCTCCTGCACCATCAAAGGCACCATCAGGCGCTTCTTTACAACAACCCACCATCTCTCAGACATTGGAGCGGCGGCAGAAATACACTGCTAACCACCCACACGCGCAAGCCTTGAACGCCAACATCGCTAAACTGCTGGCCCAGGAGATGTTGGCGTTCCGGCTTGTTGAAACTCCCGCCTTCCTGGACCTGATGGCAACTGCGGCACCTCGCTATGCCGTCCCTAGCCATCACTACTTTTTCCGGTGTGCCGTCCCCGCCTTGCACCAGCACGTGTCACTCAACATCAGGCGGGCCCTTAGTTCCGCGCTTTGCACAAAGGTCCACTTGACCACCGACGCGTGGACAAGTGCATGCGGACAGGGACGCTACATTTCACTGACGGCACACTGGGTGAATGTAGTTGAGGCTGGGACTGCTTCCCAAACTGGCCCGGTGTACCTCGTCTCCCCGCCTAACATTCCTGGCAGGGACACGAGAAGAACACCCCCCTCCTCCTCCTCCTCTACCGCCTCCTCCTCCGCCACCGCCTCCTCCTCCGCCACCGCCTCCTCCTCCGCTGTTAGATTGACCCCAGCTACGAGTTGGAAACGTTGCAGCACTGGCGTTGGTAGACGTCAGCAGGCTGTGCTGAAGCTGATCAGCTTGGGGGACAGACAGCACACTGCCTCCGAGGTGAGGGATGCCCTCCTCGATGAGACGGCAATATGGTTTGAGCCGCTGCACCTGGGCCCAGGCATGGTCGTTTGTGATAACGGCCGGAACCTGGTAGCAGCTCTGGAGCTTGCCGGACTCCAACATGTTCCATGCCTGGCCCACGTCTTCAACCTAGTGGTGCAACGTTTCCTAAAGAGCTACCCCAATGTTCCAGAGCTACTGGTGAAAGTGCGGCGCATGTGCGCCCACTTTCGCAAGTCGACAGTAGCCGCTGCTAGCTTAAAATCTCTCCAGCAACGCCTGCATGTGCCACAACACCGGCTTTTGTGCGACGTCCCCACACGCTGGAACTCAATGTTTCAGATGTTGAATAGAGTGGTTGAGCAGCAGAGACCTTTGATGGAATACCAGCTACAAAACCCTAGGGTGCCACAAAGTCAGCTGCCTCAGTTTCTCATCCATGAGTGGCCATGGATGAGAGACCTTTGTGACATCCTACGGGTGTTTGAGGAGTCCACAAGGAGGGTGAGCTCTGAGGATGCGATGGTGAGCCTTACAATCCCGCTCTTGTGTGTTCTGAGAGAATCCCTGATTGACATCAGGGATAACTCAGATCACACAGAGGAGTCAGGGATAGCATCCGATCCGTCACAGCTGGAGAGTAGGTCCACACATCTGTCCGCTTCATCGCGTTTAATGGAGGAGGAGGAGGAGGAGGAGGAGGAGGAGGAAGAAGAGTTGTCCGATGATGTGATGGTGATACAGGAGGCTTCCGGGCAACTTCGAATCGTCCCATTGTTGCAGCGCGGATGGGTAGACATGGAAGATGAGGAGGAAATGGAGATTGAACTTTCCGGTGGGGCCAGAGGAGTCATGCCAACTAACACTGTGGCAGACATGGCTGAGTTCATGTTGGGGTGCTTTACAACCGACAAGCGTATTGTCAAAATCATGGAGGACAACCAGTACTGGATCTTTGCTATCCTTGACCCCCGGTATAAAAACAACATCTCGTCTTTTATTCCGGTAGAGGGGAGGGCCAATCGCATCAATGCTTGCCACAGGCAATTGGTGCAGAATATGATGGAGATGTTTCCAGCATGTGACGTTGGCGGCAGGGAGGACAGTTCCTCCAGTAGGCGACCAAGTTCTCACCGGTCCACACAAACGAGGGGCACACTGTCTAAGGTCTGGGACACCTTGATGGCACCCCCTCGCCAAAGTGCCGCCACAGAGGGTCCTAGTGTCACCAGGCGTGAGAAGTATAGGCGCATGTTGCGGGAATACCTTTCCGACCACAGCCCTGTCCTCTCCGACCCCTCTGCGCCCTACACGTATTGGGTGTCGAAGTTGGAACTGTGGCTTGAACTTGCCCTATATGCCTTGGAGGTGCTGTCCTGTCCTGCCGCCAGCGTCCTATCTGAGAGGGTGTTCAGTGCAGCCGGTGGCATCATCACTGACAAGCGCACCCGTCTGTCAGCTGAGAGTGCCGACCGGCTCACTTTGATAAAAATGAACCACCACTGGATAGAGCCTTCATTTTTGTGCCCACCTGTGTAAAGCACCCCAACATGAAACTCCATGTCTGTACTCAACCTCTCCAATTCCTCCGCATCCTCATACTCATCCACCATAAGCGTTGCACAATTCTGCTAATACTAGGCTCCCTCCAACATGATTTCCCCCAACTCTGCTGGTTAGAGGCTCCCTCCACCCTGATTTCCACCAACTCTGCTGGTTAGAGGCTCCCTCCACCCTGCTTTCCCACAATTCTGCTGGTTAGAGGCTCCCTCCACCATGAATTGGTCCAAACTGGGGTTTTTAGAGGCTCCCTCCACCATGAATTGGTCCAAACTGGGGTTTTTAGAGGCTCCCTCCACCATGAATTTGCCCAAACTGGGCTGTTTAGAGGCTCCCTCCACCATGAATTGGTCCAAACTTGGCTGTTTAGAGGCTCCCTCCACCATGAATTGGTCCAAACTGGGGTTTTTAGAGGCTCCCTCCACCATGAATTGGTCCAAACTGGGCTGGTTAGAGGCTCCCTCCACCATGAATTGGTCCAAATTGGGGTTTTTAGAGGCTCCCTCCACCATGAATTGGTCCAAACTGGGCTGTTTAGAGGCTCCCTCCACCATGAATTGGTCCAAACTGGGCTGGTTAGAGGCTCCCTCCACCATGAATTGGTCCAAACTGGGCTGGTTAGAGGCTCCCTCCACCATGAATTGGTCCAAACTGGGTTTTTTAGAGGCTCCCTCCACCATGAATTGGTCCAAACTGGGGTTTTTAGAGGCTCCCTCCACCATGAATTGGTCCAAACTGGGGTTTTTAGAGGCTCCCTCCACCATGAATTGGTCCAAACTGGGGTTTTTAGAGGCTCCCTCCACCATGAATTTGCCCAAACTGGGCTGTTTAGAGGCTCCCTCCACCATGAATTGGTCCAAACTGGGTTTTTTAGAGGCTCCCTCCACCATGAATTGGTCCAAACTGGGGTTTTTAGAGGCTCCCTCCACCATGAATTGGTCCAAACTGGGGTTTTTAGAGGCTCCCTCCACCATGAATTTGCCCAAACTGGGCTGTTTAGAGGCTCCCTCCACCATGAATTGGTCCAAATTGGGGTTTTTAGAGGCTCCCTCCACCATGAATTGGTCCAAACTGGGGTGTTTAGAGGCTCCCTCCACCATGAATTTGCCCAAACTGGGCTGTTTAGAGGCTCCCTCCAGCATGAATTGGTCCAAACTGGGGTTTTTAGAGGCTCCCTCCACCATGAATTGGTCCAAACTGGGGTTTTTAGAGGCTCCCTCCACCATGAATTGGTCCAAACTGGGGTTTTTAGAGGCTCCCTCCACCATGAATTGGTCCAAACTGGGTTTTTTAGAGGCTCCCTCCACCATGAATTGGTCCAAACTGGGGTTTTTAGAGGCTCCCTCCACCATGAATTTGCCCAAACTGGGCTGTTTAGAGGCTCCCTCCACCATGAATTGGTCCAAATTGGGGTTTTTAGAGGCTCCCTCCACCATGAATTTGCCCAAACTGGGCTGGTTAGAGGCTCCCTCCACCATGAATTGGTCCAAACTGGGCTGGTTAGAGGCTCCCTCCACCATGAATTGGTCCAAATTGGGGTTTTTAGAGGCTCCCTCCACCATGAATTGGTCCAAACTGGGCTGTTTAGAGGCTCCCTCCACCATGAATTGGTCCAAACTGGGGTTTTTAGAGGCTCCCTCCACCATGAATTGGTCCAAACTGGGCTGGTTAGAGGCTCCCTCCACCATGAATTGGTCCAAACTGGGTTTTTTAGAGGCTCCCTCCACCATGAATTGGTCCAAACTGGGGTTTTTAGAGGCTCCCTCCACCATGAATTTGCCCAAACTGGGCTGTTCAGAGGCTCCCTCCACCATGAATTGGTCCAAATTGGGGTTTTTAGAGGCTCCCTCCACCATGAATTTGCCCAAACTGGGCTGGTTAGAGGCTCCCTCCACCATGAATTTGCCCAAACTGGGCTGGTTAGAGGCTCCCTCCACCATGAATTGGTCCAAATTGGGGTTTTTAGAGGCTCCCTCCACCATGAATTGGTCCAAACTGGGCTGGTTAGAGGCTCCCTCCACCATGAATTGGTCCAAACTGGGGTTTTTAGAGGCTCCCTCCACCATGAATTGGTCCAAACTGGGCTGGTTAGAGGCTCCCTCCACCATGAATTGGTCCAAACTGGGTTTTTTAGAGGCTCCCTCCACCATGAATTGGTCCAAACTGGGGTTTTTAGAGTTTCCCTCCACCATGAATTGGTCCAAACTGGGGTTTTTAGAGGCTCCCTCCACCATGAATTGGTCCAAACTGGGGTTTTTAGAGGCTCCCTCCACCATGAATTGGTCCAAACTGGGGTTTTTAGAGGCTCCCTCCACCATGCATTGGTCCAAACTGGGCTGTTTAGAGGCTCCCTCCACCATGAATTGGTCCAAACTGGGTTTTTTAGAGGCTCCCTCCACCATGAATTGGTCCAAACTGGGGTTTTTAGAGGCTCCCTCCACCATGAATTGGTCCAAACTGGGGTTTTTAGAGGCTCCCTCCACCATGAATTTGCCCAAACTGGGCTGTTTAGAGGCTCCCTCCACCATGAATTGGTCCAAATTGGGGTTTTTAGAGGCTCCCTCCACCATGAATTGGTCCAAACTGGGGTTTTTAGAGGCTCCCTCCACCATGAATTTGCCCAAACTGGGCTGTTTAGAGGCTCCCTCCAGCATGATTTGGTCCAAACTGGGGTTTTTAGAGGCTCCCTCCACCATGAATTGGTCCAAACTGGGCTGTTTAGAGGCTCCCTCCACCATGAATTTGCCCAAACTGAGCTGTTTAGAGGCTCCCTCCACCATGAATTGGTCCAAACTGGGGTTTTTAGAGGCTCCCTCCACCATGAATTGGTCCAAACTGGGGTTTTTAGAGGCTCCCTCCACCATGAATTGGTCCAAACTGGGCTGTTTAGAGGCTCCCTCCACCATGAATTGGTCCAAACTGGGGTTTTTAGAGGCTCCCTCCACCATGAATTGGTCCAAACTGGGGTTTTTAGAGGCTCCCTCCACCATGAATTGGTCCAAACTGGGGTTTTTAGAGGCTCCCTCCACCATGAATTGGTCCAAACTGGGGTTTTTAGAGGCTCCCTCCACCATGAATTGGTCCAAACTGGGTTTTTTAGAGGCTCCCTCCACCATGAATTTGCCCAAACTGGGGTGTTTAGAGGCTCCCTCCACCATGAATTTGCCCAAACTCTGCTGGTTAGAGGCTCAATCCACCCTGATTTTCAAAACAAAGGTTGGTGCCAACCTCAACTTACTACAAGGGCCAAATTCACTGCTGGTGACAAGCTCTCCTCACTGCAAGTGCCAAATACACATGTTTCAAGGTGTTTTCCTACTGTCAGAGATGTGGTATTGAGTGTGTAAAATGTGTAGTTGTTAGGCTGTGATGTTGGGGTAATAGAGGGTCTTTGGTGTGTTAGATGCCCCCAGACATGCTTCCCCTGCTGTCCCAGTGTCATTCCAGAGGTGTTGGCATCATTTCCTGGGGTGTCATAGTGGACTTGGTGACCCTCCAGACACAGATTTGGGTTTCCCCCTTAACGAGTATATGTTCCCCATAGACTATAATGGGGTTCGAAACCCGTTCGAACACACGAACAGTGAGCGGCTGTTCGATTCGAATTTCGAACCTCGAACATTTTAGTGTTCGCTCATCTCTAATTAAGATTAATAGGGGTGCCCAAACTTTTTCATAGGACTGTATAATCACATGAAACATTGTTTTTGTTTTGTTTTTTTTTTACTATTCTGCTTTACTTTTAGAATTTATTAAACAACCCTCTGCGCCACAAAAAATGTGTAAAAAAAAAAAGTCACAAATCTTTGGCCTGGAACTTTTTAAATGCCACTTGTTGCCAAATTGATAAAACAAGAGAATTCTCCAGCGGCACATGGATTAAGTAGCCTGGATCCAAAACATAAGTCTTGTTAAATCCCCCCCAAATATATCCAGTAGGGTGGAAGTTATAGTCTTATAGTTTGGCTATTTTGTATTAGAATAAATACAAGGACTTGAGAATATCTTTAAAATGCGTCCATAGTTTCTGTTTAGTAGAAGTTTGTAAAGATACAGTCAAAAATAGTCTCAAAAAGTCATTTGTAATTATATCATGGGACCCGTCTATCTTATATGTCTTGGAAATATCTATCTATCTATCTATCTATCTATCTATCTATCTATCTATTTATTTCATATCTATCTATCTATCTATCTATCTATCTATCTATCTATCTATCTATTTCATATCTATCTATCTATCTTTATTCTTATTCTTATTCTTATGGTAGAGTTGGAAGGGACCTCAAGGGCCATCGGGTCCAACCCCCTGCGAGTGCAGGTCTTCCTAAATCATCCCAGCTATATGTTTATCCAGATTCCGCTTGAAGATCTCCATTGATGGAGCGCCCACCACCTCCCGTGGCAGCCTATTCCACTCTCTCACTCCCCTCACTGTCAGAAAGTTTTTCCTAATGTCTAATCTGTATCTCTTTCCCTTTAGTTTCATCCCATTGCTTCTTGTACTTCCTTGTGCTAATGAGAATAGGGGAGATCCCTCTGCACTGTGACTACCTTTCAGATATTTGTAGACTGCTATTAAATCTCCCCTCAGCCTTCTCTTCTGCAAACTAAACAATCCCAGTTCTTTTAGCCGCTCCTCATAGGACATGGTTTGCAGACCTTCCACCATTTTGGTTGCTCTTCTCTGGACTTGCTCCAATATATCCATGTTAGAGATGAGCGAACAGTGTTCTATCGAACACATGTTCGATCGGATATCAGGGTGTTCGCCATGTTCAAATCGAATCGAACACCGCGTGGTAAAGTGCGCCAAAATTCGATTCCCCTCCCACCTTCCCTGGCGCCTTTTTTGCACCAATAACAGCGCAGGGGAGGTGGGACAGGAACTACGACACCGGGGGCATTGAAAAAAATTGGAAAAAGTCATTGGCTGCCGAAATCAGGTGACCTCCATTTTAGACGAATAGTGGATTTCAAATCCGGGTCATATGAGAATGTGAACTTTGTGACTATGAGACAGGGATAGCTGTACAGGCAGGGATAGCTAGGGATAACCTTTATTTAGGGGGGAATGTTATTAAAAATAACTTTTTGGGGCTCTATCGGGTGTGTAATTGTGATTTTTGTGAGATAAACTTTTTCCCATAGGGATGCATTGGCCAGCGCTGATAGGCCAGAGTACGGAACTCGACCAATCAGCGCTGGCTCTGCTGGAGGAGGCGGAGTCTAAGATCGCTCCACACCAGTCTCCATTCAGGTCCGACCTTAGACTCCGCCTCCTCCGGCAGAGCCAGCGCTGATTGGCCGAATTCCGTACTCTGGCCAATCAGCACTGGCTAATGCATTGTATTGGCGTGATGAAGCAGTGCTGAATGAGTGTGCTTAGCACACACATTCAGCTCTACTTCATCGGGCTAATAGAATGCATTGGCCAATCAGCGCTGGCCAATGCATTCTATTAGCGTGAACTGAGTTTGCACAGGGGTTCTAGTGCACCCTCGGCTCTGCTACATCAGATTGCTACATCTGATGTAGCAGTGCCGAGTGTGCATCAGATGTGTAGTTGAGCAAAACTGACTCAGCACTGCTAAGTCTCTGCATTCGCATAGGAATGCATTGACCAGCCTTCGGCCAATCAGCGCTGGCTCTGCCGGAGGAGGCGGAGTCTAAGGTCGGACCTGAATGGAGACTGGTGTGGAGCGATCTTAGACTCCGCCTCCTCCAGCAGAGCCAGCGCTGATTGGTCGAGTTCCGTACTCTGGCCAATCAGCACTGGCCAATGCATTTCTATGGGGAAAAGTTAGCTTGCGAAAATCGCAAACTGACAGGGATTTCCATGAAATAAAGTGACTTTTATGCCCCCAGACATGCTTCCCCTGCTGTCCCAGTGTCATTCCAGGGTGTTGGTATCATTTCCTGGGGTGTCATAGTGGACTTGGTGACCCTCCAGACACGAATTTGGGTTTCCCCCTTAACGAGTTTATGTTTCCCATAGACTATAATGGGGTTCGAAACCCATTCGAACACTCGAACAGTGAGCGGCTGTTCGAATCGAATTTCGAACCTCGAACATTTTAGTGTTCGCTCATCTCTAATCGATGTCTTTCTTGAATTGAGGCGCCCAGAACTGTACACAGTATTCCAGGTGTGGTCTGACCAGGGAAGAGTACAGCGGAATAATGACCTCTCTTGATCTAGATTCAATGCTTGTCTTAATACATCCCAGAATTTTATTCGCCTTTTTTGCAGCAGCACCGCACTGTTGGCTCATGTTGAATTTGTGATCTACTATTATGCCCAAGTCCTTTTCCCCTATGCTATCACTTAGTTCTATTCCTCCCATACTATATATGTTTTTTACATTTCTGTTACCCAGATGTAGAACTTTGCATTTGTCCCTGTTAAATACCATTTTGTTCGCCTCAGCTCATTGTTCCAGTGTGTCTAAGTCCTTTTGAATACACTCTCTCTCCTCTCTAGTGTTGGCTATTCCTCCTATCTTCGTATCATCTGAAAATTTTATGAGTTCCCCAATAATTCCATCGTCCAGATCATTTATAAAGATATTAAAAAGTACTGGGCCCAGAACAGAGCCCTGCGGCACCCCGCTTTTGACTTTCTTCCAGTTCGATGTGTAGCCATTTAGTATTACTTGTTGTGCCCGATCATTAAGCCAGTTGTGAATCCACCTAACTGATTTTTTGTCAAAACTAGAGATGAGCGAACACTAAAATGTTCGAGGTTCGAAATTCGATTCGAACAGCCGCTCAATGTTCGTGTGTTCGAACGGGTTTCGAACCCCATTATAGTCTATGGGGAACAGATACTCGTTAAGGGGGAAACCCAAATCCGTGTCTGGAGGGTCACCAAGTCCACTATGACACCCCAGGAAATGATGCCAACACCTCTGGAATGACACTGGGACAGCAGGGGAAGCATGTCTGGGGGCATCTAACACACCAAAGACCCTCTATTACCCCAACATCACAGCCTAACAACTACACACTTTACACACTCAATACCACCTCTCTGACAGTAGGAAAACACCTTGAAACATGTGTATTTGGCACTTGCAGTGAGGAGAGCTTGTCACCAGCAGTGAATTTGGCCCTTGTAGTAAGTTGAGGTTGGCACCAACATTTGTTTTGAAAATCAGGGTGGATTGAGCCTCTAACCAGCAGAGTTTGGGCAAATTCATGGTGGAGGGAGCCTCTAAAAACCCCAGTTTGGACCAATTCATGGTGGAGGGAGACTCTAAAAACCCCAGTTTGGACCAATTCATGGTGGAGGGAGACTCTAAAAACCCCAGTTTGGACCAATTCATGGTGGAGGGAGCCTCTAAAAACCCCAGTTTGGACCAATTCATGGTGGAGGGAGCCTCTAACCAGCCCAGTTTGGACCAATTAATGGTGGAGGGAGCCTCTAAACAGCCAAGTTTTGGGAAATTCATGGTGGAGGGAGCCTCTAACCAGCCCAGTTTGGACCAATTCATGGTGGAGGGAGCCTCTAAACAGCCCAGTTTGGGCAAATTCATGGTGGAGGGAGCCTCTAACCAGCCCAGTTTGGACCAATTAATGGTGGAGGGAGCCTCTAACCAGCCCAGTTTGGACCAATTAATGGTGGAGGGAGCCTCTAACCACCCCAGTTTGGGCAAATTCATGGTGGAGGGAGCCTCTAACCAGCCCAGTTTGGACCAATTAATGGTGGAGGGAGCCTCTAAACAGCCCAGTTTGGGCAAATTCATGGTGGAGGGAGCCTCTAAACAGCCAAGTTTGGACCAATTAATGGTGGAGGGAGCCTGTAAACAGCCCAGTTTGGGCAAATTCATGGTGGAGGGAGCCTCTAAAAAACCCAGTTTGGACCAATTCATGGTGGAGGGAGCCTCTAATTAGCCCAGTTTGGACCAATTAATTGTGGAGGGAGCCTCTAACCAGCCCAGTTTGGACCAATTAATGGTGGAGGGAGCCTCTAAAAAACCCAGTTTGGACCAATTCATGGTGGAGGGAGCCTCTAATTAGCCCAGTTTGGACCAATTAATTGTGGAGGGAGCCTCTAACCAGCCCAGTTTGGACCAATTAATGGTGGAGGGAGCCTCTAACCACCCCAGTTTGGACCAATTCATGGTGGAGGGAGCCTCTAACCACCCCAGTTTGGACCAATTCATGGTGGAGGGAGCCTCTAAACAGCCCAGTTTGGGCAAATTCATGGTGGAGGGAGCCTCTAACCAGCCCAGTTTGGACCAATTAATGGTGGAGGGAGCCTCTAAACAGCCCAGTTTGGGCAAATTCATGGTGGAGGGAGCCTCTAACCAGCCCAGTTTGGACCAATTAATGGTGGAGGGAGCCTCTAAACAGCCAAGTTTTGGGAAATTCATGGTGGAGGGAGCCTCTAACCAGCCCAGTTTGGACCAATTAATGGTGGAGGGAGCCTCTAACCACCCCAGTTTGGGCAAATTCATGGTGGAGGGAGCCTCTAACCAGCCCAGTTTGGACCAATTAATGGTGGAGGGAGCCTCTAAACAGCCCAGTTTGGGCAAATTCATGGTGGAGGGAGCCTCTAAACAGCCAAGTTTTGGGAAATTCATGGTGGAGGGAGCCTCTAACCAGCCCAGTTTGGACCAATTCATGGTGGAGGGAGCCTCTAAACAGCCCAGTTTGGGCAAATTCATGGTGGAGGGAGCCTCTAACCAGCCCAGTTTGGACCAATTAATGGTGGAGGGAGCCTCTAAACAGCCCAGTTTGGGCAAATTCATGGTGGAGGGAGCCTCTAACCAGCCCAGTTTGGACCAATTAATGGTGGAGGGAGCCTCTAAACAGCCAAGTTTTGGGAAATTCATGGTGGAGGGAGCCTCTAACCAGCCCAGTTTGGACCAATTAATGGTGGAGGGAGCCTCTAACCACCCCAGTTTGGGCAAATTCATGGTGGAGGGAGCCTCTAACCAGCCCAGTTTGGACCAATTAATGGTGGAGGGAGCCTCTAAACAGCCCAGTTTGGGCAAATTCATGGTGGAGGGAGCCTCTAAACAGCCAAGTTTTGGGAAATTCATGGTGGAGGGAGCCTCTAACCAGCCCAGTTTGGACCAATTCATGGTGGATGGAGCCTCTAAACAGCCCAGTTTGGGCAAATTCATGGTGGAGGGAGCCTCTAACCAGCCCAGTTTGGACCAATTAATGGTGGAGGGAGCCTCTAAACAGCCCAGTTTGGGCAAATTCATGGTGGAGGGAGCCTCTAACCAGCCCAGTTTGGACCAATTAATGGTGGAGGGAGCCTCTAACCAGCCCAGTTTGGACCAATTAATGGTGGAGGGAGCCTCTAACCACCCCAGTTTGGACCAATTCATGGTGGAGGGAGCCTCTAACCAGCCCAGTTTGGACCAATTCATGGTGGAGGGAGCCTCTAAACAGCCCAGTTTGGGCAAATTCATGGTGGAGGGAGCCTCTAAAAAACCCAGTTTGGACCAATTCATGGTGGAGGGAGCCTCTAATTAGCCCAGTTTGGACCAATTAATTGTGGAGGGAGCCTCTAACCAGCCCAGTTTGGACCAATTAATGGTGGAGGGAGCCTCTAAAAAACCCAGTTTGGACCAATTCATGGTGGAGGGAGCCTCTAAACAGCCCAGTTTGGGCAAATTCATGGTGGAGGGAGCCTCTAACCAGCCCAGTTTGGACCAATTAATGGTGGAGGGAGCCTCTAAACAGCCAAGTTTTGGGAAATTCATGGTGGAGGGAGCCTCTAACCAGCCCAGTTTGGACCAATTAATGGTGGAGGGAGCCTCTAACCAGCCCAGTTTGGACCAATTAATGGTGGAGGGAGCCTCTAAACAGCCAAGTTTTGGGAAATTCATGGTGGAGGGAGCCTCTAACCAGCCCAGTTTGGACCAATTCATGGTGGAGGGAGCCTCTAAACAGCCCAGTTTGGGCAAATTCATGGTGGAGGGAGCCTCTAAAAAACCCAGTTTGGACCAATTCATGGTGGAGGGAGCCTCTAATTAGCCCAGTTTGGACCAATTAATTGTGGAGGGAGCCTCTAACCAGCCCAGTTTGGACCAATTAATGGTGGAGGGAGCCTCTAACCACCCCAGTTTGGACCAATTCATGGTGGAGGGAGCCTCTAACCAGCCCAGTTTGGACCAATTCATGGTGGAGGGAGCCTCTAAACAGCCCAGTTTGGGCAAATTCATGGTGGAGGGAGCCTCTAAAAAACCCAGTTTGGACCAATTCATGGTGGAGGGAGCCTCTAATTAGCCCAGTTTGGACCAATTAATTGTGGAGGGAGCCTCTAACCAGCCCAGTTTGGACCAATTAATGGTGGAGGGAGCCTCTAACCACCCCAGTTTGGGCAAATTCATGGTGGAGGGAGCCTCTAACCAGCCCAGTTTGGACCAATTAATGGTGGAGGGAGCCTCTAACCAGCCCAGTTTGGACCAATTAATGGTGGAGGGAGCCTCTAACCACCCCAGTTTGGACCAATTCATGGTGGAGGGAGCCTCTAACCAGCCCAGTTTGGACCAATTCATGGTGGAGGGAGCCTCTAAACAGCCCAGTTTGGGCAAATTCATGGTGGAGGGAGCCTCTAAAAAACCCAGTTTGGACCAATTCATGGTGGAGGGAGCCTCTAATTAGCCCAGTTTGGACCAATTAATTGTGGAGGGAGCCTCTAACCAGCCCAGTTTGGACCAATTAATGGTGGAGGGAGCCTCTAACCACCCCAGTTTGGGCAAATTCATGGTGGAGGGAGCCTCTAACCAGCCCAGTTTGGACCAATTAATGGTGGAGGGAGCCTCTAACCAGCCCAGTTTGGACCAATTAATGGTGGAGGGAGCCTCTAACCACCCCAGTTTGGACCAATTCATGGTGGAGGGAGCCTCTAACCACCCCAGTTTGGACCAATTCATGGTGGAGGGAGCCTCTAAACAGCCCAGTTTGGGCAAATTCATGGTGGAGGGAGCCTCTAACCAGCCCAGTTTGGACCAATTAATGGTGGAGGGAGCCTCTAAACAGCCCAGTTTGGGCAAATTCATGGTGGAGGGAGCCTCTAACCAGCCCAGTTTGGACCAATTAATGGTGGAGGGAGCCTCTAACCACCCCAGTTTGGACCAATTCATGGTGGAGGGAGCCTCTAACCACCCCAGTTTGGACCAATTCATGGTGGAGGGAGCCTCTAAACAGCCCAGTTTGGGCAAATTCATGGTGGAGGGAGCCTCTAACCAGCCCAGTTTGGACCAATTAATGGTGGAGGGAGCCTCTAAACAGCCCAGTTTGGGCAAATTCATGGTGGAGGGAGCCTCTAACCAGCCCAGTTTGGACCAATTCATGGTGGAGGGAGCCTCTAAACAGCCCAGTTTGGGCAAATTCATGGTGGAGGGAGCCTCTAAAAAACCCAGTTTGGACCAATTCATGGTGGAGGGAGCCTCTAAACAGCCCAGTTTGGGCAAATTCATGGTGGAGGGAGCCTCTAACCAGCAGAGTTGGGGGAAATCAGGGTGGAGGGAGCCTAGTATTAGCAGAATTGTGCAACGCTTATGGTGGATGAGTATGAGGATGCGGAGGAATTGGAGAGGTTGAGTACAGACATGGAGTTTCATGTTGGGGTGCTTTACACAGGTGGGCACAAAAATGACGGCTCTACCCAGTGGTGGTTCATTTTTATCAAAGTGAGCCGGTCGGCACTCTCAGCTGACAGACGGGTGCGCTTGTCAGTGATGATGCCACCGGCTGCACTGAACACCCTCTCAGATAGGACGCTGGCGGCAGGACAGGACAGCACCTCCAAGGCATATAGGGCAAGTTCAAGCCACAGGTCCAACTTCGACACCCAATACGTGTAGGGCGCAGAGGGGTCGGAGAGGACAGGGCTGTGGTCGGAAAGGTATTCCCGCAACATGCGCCTATACTTCTCACGCCTGGTGACACTAGGACCCTCCGTGGCGGCACTTTGGCGAGGGGGTGCCATCAAGGTGTCCCAGACCTTAGACAGTGTGCCCCTCGTTTGTGTGGACCGGTGAGAACTTGGTTGCCTACTGGAGGAACTGCCCTCCCTGCCGCCAACGTCACATGCTGGAAACATCTCCATCATATTCTGCACCAATTGCCTGTGGCAAGCATTGATGCGATTGGCCCTCCCCTCTACCGGAATAAAAGACGAGATGTTGTTTTTATACCGGGGGTCAAGGATAGCAAAGATCCAGTACTGGTTGTCCTCCATGATTTTGACAATACGCTTGTCGGTTGTAAAGCACCCCAACATGAACTCAGCCATGTCTGCCACAGTGTTAGTTGGCATGACTCCTCTGGCCCCACCGGAAAGTTCAATCTCCATTTCCTCCTCATCCTCCATGTCTACCCATCCGCGCTGCAACAATGGGACGATTCGAAGTTGCCCGGAAGCCTCCTGTATCACCATCACATCATCGGACAACTCTTCTTCCTCCTCCTCCTCCTCCTCCTCCTCCATTAAACGCAGTGAAGCGGACAGATGTGTGGACCTACTCTCCAGCTGTGACGGATCGGATGCTATCCCTAACTCCTCTGTGTGATCTGAGTTATCCCTGATGTCAATCAGGGATTCTCTCAGAACACACAAGAGCGGGATTGTAAGGCTCACCATCGCATCCTCAGAGCTCACCCTCCTTGTGGACTCCTCAAAGACCCGTAGGATGTCACAAAGGTCTCTCATCCATGGCCACTCATGGATGTGAAACTGAGGCAGCTGACTTTGTGGCACCCTAGGGTTTTGTAGCTGGTATTCCATCAAAGGTCTCTGCTGCTCAACCACTCTATTCAACATCTGAAACGTTGAGTTCCAGCGTGTGGGGACGTCGCACAAAAGCCGGTGTTGTGGCACATGCAGGCGTTGCTGGAGAGATTTTAAGCTAGCAGCGGCTACTGTCGACTTGCGAAAGTGGGCGCACATGCGCCGCACTTTCACCAGTAGCTCTGGAACATTGGGGTAGCTCTTTAGGAAACGTTGCACCACTAGGTTGAAGACGTGGGCCAGGCATGGAACATGTTGGAGTCCGGCAAGCTCCAGAGCTGCTACCAGGTTCCGGCCGTTATCACAAACGACCATGCCTGGGCCCAGGTGCAGCGGCTCAAACCATATTGCCGTCTCATCGAGGAGGGCATCCCTCACCTCGGAGGCAGTGTGCTGTCTGTCCCCCAAGCTGATCAGCTTCAGCACAGCCTGCTGACGTCTACCAACGCCAGTGCTGCAACGTTTCCAACTCGTAGCTGGGGTCAATCTAACAGCGGAGGAGGAGGCGGTGGCGGAGGAGGAGGCGGTGGCGGAGGAGGAGGCGGTAGAGGAGGAGGAGGAGGAGGGGGGTGTTCTTCTCGTGTCCCTGCCAGGAATGTTAGGCGGGGAGACGAGGTACACCGGGCCAGTTTGGGAAGCAGTCCCAGCCTCAACTACATTCACCCAGTGTGCCGTCAGTGAAATGTAGCGTCCCTGTCCGCATGCACTTGTCCACGCGTCGGTGGTCAAGTGGACCTTTGTGCAAAGCGCGGAACTAAGGGCCCGCCTGATGTTGAGTGACACGTGCTGGTGCAAGGCGGGGACGGCACACCGGGAGAAGTAGTGACGGCTAGGGACGGCATAGCGAGGTGCCGCAGTTGCCATCAGGTCCAGGAAGGCGGGAGTTTCAACAAGCCGGAACGCCAACATCTCCTGGGCCAGCAGTTTAGCGATGTTGGCGTTCAAGGCTTGCGCGTGTGGGTGGTTAGCAGTGTATTTCTGCCGCCGCTCCAATGTCTGAGAGATGGTGGGTTGTTGTAAAGAAACGCCTGATGGTGCCTTTGATGGTGCAGGAGAAGGAGATAAGACAGGACCAGGGGAGGATGAGGTAGAAGTCAACAAAGTGGCGGAGGCAGATGAAGTGGTGTCCTGGCTCGTCCTCTGGAGTGCATCGCCAGCACAGTCAGCAGTGGCAGTGGCAGAGGCAGAGGCAGAGGCAGTGGCAGTGGCGTGAACGGCAGTCGGCCTTTGTCCTGCCGTTGCTGCCTGCCACTGATTCCAGTGCTTGGATTCCAAATGACGGCGCATTGAAGTGGTGGACAGGTTGCTCTTCTCAGAGCCCCTAATCAATTTCGAGAGGCAAATTGTGCAGACAACACTATATCTGTCCTCGGCGCATTCCTTGAAAAAACTCCACACCTTCGAGAAACGTGCCCTCGAGGTGGGAGTTTTTCGGGGCTGGGTACGAACTGGAACATCTTGGGAGATTCCGGGTGTGGCCTGGCTTCGCCTAAGCTGCTGACCTCTGCCTCTGCCTCTAGCTACCCTTTTTGGTGCTGCACCTGCCTCAACATCCACACTACTTTCCCCGCTTGACATCCCCCCTGTCCAGGTCGGGTCAGTGTCCTCATCATCCACCACTTCCTCTTCCAACTCCTGTCTCATCTCCTCCTCCCGCACAATGCGCCGGTCAACTGGATGCCCTGACGGCAACTGCGTCACATCATCGTCGATGAGGGTGGGTTGCTGGTCATCCACCACCAAATCGAACGGAGATGGAGGAGACTCTAGTGTTTGAGCATCTGGATACAGATGCTCCTCTGTTAGGTTCGTGGAATCGTGACGTGGAGAGGCAGGTTGAGGGACAATGAAAGGAGCGGAGAACAGCTCTGGGGAGCAGGGACAGTTTGGGTTATTGTTCTGTAAAGCTTCGGAATTTTGGGAGGAAGGAAGACAAGACTGTTGGGTAATAGGAGGAGAGGAGGCAGAGTCTGACTGGCTGCTGGACAATGTGCTGTAAGCGTTCTCTGACAGCCATTGCAAGACCTGTTCCTGGTTCTCGGGCCTACTAAGGTTTGTACCCTGCAGTTTAGTTAATGTGGCAAGCAACCCTGGCACTGTGGAGTGGCGCAATGCTTGCTGCCCCACAGGAGTAGGCACGGGACGCCCTGTGGCTTCACTGCTACCTTGCTCCCCAGAACCATTCCCCCGACCTCACCCACGGCCTCGTCCACGTCCCTTTCCGGGAGCCTTGCGCATTTTGAATTCCTAGTTAGAAATTGGCACTGTATACCAGTAGTAAAAATTGTGGGTGCACGTAACCCCAATATATTCTTTGAATTCCCAGTCAGACACTGGCACTATATGGCAGTAGCAAGAAATGAGGGTATTTGTATTCCCAATATACTCTTTGAATTCCCAGTCAGACAATGGCACTGTATACCAGTAGTAAAAATTGTGGGTGCACGTAACCCCAATATATTCTTTGAATTCCCAGTCAGAAACTGGCACTATATGGCAGTAGCAAGAAATGAGGGTATTTGTATTCCCAATATACTCTTTGAATTCCCAGTCAGACAATGGCACTGTATACCAGTAGTAAAAATTGTGGGTGCACGTAACCCCAATATATTCTTTGAATTCCCAGTCAGACACTGGCACTATATGGCAGTAGCAAGAAATGAGGGTATTTGTATTCCCAATATACTCTTTGAATTCCCAGTCAGACAATGGCACTGTATACCAGTAGTAAAAATTGTGGGTGCACGTAACCCCAATATATTCTTTGAATTCCCAGTCAGAAACTGGCACTATATGGCAGTAGCAAGAAATGAGGGTATTTGTATTCCCAATATACTCTTTGAATTCCCAGTCAGACAATGGCACTGTATACCAGTAGTAAAAATTGTGGGTGCACGTAACCCCAATATATTCTTTGAATTCCCAGTCAGACACTGGCACTATATGGCAGTAGCAAGAAATGAGGGTATTTGTATTCCCAATATACTCTTTGAATTCCCAGTCAGACAATGGCACTGTATACCAGTAGTAAAAATTGTGGGTGCACGTAACCCCAATATATTCTTTGAATTCCCAGTCAGACACTGGCACTATATGGCAGTAGCAAGAAATGAGGGTATTTGTATTCCCAATATACTCTTTGAATTCCCAGTCAGACAATGGCACTGTATACCAGTAGTAAAAATTGTGGGTGCACGTAACCCCAATATATTCTTTGAATTACCAGTCAGAAACTGGCACTATATGGCAGTAGCAAGAAATGAGGGTATTTATAACCCCAATATATTCTTTGAATTCCCAGTCAGACAATGGCACTGTATACCAGTAGTAAAAATTGTGGGTGCACGTAACCCCAATATATTCTTTGAATTCCCAGTCAGAAACTGGCACTATATGGCAGTAGCAAGAAATGAGGGTATTTATAACCCCAATATATTCTTTGAATTCCCAGTCAGACAATGGCACTGTATACCAGTAGTAAAAATTGTGGGTGCACGTAACCCCAATATATTCTTTGAATTCCCAGTCAGAAACTGGCACTATATGGCAGTAGCAAGAAATGAGGGTATTTGTATTCCCAATATACTCTTTGAATTCCCAGTCAGACAATGGCACTGTATACCAGTAGTAAAAATTGTGGGTGCACGTAACCCCAATATATTCTTTGAATTCCCAGTCAGACACTGGCACTATATGGCAGTAGCAAGAAATGAGGGTATTTGTATTCCCAATATACTCTTTGAATTCCCAGTCAGACAATGGCACTGTATACCAGTAGTAAAAATTGTGGGTGCACGTAACCCCAATATATTCTTTGAATTACCAGTCAGAAACTGGCACTATATGGCAGTAGCAAGAAATGAGGGTATTTATAACCCCAATATATTCTTTGAATTCCCAGTCAGACAATGGCACTGTATACCAGTAGTAAAAATTGTGGGTGCACGTAACCCCAATATATTCTTTGAATTCCCAGTCAGAAACTGGCACTATATGGCAGTAGCAAGAAATGAGGGTATTTATAACCCCAATATATTCTTTGAATTCCCAGTCAGACAATGGCACTGTATACCAGTAGTAAAAATTGTGGGTGCACGTAACCCCAATATATTCTTTGAATTCCCAGTCAGAAACTGGCACTATATGGCAGTAGCAAGAAATGAGGGTATTTGTATTCCCAATATACTCTTTGAATTCCCAGTCAGACAATGGCACTGTATACCAGTAGTAAAAATTGTGGGTGCACGTAACCCCAATATATTCTTTGAATTCCCAGTCAGACACTGGCACTATATGGCAGTAGCAAGAAATGAGGGTATTTGTATTCCCAATATACTCTTTGAATTCCCAGTCAGACAATGGCACTGTATACCAGTAGTAAAAATTGTGGGTGCACGTAACCCCAATATATTCTTTGAATTACCAGTCAGAAACTGGCACTATATGGCAGTAGCAAGAAATGAGGGTATTTATAACCCCAATATATTCTTTGAATTCCCAGTCAGACAATGGCACTGTATACCAGTAGTAAAAATTGTGGGTGCACGTAACCCCAATATATTCTTTGAATTCCCAGTCAGAAACTGGCACTATATGGCAGTAGCAAGAAATGAGGGTATTTATAACCCCAATATATTCTTTGAATTCCCAGTCAGACAATGGCACTGTATACCAGTAGTAAAAATTGTGGGTGCACGTAACCCCAATATATTCTTTGAATTCCCAGTCAGAAACTGGCACTATATGGCAGTAGCAAGAAATGAGGGTATTTGTATTCCCAATATACTCTTTGAATTCCCAGTCAGACAATGGCACTGTATACCAGTAGTAAAAATTGTGGGTGCACGTAACCCCAATATATTCTTTGAATTCCCAGTCAGACACTGGCACTATATGGCAGTAGCAAGAAATGAGGGTATTTGTATTCCCAATATACTCTTTGAATTCCCAGTCAGACAATGGCACTGTATACCAGTAGTAAAAATTGTGGGTGCACGTAACCCCAATATATTCTTTGAATTACCAGTCAGAAACTGGCACTATATGGCAGTAGCAAGAAATGAGGGTATTTATAACCCCAATATATTCTTTGAATTCCCAGTCAGACAATGGCACTGTATACCAGTAGTAAAAATTGTGGGTGCACGTAACCCCAATATATTCTTTGAATTCCCAGTCAGAAACTGGCACTATATGGCAGTAGCAAGAAATGAGGGTATTTATAACCCCAATATATTCTTTGAATTCCCAGTCAGACAATGGCACTGTATACCAGTAGTAAAAATTGTGGGTGCACGTAACCCCAATATATTCTTTGAATTCCCAGTCAGAAACTGGCACTATATGGCAGTAGCAAGAAATGAGGGTATTTGTATTCCCAATATACTCTTTGAATTCCCAGTCAGACAATGGCACTGTATACCAGTAGTAAAAATTGTGGGTGCACGTAACCCCAATATATTCTTTGAATTCCCAGTCAGACACTGGCACTATATGGCAGTAGCAAGAAATGAGGGTATTTGTATTCCCAATATATTCTTTGAATTCCCAGTCAGACAATGGCACTGTATACCAGTAGTAAAAATTGTGGGTGTATATAGCCCCAATTCTATTGCTAGGGGACTTGCAGGGTATTTCTGGGGTGAAGGTGGGGGGGCACACCGTTGGAACGGGTATCGGGGTATATATCGGGTATACGGGAATACACTGACAGTGTATTCCATTCAGGATCCTGGGAAAGCTGGGTTGCGGCGATTGAGCCCGTCAGTGCCACGTTACACTGACAAGCTTCTCCCTGGAATTTAGCTCTTACAAGAGCTGTTGGTTGTCTTCTCCTTCCTATCCTAGCCTGTCCCTGCCTACCCAGAATCTAAGCCCTAGCTAGCTGGACGGAAACCTCCGTCCTCGGTGAATTGCAAGCTCAGAATGACGCGAAGCTGGGCGTCGCTGTTCTTTTAAATTAGAGGTCACATGTTTTCGGCAGCCAATGGGTTTTGCCTACTTTTTTCAACGTCACCGGTGTCGTAGTTCCTGTCCCACCTACCCAGCGCTGTTATTGGAGCAAAAAAGGCGCCAGGGAAGGTGGGAGGGGAATCGAGTAATGGCGCACTTTACCACGCGGTGTTCGATTCGATTCGAACATGCCGAACAGCCTAATATCCGATCGAACATGAGTTCGATAGAACACTGTTCGCTCATCTCTAGTCAAAACCATACTTAATCATTTTTTCAATAAGAAGGTTATGTGATACTTTATCAAATGCCTTACTGAAGTCAAGATATACTATGTCCACGGCATTCCCTTGGTCCAACCATTCAGTGATTTTGTTGTAGAAGGAAATCAGGTTAGTCTGACAAGATTTATTGGTCATAAAGCCGTGCTGGCTCTGGTTAATTAATGCCTTCCCATCCAGGTACCGAAGTAAATGTTCCTTGACAATTTGCTCAAAGATTTTTCCTGCTATCTATCTATCTATCTATCTATCTATCTATCTATCTATCTATCTATCTATCTATCTATCTCTCTCTCTCTTATATGTATAGTCAAATGTCTCCAAAGACCCATTCTTTGAGCGGACCACCATTTATCCTGACCAGATTTCCTTTTATAGATTTCACACAGTGTAAATTCTCAGTAGCAATTTTCAAAAACCACTATTGTCCCAATACAATGCCGAATCCTTTTTTTTTTTTTTTTTTTTTTTTATATATATATATATATATATATATATATATATATATATATATATATATATATAAACTAGTTTTGTTTTTGGTTTCCAAAAAATAATCTTTTTTTCTTTTTTTTCCATCTTACATGAGCTCAGCATGTTCACTTGTTGGTATTGGCTTCTGATTCATATGTTCTACTGTGAAAGCCTCTACTCTGCATGGAAACAGCTGGACGTATGATCTGGTGTAAGAAGTGACAACTTAAAATTGCTCATTCTGCGAGCACAAAAAACTCTCTCAGGGGAAAATCTTAACTAAGTTTTACAATACACAATGATGCTATTGTATGTAGTGGTAAAACCTGATATATGCGGCATCTTTATAGGATCTTTTGTTGGTGTTTAATATAACTATGACAGCTTTTTACCTTACAACAAAAGACTTTTCTTATTTGTTTTCTCCCCACTTTCTCACTGATAGAAATCACTTTAAATTGATAAATATGTCAGAAGAGGCCTGAAGAGGATGGCAGGGAATTGCCGGATTCCCAGGAGAGATGAGGTGAGGCGAGTATAACTGTTTCTTATTTTTACTCACCTCCCCTGGGCCTGGAATCTGTGGAGACCCCAGAGTGTAAAAGTGCTTTGTGGGAAGCATATCCCAAACTTTTCTGGTTCAGGTTGAATTTGGGTCTGTCCAAAACAGTTTGCTCATTGCTAGTACAGTCATATTAAATTTTTGGCAGCACCAGTGCTTGATATATAATTGATGTCCGTAAATGGAATGGAAATACTTATTTTCAGAAATTATAGTACCTGTCCCGAATAGTGGTCTACTTGTTAGGCATTGCCCTAAAAATTTACAGTTCCCACCTACTTAAAGGTATTTTTCCATTAAAACACTTTTTTTTCTAGTTGACACAACAACGGAATAGCCTTAAGAAAGTCTATTCTTCTCCTACCTTTTGATGTCTTCTTCATGCTGCCGTTCTGTAGAAATCCCAGTTTTTGTCGGTATGCAAATGAGTTATCTTGCAACACTGGGGGTGGGCACCAGTATTCAAACAGCACTGAGGGCGTCCCCAAAGCTGCGAGAGATCTCTTCAGCAATGCCTCTATCTTCATCTGGAACATCCTCTTCACGCATCTTCTTCCACTGCAGGCGGTCAAACTTGTAGGCCTCGGGCAGAGCAATGCGCCTATACCTATGCCTATAATAAACAGACAATAGACCTAGATCTGCTGCAGGCCTCCAGAGTTGAAATCCTTTTGGTATCTTCTGTAAGAGAATTTCTAGAGCAGCACTTTCCCACTAGCTGCTGGTGAACCCTGGGGCAGGGACACAATAGACATTGAGCCCTAAGCTGGAACCCCCCGCTGCCCCTCCTGCTTGTTGGTCCTATCCTAAGCAATAGGCAACAACTGGTCAACAAAGCCCTACCTATATAAGTGACAACACAGAATGCAGTCAAGACAATCAACAACAAATGAAGGTCAGCTAGCCAAGGGTCCAGTAACAGTCAAGCAACACAGTTCAGAATCAAAATCCAAGAGAATAGTCAAAGGGTAAGCCAGAGGTGAAAAATACAATAGTAGCAGAAGGGGGATCTTAGCAGGGATAAGGTCTAAGGTCAGAGTCACAATAGCCAGCAAGCCTGTGTGGGCTGATGACCTGCATATAGGAAGTCAAAGACCTGCCCTAGGCTTGATTGGTAGACAGGCTGTCAATAACACAGGCAAGGCTAGAATTAACTAATTGATGAACAAATTGAAACAAGGTGCAGGAGATGGGTGTGGTGGAGATTCAATTATGGAGATAGGTAATAGAGCAGTGTTCACACAGTGCAATGAAAAACTCTAAGCAAAGAATCAAACTGTACACACCTCCTGCCCCGCAGCATGCGAGCGGAGGGTGGCGCAGTGACCCAAACAGGCAGAGACATTAAATCTTCTCAATGTTTTAAAATATGGAAGATACATTTAGCAATCCTAACACATTTTCTAAAAACGTCAGCAGCTCTCTAATTTTTACATTGACCACATGTAATTGAGCATTTGTTATTTTCATTCCAGATCCTATCGTCAAGGTCATGACATTTATTGTATACTACGCTATTAATTTCGTATTCATTGTGAAGTCTTTTGTCCCGTTTTCGAAGCTACATATCATATTTTCCGTCTATATTTTTAGCTCCTTGTTCTTGATGCTCCAACGCAGAGCACAAAGGCCTCTATCAGTAAAGGAGAAATAAAAAGCAACCAAAAATAATAATGCCATAGCAATGATTTACAAAATTATCCATACGAATGGGTAGGTTTCTTCTCTGACACATTAAAGAGGACCTGCCACCAGATCTGAAAGCCCCAAAGACTTACATCTTCTGATAGGACCTGTCATCCTAAAAAATGTTGTGCTTTTTTTTTTTTTTTTTTTTTGTCCAAATCCATGCAGCCATTCCAAAGATGCAAACCCTTTTAGAGTAGATGTAAGTTGGGTCTGCCGGCCATAACAACATAAACCAAAGTTCATTGTCCGTTCGTTCCTTTCTACTGCGTTTAGATGTTGTGTAAGTATTGATGGTAAATAGAGATGAGCAAGTAGTATTCGATCGAGTAGGTATTTGATTGAATACTACGGTATTCAAAATACTCATACTTGATTGAATACTACTCGCTATTCGAATGGAAAAATTTGATGCAGAACCAGCGTTGATTGGCCGAATGCTATACAGTCGGCCAATCAACGCTGGTTCTTCTCCTACCTTTAGAAGTCTTCTCCGCGCAGCGTTCCCACGGCGTTTTCCAGTTCTGAATTCACTCTGCCAGGCATCGGGCCTGGGCAGAGCCGACTGCACATGCCCATGCTACAAAAAAATGGCCACTTTGACTGTAAGCGGCCATTTTCTTGTAGTGCAGGCATGTGCAGTCGGCTCTGCCCAGGCCCGATGCCTGGCAGAGTGAATTCAGAGCCAGAAGACGCCGCGGGGACGCTGCGCGGAGAAGACTTCTCGGAGAATCCAGCCCGACCCTCACTCGTGGACTTGGTAAGTATAATTTGATCGAATGTTGCCTACCCCTGAAACGAGCATTTTTCCCCCATAGAGTATAATAGGATTCGATATTCGATTCAAGTAGTCGAATATTGAGGGGCTACTCGAAACGAATATCGAATATCGAGTATTTAACTATTCGCTCATCTCTAATGGTAAACTAAATTACAGCACGCCATGCAAGTCCCATATGCCAAAAGCTTCCAAGTCATTGGGGGTATTTACTTATGTGGCACATCTTTGGTGCACGTCTTTCACGTCTTTCCCCATTTCACATTGTTTCTTCTGCATTCCACTTCCCACTATTTAGGAAAAGCATAGGGGCATCACCGAGACCAAGGCAGACAAAGACGAGGACATCTCAGACCAAGAAACTTACACCAGAAAGCTGTCGTAAGTTATACTTGAAATCTACACATAGATTTATATAGATTTCCATTTTGGTGTATGGCAATGTGGCTGAATTATTGGGAAGCCAGACCCTCTTAATAATGTAGACACCTCCTGCACCAGTCTGTTGATGACCGAAGTATATGCTGTCTAAAGTAGAAGCCAATACTTTACCATAAATAGAAGACAGCATGGTGACATACCTTTAAATGAATACTGTATGTGAATGACCTTTATCAAAACTTATCCTTTATGAAGACACATACAGAAAACAGGATCTTTGCATATGGTTTGCAGAGTTGTAATTTCTTTCCAACATTAAAAGCTATTACGTTGCTGTCTGAATTGTAATATTTATAGAAGGAATCTTTCTTGAGAGACATAATGTACAAGGTTAGGCCTGGTTCAGATCACGTTAATGGCTTCCCATTACCATGTGTGTAGGAGATGCTCCCAGATTGTGGGTGGCTTTGTATTTGCCCATTTGTATTAACCTTCCCGGGGGTCATATCTTTCAAACTGAAAAAAAGAAGAAACAAGCTGCAAATTGTTCAGAAGTCCAGCAGTAATCTAGTAATGTATGGGGTTTTGCATTTTTTGCTTGGTGTCTTTTACTCGGTTTTCCCAATGGATATTGCTAATAATTGTTCCAGAGACTGTTTAAAATCTTTTGGCCCTTGTTCAAGGATCAGCAATGAAGAAGATTTCCCAAGAAAAGAGAAACAGCCTCATCCAACTCATCGATAGTAGTCAGCCAAGAAAATTGCCAAACTGTATCATGTGAGTGTCATGACAGCTGGAAGTCCACCCGTTCATTCCAAAGCCAAGAGGTGGACATCCAGGGAAAATACCGGCATCAACAAGTCAGCTCATCACATAGTCTATCAGATCCGGCACGACAAACAAAGCAGCGATGGTGGCTCGTTGGCTTCGTAATATTGAGATCACAGACATCCAAGCATCCAAGCACTGTGTGACAAGTGTTACACAAGCCTGAAAAGGTTGCCCAAAAAAGGTGAAGAAGCCTCGACTTTAATATCATCATAAGAAGTTCCAGTTTTCAAAAAAATCACAAAAACTGTGGAAATGAAAGTCAATAGACTGGGCTCTGATGGGTGCAAATGGGTCTGGAAGAATCAAGGGAAAAGGGGGCTAATGGATCGAGAAATTGAAGGAACTGTCAAGTTTGGTGGAGGAAGCCTGATGATATGGGAATGTTTCATAACCAAAGGCATTGGATACTTCACCAGGATCGATGGTGGTCTCAATGCTGAGATATATATATATGAGCATCCAACAAGATGAGTTACTTTGTACACTCGAGTACTAAGGGTATGAAAAGGATGACATAGTGTTCCATCAGGACAATGGCCCGAAGCATATGTTGTGATTAGCAAAGAAATGATTCAATGACAATGAAGTAGAGGACCTGGATTGGCCTCCACAGTCCTCAACTGAGTTGAATACTTATGGGTAGAGTTGAAGAAAATTTTTTATTCTTACCCAAGTGAGTATGCACTATGTATGCACCAACATTGAGAATATGAAGAAGAGACCTGGGATCAGATTTTGGTCAAGACATCTTTGAGTCTGATCGAGAGCATGACCAAAAGTTTTTGGGCAGAAAGCTGGATTTACAAAATAATAAAAATTTAAAGGGATTCTACCATTAAAGCAACTTTTTTCTAATTACCACGTCGGAATAGCCTTAAGAAAGGCTATTCGTCTCCTACCTTTAGATGTGGTCTCCGTCGCGCCGTTCCTTAGAAATACCGGTACTTACCGGTATGCTAATGAGGTATTGGCAGCAATGGGGGCGTCCTTCTTCTTCATCTGCCTCCTCCCCTTGTCTGTCGTCTTCTTTCTTAATCATGTCTGACGCCTGCGCAGTCGGCTCTGCTGGCCGGCGGCCATATTTCCAAGGCTGCAATTGCGCGCATGCGCAATACGCTCCTCACGTCTTCGCCGAACAGAGTGTACTGCGCATGCTCAGTAAAGTCCGTACAGCCCTCCGACGCGCGAGTGAACTCATCCAGGCATCGGAGGGCTGTATGGACCTTACTGAGCATGCGCAGTACACTCTGTTCAGCGAAGATGTGAGGAGCGTACTGCGCATGTGCGCAATTGCAGCCTTGGAAATATGGCTGCCGGCTGGCATGCGCAGTCGGCTCTAACAGGGTCTCGCTGTCAGAGCCGACTTCTCAGGCGTCAGACATGACGAAAAAGAAGACGACAGACAAAGGGAGGAGGCAGATGAAGAAGAAGGACGCCCTCATTGCTGCCGAGACCTCATTAGCATACCGGTAAGTACCAGTATTTCTAAGGAACGGCGCGACGGAGACCACATCTAAAGGTAGGAGACGAATAGCCTTTCTTAAGGCTATTCCGACGTGGTAATTAGAAAAAAGTTGCTTTAATGGTAGAATCCCTTTAAATTTAGATTTTAGGAGCAAAACAATAACAATAGCAAGAATCTGCATAACTAATTATATGCTAAATAGTTGAAAGTCAAATTTATGTATGAGATAGCCAAGATGGTTTTCTAGAAAACGATGGTAGTCTCATGTTCCGAGCTGTAGTGGATGGTCAGATATGGAGACTGAAAGTCACAAGTTCGAAACATTGTTACCCTTTTGCCCCTCAGTGTACACTCATTTGGTAGATTTGCAGAGACTAATAACTGGCAAGGAAGAGAGAATAACTGTAGGGTTAGACTACACATGGTTTGTTTGTTGTCTGTTACCAGATTTGCAGAACAGTTGTAGATTTAAATCGGCAGAATTTTTTTTTAATAAACATCATTTGCAAATTTGCTCCTTTTTAACAAATCTCTTAGAAATATTTCATTATCCTAGAAGGTAAATACTCACTCGGCGTTGCAGCAGTACAGTATATGCTCTGCCAGAGAACAATAATGCCGCTGATAGAAATGATGATATATTACCTTGATGAAAAAGAAGTAGAAATCTCTAAAGATGAAAAGAAATCCTTGAAATATTACATTATGTAGAGCGGCATCAAAATATCATGGTATCAATATATTGGTTGAAAGAAATTTTCTATATTGTCTGCATGTTTCTGACATCTTGCTTGTTGCCTGAAAGCGGTGCCTCAGGTAACCTCAAGGGCATGCTCTGCTCCGTGAGTAGAATTTCACTCCTAGTACACTGATGTATCCTTCTGTGTGACAGAACCAAATGATCCATGAACCTGGGCTGTTCCTAAAGTGGATATCATCAGCTTCACACCAGACTGCTGATTCTAATGTAACAAGCTTAAAATGCAACGCGCTAGTAGCAGTGGCCGCGAGGCATTTACATAGGTGAAGAACATTTCTTCCATCGGCGTTGAGGCGCGGTTTGGGATGATCTTACTGTTTACTAGGGCACCCACGGGTAAGGAGAGAGTGGTAAACATGCAATTTACTAATTATTTCTATGCCGGAGCTTGTACACTTTTTTTCTATGGGGGTGTCATGGTGGTGGCTAGGCTTCATGAATGGTTAAAGTTCAGGGCGAAATAAAAATAGAATTCAATATAGATTGGGATCACATCTGCTCTGGGCTTTCAGTTTTTCTCTTCTGTCATAAATACAGAAAAACAAACTGTGATCAGTTACCTATAGCCCAGCGAATTGAGTTCAAACTACTAACGCTAACATACAAAGCCATCCACAACCTGTCCCCTCCATATATCTCCGACCTAATCTCACACTACCTGCCCACACGTAACTTCAGATCCTCCAATGACCTCCTACTCCGCTCTTCTCTCATCCGCTCCTCACACAACCATCTCCAAGATTTCTCCCGTGCATCCCCCATACTCTGGAACTCTTTACCAAGACACATAAGACTGACCCCCACAATCACAGGCTTCAAGAAGGCCCTGAAGACTCCCCTATTCAGGAAGGCCTACAACCTCCAATAACACTATCACCGCACCGCCATCTGTACAGTCTCCCCCTCTCCTTCTGTCTCTACCCCCTTCCCTCATAGATTGTAAGCCCTCGCGGGCAGGGCCCTCTACCCCACTGTGCCAGTCGGTCACTGTTAATATTATATCTACCTGTATATTCTGTGTATTGTATGTAACCCCCAAATGTACAGCACCATGGAAATAATGGTGCTATATAAATAAACAATAATAAAAAAAATAATAATAATTTGTTTTGTGAATATTTGCAGGGTTCATCTCTTTGTGTCATTTTGAAATGGAAGTTCTATTATAATACTCTGGGGTCTCAGCGTTACCGGACTATAATTAATGGAGCCCCAGGGACTTATGTAAACATAATAATCTCTTATGTTCACCTTCCCTGACTTCTCGTAAGCTCCCTTGTAGTGTATGGAGCACCCTCAAGGTCCTCGTCCGGCCTATTTCATGGGTGATCTCATGGACCCCGGGGATAGCTGAAGCATATGTTTGAGTCTCAGTGGTCACATGGTGCATTAATGATGGTAGTCTCATGTTCCAAGCTGTAGTGGATGTAGTCACTTTAGTCTGCCCTATGTGACTGTTTATGCCCAGTCATAGGCCTTTGTGGTCCCCAAGGGTCTGTGACATCTCTCAGGAGGCCATAAGAGGATTTCAAGTAGCGTTGGGCAAATCGGTTCTCAACACACTGAATTTGACCCTAATATTCCAGATTCTTTATTTTGTAACAAAAGCAAACCAAATTGAGAGAAACTATAATGGCTGCCATGACATGATTTGTTTCTTCAAATCCCAGAGTATAGTAGCTAGAAGCTAAATAAAAAAACATTTATACTCATACTCATACGGCATACTCATTTATACTCATCTTCCCATTTATACTCATCTTCCCTCTTTCAGACCTCCTCACTGCGTCCTACAATCTGTGTATTACTCTGCAGGTGACATCGTGCACCTGAGGGTACCACTGAAGCCCAATCCCAGAGACATCAGCATGCTAAGCACCATATGGTGTAAATGGTGTTCCAAAAGCGAAACCTGCATCACAGATTAAAAAAACCTTAAGGTGGCCATGCACATTAGAATAAAGAAACTGGTAGGTTTGACCTACTATCTTGTATGTTTGTGGCTACCCGACTTTCCTCTGACTACAAATGTCAGGGGAAAGAAAGCCTTGGTTGTTGGATTTGAACATGCCAAATCCTATTATTCTCAAGGGAGATAAACCCCTCTTATGTCTCTTTCCCTATTCATAACACATGCATGCTCAACCAAGCTGTGCATGCATGTCTATAGGGGAAGGGATAGCACGTATCGGGACGCACACTTGACTGACCACATCCTAAAGTGTATAGTCAGCTTTACCTTTAATCTACATTTAATCTAGAATATCTGGTGTGCCCGCCCCCCCCAGTATAATGTCACATAGTGGCCCATGCACATAGTGTAATGTCCCATAGCGGCCTCTCCACACAGTATAATGTGACATAGTGGCCCCTCCACACATTATTATGTCCCATAGTGGGAACTCCACACAGTATACTGTCACATAGTGGCCCCTCCATACCAGTATAATGTCACATAGTGGCCCCTCCATACCAGTATAATGTCACATAGTGGCCCCTCCATACCAGTATAATGTCACATAGTGGCCCCTCCACACAGTATAATGTCACATAGTGGCCCCTCCATACCAGTATAATGTCACATAGTGGCCCCTCCATACCAGTATAATGTCACATAGTGGCCCCTCCATACCAGTATAATGTCACATAGTGGCCCCTCCACACAGTATAATGTCACATAGTGGCCCCTCCACACAGTATAATGTCACATAGTGGCCCCTCCACACAGTATAATGTCACATAGTGGCACCTCCACACATTATTATGCCCCATAGTTGCACTTCTACACAGTATAATGTCTCATCATTGCGCTTCAATAAAGTATAATGTCTCATTGTAGATCTTTCAAAGTATAATATCCTGTATAGGCCCCACCACACAGTATAACATCTCATAGTGGCAACAATTTTGGGGTTTCATCTCTCCAGAGCCATTATTATACAGACCCCAGAATATAATGAGCAGAGGCTCAAGGGAGGTGATTAAACATAACAAATAGTGTTACTCACTAGAGATGAGCGAACACTAAAATGTTCGAGGTTCGAAATTCGATTCGAACAGCCGCTCACTGTTCGAGTGTTCGAATGGGTTTCGAACCCCATTATAGTCTATGGGGAACATATACTCGTTAAGGGGGAAACCCAAATTCGTGTCTGGAGGGTCACCAAGTCCACTATGACACCCCAGGAAATGATACCAACACCCTGGAATGACACTGGGACAGCAGGGGAAGCATGTCTGGGGGCATAAAAGTCACTTTATTTCATGGAAATCCCTGTCAGTTTGCGATTTTCGCAAGCTAACTTTTCCCCATAGAAATGCATTGGCCAGTGCTGATTGGCCAGAGTACGGAACTCGACCAATCAGTGCTGGCTCTGCTGGAGGAGGCGGAGTCTAAGATCGCTCCACACCAGTCTCCATTCAGGTCCGACCTTAGACTCCGCCTCCTCCGGCAGAGCCAGCGCTGATTGGCCGAAGGCTGGCCAATGCATTCCTATGCGAATGCAGAGACTTAGCAGTGCTGAGTCAGTTTTGCTCAACTACACATCTGATGCACACTCGGCACTGCTACATCAGATGTAGCAATCTGATGTAGCAGAGCCGAGGGTGCACTAGAACCCCTGTGCAAACTCAGTTCACGCTAATAGAATGCATTGGCCAGCGCTGATTGACCAGAGTACGGAACTCGACCAATCAGCGCTGGCTCTGCTGGAGGAGGCGGAGTCTAAGATCGCTCTACACCAGTCTCCATTCAGGTCCGACCTTAGACTCCGCCTCCTCCAGCAGAGCCAGCGCTGATTGGTCGAGTTCCGTACTCTGGCCAATCAGCGCTGGCCAATGCATTCTATTAGCCCGATGAAGTAGAGCTGAATGTGTGTGCTTAGCACACACATTCAGCTCTACTTCATCGGGCTAATAGAATGCATTGGCCAATAAGCGCTGGCCAATGCATTCTATTAGCTTGATGAAGCAGAGTGTGCACAAGGGTTCAAGCGCACCCTCGGCTCTGATGTAGCAGAGCCGAGGGTGCACAAGGGTTCAAGCGCACCCTCGGCTCTGATGTAGCAGAGCCGAGGCTGCACAAGGGTTCAAGTGCACCCTCGGCTCTGCTACATCAGAGCCGAGGGTGCGCTTGAACCCTTGTGCAGCCTCGGCTCTGCTACATCAGAGCCGAGGGTGCGCTTGAACCCTTGTGCACACTCTGCTTCATCAAGCTAATAGAATGCATTGGCCAGCGCTGATTGGCCAATGCATTCTATTAGCCCGATGAAGTAGAGCTGAATGTGTGTGCTAAGCACACACATTCAGCACTGCTTCATCACGCCAATACAATGCATTAGCCAGTGCTGATTGGCCAGAGTACGGAATTCGGCCAATCAGCGCTGGCTCTGCTGGAGGAGGCGGAGTCTAAGGTCGGACCTGAATGGAGACTGGTGTGGAGCGATCTTAGACTCCGCCTCCTCCAGCAGAGCCAGCGCTGATTGGTCGAGTTCCGTACTCTGGCCAATCAGCGCTGGCCAATGCATCCCTATGGGAAAAAGTTTATCTCACAAAAATCACAATTACACACCCGATAGAGCCCCAAAAAGTTATTTTTAATAACATTCCCCCCTAAATAAAGGTTATCTCTAGCTATCCCTGCCTGTACAGCTATCCCTGTCTCATAGTCACAAAGTTCACATTCTCATATGACCCGGATTTGAAATCCACTATTCGTCTAAAATGGAGGTCACCTGATTTCGGCAGCCAATGACTTTTTCCAATTTTTTTCAATGCCCCCGGTGTCGTAGTTCCTGTCCCACCTCCCCTGCACTGTTATTGGTGCAAAAAAGGCGCCAGGGAAGGTGGGAGGGGAATCGAATTTTGGCGCACTTTACCACGCGGTGTTCGATTCGAACATAGCGAACACCCTGATATCCGATCGAACATGTGTTCGATAGAACACTGTTCGCTCATCTCTATTACTCACCTCCCTTGGGCTTCGACACAGAGTTTGGGCCTCCTCTGGTCTCAGAGACACCATAAAAGATATCAGAGACCACATGGGCCTGTGATTGGACCTTAGAGGTAATTCATTCATGACATCTCTGAGACCAGAAGAGGCCACTAGATTGGTACCAGAGCCCAGGAGAGCTGAGTAACTGTTTTTTTGTGTTTAATTACCTCTCCCGGGCTTCCATTCATCATACTCTGGAGTCAGAAGAGACCACAGATTATAATTAGAGCAGTTCCATTTAGGACTTGTTTGGGCTGATTGAAATTGCAGGACGAACCTCAGGGCAAGGTAACCCAACAAACACCCTCAGAACCGCCTCCTGACCATTCTGCTGCCTGAGGCGAGATGCTTATCTCGCCTCACGGCAGATGTGACCCTGGGACTATGACTACTCCCATCCTCTAGGCAGTGCTCATAATTCATTGAGCACTGTGTAATATTTAATTTCTCCTATACCAGCACTGCAAGGGAATTATACACTTGCAGATGGAACAGTTGGAAGTACCAGGAATACACGCCCTTGTGATCAGCTAATCTGAAGAACACCCTCTCAATAAAAAAAGGATTACTCTAAAGCAGAGAACACTGTTAAAATCATGCTATATGCGAGCGACATGAAAGGTCACAATAATACCATACGGAATGATTATAATGCTGATTCTTAGACACGCCGTTCCATAAAAGAAAACAGATTCTTCCCGAAACCGTACAGACGTTTTCAACAAGATAGCAAATATATTTCTCTTGCTCTGAAACTTCTCACTTACTTAGCTGCTGAATCATTCAAAAGCACTGCACCTTGTACAAGACAATGGAAAAATATATGAAATAAGGATTTATGAGGCTTTTCAAGGCATGAGACATCTACAGAATTGAGAATGCCGTATTGAGTGGTACAGACAAGCTTTTATATGAACCAACCTGCAAAAAAAAAATTTGGTACAAGCCCAGGGGACAAAGGAGAAAATGTAGCAATAAAGAAATATGCGGAGAGTTCAAGCAAAATGAACAATAAACTTGTTCTATTTAAAAGTAAAGTAAACGTATTTGTTTCCTTCAGACGGATTACACTATGGTGTCCCTCGACATTTATCAGGTTACTTCCCTTACACTTAATTCTCGATGCTTTGCTCCTTGTGGTCTATTTCTGTATCCTACCGTAATAGCTCATCTCTTACGTGTGCACTATTTCTAATCTAGCTGTGCATTTTTTATGGCTCTAAAGTTTGGCTTAGGCTAATACATCGGAGAAGACGGCAGAGTTGAGTTTACATCAGAAGGACCACCAGGAAGATGACCAGACCATTAGTGGCCTGCAGAGTAAAGCCACAAGTTATGGAGTATAACTTGTCACCTGGTTATGTGGTTATCCTTAGGTCCCATGATAAAGGAAAAGGTTACAAGATTTGTATAATTTGTAGGGTTCAAATACGGACAGAAAGATACATTACAAAGAAAGTCATTTCACACAATGGGACTGAGGGCCCCGCTCGCAAGAGCTTACAATCTATGAGGTAGAGGGGGTGACGCAAGAGGTAGCAGGGGCGGCATTGCTTATACAGGGGTCAGACACTTTTGTAATAGAGGTGACTGTCATTACACAAACATAAGACTTCATGAGCCATCACCAGTCATGTCCTTTAACATGTGGATAGAGCTTGGACCTCTAAAGTTAGCCTGAAATGGCATCATATCATGTGGGGTAATGGGGAGCGGGGACAGAGGAGGGTTACATTTTGGGGATTCTAATTATAGTACGGAAGGGTTTACGTTAGAAATTGTGATCGGCCTGTCTGATAAGATGTGTCTTTAGTCTGCGTTTGAAACTCTAGAAATTGGGAGTTAATCTGATTGTCTGGGGTAGAGCATTCCAGAGAAGTGGTGCAGCTCGGGAGAAGTCTTGTATACGAGCGTGGGAGGTTCTGATAATAGAGGATGTAAGTGTTAGGTCATTGAGTGAGTGGAGAGTACGGGTTGGGCGGTAGACAGAGATGAGGGAGGAAATGTATGGAGGTGCGGCATTATGGAGAGCCTTGTGGAGGAGGGGGATAACTTTATATTTTATTCTATAATGAATAGGCAGCCAATGTAGTGACTGGCACAGACCGGAGGCATCGCTGTAGCGTCTAGCCTGATAGATGAGCCTGGCTGCTGCATTCAGAATAGATTGTAGAGGGGAGAGTTTCTCATACATGAGAAATTATGTAGGTAGCAAAAATTACCTTTGTGGGACCACAGAGGCATTGCCGGTACATGAGAGGCACATGGATGTGCTAGCTGCTGGCCATGAATGAATGGCATGGTCGGCGGCTAGCACATGTTCATGTACAACCCAAATTAGTCAATGCAATCTTAGCATAGACAGTCTGAAATTACCACAGTGTCTTATGCTGTTTGATAAAGCTGTCACATTATTAGACTGCCTAGACTAACTTTACACCTCCTGTTAGCTGCCTACGGGCAGAGCTGACTGCACATGTCTGTTTGGTCATTTTACTGTGGCCGAGCGTACTGTTCCTATAAGCGGTCACACTAAAATAGCTGAACAGACATGCGGCAAGCCTGATGTCCGCATGCATCGGATTTACATCCTGAGAAAGAAGACAACGCAGAGGCCACAGCAGAAAGGTGCGGGTATAGAAGATGGAGGTGGCACTGGAGAGTTTTAAAGTGGCATCGGGGACACCCCCTTTGCTATCTGAAGACTCATTAGCATACCGAGAAAAAATGGGATATCTATGGACCGGCGTCGCGGACAAGAATTCTAAAGGTAGGAAAAGAATAGCCTTTCTTAAGGCTATCCCTACGTGGTATTCTAATGATAGAATTCCTTTAAATTACAGCAGTAAAATTTGTTGCTACACCCCTTTTCTGTGAATTCACCCTTTTTTCATTCACGTTGTGATTAAAAAATCTGATATACTGGTACAAAGCATGTTAGGCAGTTTTTGGGGACAAATTACACTAGAATTTGGTTTCATCTGCATAATAAATCTCTCCCATTAACAGGTTAGTGAAACCCTCACATCACAACAAGAACATATACACGCATAGCATGAACATATCCTAAAGAAGAAGTGCAAAACCATGTTTCTTCTCAAAGCTGGTGATCTCTGTATGAGAGGTGGATGAACAATTTTGGAATGAACTGAATTCAACACAGAATTTCAAAAAGTTTTGGGATCGACCCAATACTAAAACATTGGAGTTCATTATCTGTGAATCACTATTATATTCGTGGATCTCTTCAGACTCCATAGTGTAATCCTTGGAGGCCTAGGGGAGCAGTGCCAGGGGGCTTCCTTGGGGTCTCTCTTGTGGTCTTCCAGCCTCTTCTGTCCTATAGGATACCTACTGAGGCCTATAGGACTTCTAGTTTGAGCCAAACAAGTTTGACCAAGAACAAATCAAATGGACAAACCTTGTGAATATTCATGAAATACATAATGCAAGGTTCACCCATCTTTATTCAGTATGTGCCGAGCCAAGGGGAATAATAAGAAATTGTTGCCCATCTTTATAAGAGCCGAGCTTTAGTTCCTTTACAATATTCTATATATCACGTATTTGCTCATCTGAAGCAGCAATGAAAGGTGGTTTTATTGTTTGTGTTGTTTAGACTCCTCATCTAGTTACCGAGGTTTCCTTTGTGATCCTGAGCTGCATGAGCATCGTGTGCATAATACTTATGTATGATGGGATTAGTTTGTAAATGTTCCGAGTATCTATTGTTCTACAAATGAGTCAAGTATCTGTATCCGCTATTCTAGGAATTCACAAGACTGTGCTTCAAAATCGTCGTCATTCATGTTAAATACACACTATGGTACTCAATGATCCTCGATGCATGTTTCCCAGTGAAAAGAACCAACAGTTCATTGAAGTGCCAATCTATCCCCTGTCCACAGTGTCTTCACAGGGCTACAGTAATTATTATTGGGGAGGTAGTGGCCAATGGTCCTGGTGGAAGACCATTGGTCAGATGGTGGACATGAGCCAGAGTCATGAGTATAGCTATAGAGGGTGCAGACGTAACAATCACTACTGGTAGGTTCCGAACTCTGATGAGACCCAATGGCCTCTGTACAAAATAAAATCATTATTAGAGATGAGCGAACAGCGATCGAATTGATATTCGATCGGATATCAGGCCGTTCGAGGTATTCGATTACAATCAAACACCATGAGGCAAACTCACTAAAAATTTGTATCCCCTCCCACCTTCCCTGGCGCTTTTTTTGCACCAATAACTGTGCAGGGGAGGTGGGACAGGAACTACAACAACAGAGGCATCGAAAAAAAAATCTGAAAAAGTAATTGGCTGGCTAAATCAGGTGACCTCCACTTTATACGAATGGTTAATTTCAGATTCGGGTCATATGAGACTGTGAACTATGTAACTGTGAGACAGGGATAGATGTACAGGCAGGGTTAGCTAGGGATTACCTTTATTTAGGTGGGAATGTTACTAAAACAGCTATTTGGAGCTCTCATTGGGATCCCTGTCAGCTTGTGATATGCGGGAGCTGACTTTTTCCCATAGGAATGCATTGACCAGCGTTTATTGGCCGAATGCCATACAGAGTACAGCATTCGGCCAATCAACGCTGGTTCTGCCAGAGGAGACGGAGTCTAAGATCGGTCCACAGCAGTCTCCATTCTGGTCCAATCTCAGACGTAGCAGTGTTGAGCGCACAGGTGTAGCAGAGCTGGTCGTGCGCTGAGCTCTGCTACACCAGAGATGTAGCAGAGCTGAGTGTGTGCTGAGCTCTGCTACATCTGAGATATATGAATGTATCCTTAGTGTTGTGAGCTTCAGTAGGATGCCGATCTTGCTGTGAATGGTGACAAGTCCACACAAGGTTTTATGTAAGATGTTCTACCTGCCAGACATTGCGTAGACTAGTAGAAACCATCAAAGCTCAGTCAGAAGAGCAAAATATAACCTAAGATGTCTTGTCACGGCTGTAAAATGAATGGATTATAGTCTCTGAACACACAGCAAGTTTTGATATTTTTTGTACACTTACCCAAGTCCTAGTCGATGACATATGTTGTTAGAGATTTCGTCAGTCCACAGATCTGCACATGCCGTGTGCCATTCTGCCTGAACCGAGATCTGGACCAATCCACTGGATCTAGTGTCAGAGAGTTGAACTATAAAAGAAGATCACAAAGGTCTGGTCATTCAGCTCCAAGTTGCACCTGTAATTATTATCTCCAAATAATGGACCTGAGTGTTCCCGACACCCAATGAATCTCTTCTAGAGAGTAACATTGCCTTTGTTGGGCAACACATGTCCCAGAAGAGGAAACCTTCATAAAAGAGAAATCCGAGTGGGTGATGACTGCTTATTTTGTCATTTACACGAGTGGAAGAGCCAAAGTTATCATGGTAACGTGTTATCCTGCTTAAATCCCATATCCCACCAGTATGGAAATTCAGAGGAATGGGATGGGCATCACTGAAGTCATTGTATCCATGACAAGAGCTTTAGGTTGGCATAACACGAAAGTATCGACCATGTAGTGATGGAATGGATTAGAGAAATGCTTTAGATGGGATCCTGCTCATATTTAATTGTTATTTATTACATTTTTATTATTTTTTTGTCTCTTAGTTAAGGACTATTCACATCTCCATTATAGGACCACAGGAACATATTAAAGAATAAAATGGGTCTGTGTAATAAAGTACAGCAGATCCCATTGACTATAATGGACTCCAATGGGTATCCATTATTTTTTTTCCTTGAAATTGTCGGATAAAAAAGTCCTGCTTGCAATTTCAGCTACACTCTGCGGCAGAAGATGTGAACGTAGACTTATTTATCTGACAGAGCACAAAAAATGTATAAAAACACCATAAATGTAGCTCTCAGCTACTTCTTATTTCGGAGCAGGAACATAGAGTACGATGGCCACCAACTACTGCACTGGAGATGCTACCAAATTATACTTTTCTAAGTCTATACTATTGAATAAAGCTTTTAGATAGATAGATCTGAAGAACAGAAGAATTTGTTCCCAATTTTTAGGTTGGTGGTCAAGCAGTGGCACACTGCGCCTTTCATTTTAATAGGACTATCCCTGGCACTCCCATTGAAATAAATGGAATGATGTGCGATGACCAACCACCATTCGAACACTGCTCCATTCAGAATGGGAGACAAAAATTCCCCCCTTTTTTGATTTGTGGGGCCTGAATGCTACCCGCTGATCTGCATGTTCCTGTATCCCATGAATAGGCCATAACTTGTGCAGATAACAATAAGAACAAGTATAATAAACATGATGTTACATGAGGTTCTGAAGGACAGAAGGCTTGCAATCTACAAGTGAAGGAGACCTGGGGTTAGGGGGGAGGAAAAAGGATCAGGCATGTTGGATTTGAACATGTCTGATCCTTTGTTCTTGTACAAAATGGGACCTGGCAGTGGTTTCATCCATTCTTCCAATGAAAATATGCATGGCTGACCGATCTGAACATGCACATACAGGTATATGGTGAGGGGGATAGCTGTTGGTCAGTTTTAGATTGGATTTTGAGCCCAATTCCATTATATCCCCTACAAAAATCTCTTACCACATTTGTCTTCGTCAGAACCATCTGGACAGTCTTGATGTTGATCACATAGACGGTTCAATAAGACGCATTCGCCGCTGTGACACTGGAAGGAGGATGCATTACACGGCTCTGTAAGAAGAGATATATTTATCACGTAGGCAATTTAATAAAACACAATGTGAACAGCGCCAATGTTAAAATGGCAATTAGGAGATTCGTAGAAGAAAGATAGACCCTGATTTAATAATACGATTTATTTTTAGTAAGCTTTTAAAACATTAGTAATGTGAATCTGATGGGTGAGCCTCAATGTCTTGTCAATGTCACTCATAACTCCATTACTCCTCTATCCATGTCCTACTTTTACTCCTCATCTCGGCTAATTACTGATCCAGTCTGATCCTCCGCAGTTACCGTTATGCGGAGCCTCGGCAGATCTCTGCTATCGCTAACTTGTAGCAATTTCATTCTCCAAACTTTTCTTAGATCTGCGTCTCACCAATTCAATTTCTTTTCACAATAGGTGCAAGTCTAAATTTGCCCAGAAATGATTGACATTTCTCACACTTCTGGAGTTTTATAGCTCGCTGAACGCGTTTAAAATTTCACGTAAAATGTTTTTTTCTTTTTTTCTTGGCCTTTTCTTTTATCATTCTGCTATTCTGAACTCAAGTCCAGGGTGAGCAGTGAAGCCCGGAGACACAAAATATTTGCTTGTGCAACATTATAGAAGAGGAATAGAGAGCATGTGCATGACTTCATTAACCTTTCTTTCTCTTTCTTTCTTTCTTTCTTTCTTTCTTTCTTTCTTTCTTTCTTTCTTTCTTTCTTTCTTTCTTTCTTTCTTTCTTTCTTTCTTTCTTTCTTTCTTTCTTTCTTTCTCTTTCTCCGTCTTTCTTTCTTTCTTTCTTTCTTTCTTTCTTTCTCTTTCTCCGTCTTTCTTTTATTTAACATTTCTTTGTGGAAATTAAACATCTACTCTACCATTTATCTGGTTTCTTGTACTTAACCACTAATGATGAACTACAATAGTCATTATTACATTCCCTATATATAACCTAGTATGTGTTTTCTTCCTTTCTATATTACGTTGAACTTCTTGTCAATATTTATAATGTTTTATTAAATTAAGTTACCTTATTTAGTTTTTAAAATCTTAATTACAATTGTTTTTACTTAAACCTGTGTAATTCTTCCTAATCTGATTTTTAAAGGAGAGTTAAAGTAGTACATATCTCATAATCTATCTATCTACAGTCCTATGAAAAAGTTTGGGCACCCCTATTAATCTTAATCATTTTTAGTTCTAAATATTTTGGTATTTGCAACAGCCATTTCAGTTTGATATATCTAATAACTGATGGACACAGTAATATTTCAGGATTGAAATGAGGTTTATTGTACTAACAGAAAATGCGCAATATGCATTAAACCAAAATTTGACCGGTGCAAAAGTATGGGCACCTCAACAGAAAAGTGACATTAATATTTAGTACATCCTCCTTTTGCAAAGATAACAGCCTCTAGTCGCTTCCTGTAGCTTTTAATCAGTTCCTGGATCCTGGATGAAGGTATTTTGGACAAACAATTCAAGTTCAGTTAAGTTAGATGGTCGCCGAGCATGGACAGCCCGCTTCAAATCATCCCACAGATGTTCAATGATATTCAGGTCTGGGGACTGGGATGGCCATTCCAGAACATTGTCATTGTTCCTCTGCATGAATGCCTGAGGATTTGGAGCGGTGTTTTGGATCATTGTCTTGCTGACATATCCATCTCCGGCGTAACTTCAACTTCGTCACTGATTCTTGAACATTATTCTCAAGAATCTGCTGATACTGAGTGGAATCCATGCGACTCTCAACTTTAACAAGATTCCCGATGCCGGCATTGGCCACACAGCCCCAAAGCATGATGGAACCTCCACCAAATTTTACAGTGGGTAGCATGTGTTTTTCTTGGAATGCTGTTTCTTTTTGGACGCCATGCATAACGCCTTTTTTTATAACCAAACAACTCAATTTTTGTTTCCAAAATGAAGCTGCCTTGTCCAAATGTGCTTTTTCATACCTCAGGCAACTCTATTTGTGGCGTACGTGCAGAAACGGCTTCTTTCTCATCACTCTCCCATACAGCTTCTATTTGTGCAAAGTGCGCTGTATAGTTGACCGATGCACAGTGACACCATCTGCAGCAAGATGATGCTGCAGCTCTTTGGAGGTGGTCTGTGGATTGTCCTTGACTGTTCTCACCATTCTTCTTCCCTGCCTTTCTGATATTTTTCTTGGCCTGCCACTTCTGGGCTTAACAAGAACTGTCCCTGTGGTCTTCCATTTCCTTACTATGTTCCTCACAGTGGAAACTGACAGGTTAAATCTCTGAGACAACTTTTTGTATCCTTCCCCTGAACAACTATGTTGAACAATCTTTGTTTTCAGATCATTTGAGAGTTGTTTTGAGTAGCCCATGATGCCACTCTTCAGAGGAGATTCAAATAGGAGATCAACTTGCAATTGGCCACCTTAAATACCTTTTCTTATGATTGGATACATCTGGCTATGAAGTTCAAAGCTCACTGAGGTTACAAAACCAATTTTGTGCTTCAGTAAGTCAGTAAAAAGTAGTTAGGGGAATTCAAATCAATAAAATGATAAGGGTGCCCATACTTTTGCACCGGTCAAATTTTGGTTTAATGCATATTGCACATTTTCTGTTAGTACAATAAACCTCATTTCAATCCTGAAATATTACTGTGTCCATCAGTTATTAGATATATCAAACTGAAATGGCTGTTGCAAACACCAAAATATTTAGAACTAAAAATGATTAAGATTAATAGGGGTGCCCAAACTTTTTCATAGGACTCTATCTATCTATCTATCTATCTATCTATCTATCTATCTATCTATCTATCTCATATCTATCTATCTATCTCATATCTATCTATCTATCTCATATCTATCTATCTATCTCATATCTATCTATCTATCTATCTCATATCTATCTATCTCATATCTATCTATCTCATATCTATCTATCTCATATCTATCTATCTCATATCTATCTATCTATCTCATATCTATCTATCTAATATATATCTATCTATCTCATATCTATCTATCTATCTATCTATCTATCTATCTCTCTCATATCTATCTATCTATCTAATATATATCTATCTATCTCATATCTATCTATCTATCTATCTATCTATCCATCTATCTCATATCTATCTATCTATCTATCTATCCATCTATCTCCTATCTATCTATCTCCTATCTATCTATCTATCTATCTATCTATCTATCTATCTATCTATCTATCTCTCTCTCATATCTATCTATCTATCTATCTATCTATCTATCTATCTATCTATCTCATATCTATCTATCTCATATCTATCTATCTCCTATCTATCTATCTCCTATCTATCTATCTCATATCTATCTATCTCTCTGTTCTATCTATCTCTCTGTTCTATCTATCTCTCTGTTCTATCTATCTATCTATCTATCTATCTATCTAGTTATAGAAAATTTAAAGTAGCACAAGTACCAAAGAGTGGGTGCAAATCTAAAAGAAAAGATCACTTTCCCAAATTGTATAGGTAAAAACAAAGCCAGCAGCAATCCAAATAGTGAAAAAAATCAAACAGTGTCTTTATTCCCCAGTGATGTTTTGGTCCCTGGATTGGAACCTTTCTCAAACGTTGCTGTGGAATAAAGATACTGATTGATTTTTATCACTGCTGGTTGTCTATCTAATCTATCTATCTATCTATCTATCTATCTATCTATCTATCTATCTAGATCAATCTATCCATCCATCTATGATCAATCTATCTATCTGTCTATCTATCATGATATATCTATCTACCGATCTATTATGATTTATCTATCTATCTCCTATCTATCTATCTATCTATCTATCTATCTATCTATCTATCTATCTATCTATCTATCTATCTATCTATCTATCTATCTATCATCTATCTATCATCTATCTATCATCTATCTATCATCTATCTATCTATCTATCTATCTATCTATCTATCTATCTATCTATCTATCTATCCATCCATCCATCCATCCAGGTATTTTGCACATACTATAGTAAGGCCGCATTCCTGTATTACTCTATATACATATTTTTTTCTTTTCATACATCATTACCAAATATAATCATCCTCCTATTGATAATCATTTCTGCTATCCGGCCACCGTTGTTGATGATATATGAAGCAGAAAGAATAAGCTTGACTTTTCTCAGCTACATTAACTACAAAGGAGCTGAAACAGCACAAAAGAAAGCATATTTTGGCTGAACAAAGTAAATGCATTTCAGAAAAGAGAGGAGGACAAATTAAGGAAATATATAGTCACGCAACACCTAATATGTCTTCTTGAAAAGAATATATCTCTGGAGGGACACATTTGTTTCAGCCTGAGTAGATTGCTACATTAAAAATGCCTAAGCATGAAAAGGCAAATTACTTCACCCATTGTGCATAAATGAACTTCAGAATTGTTTAATTTCATTTTATTCTTCTGTCTTTTTCTGTATTTTGTGGCGACGCGGATGAAAATATATTGTAACAAGCTCAGCACGGAATGTGTAGAATTTAGACATGGATGCAAACATGGACATATCATCAGGTTACAAGGAAAGTAAGGAGGTGCTTTGCTATTAACTGTTAATATTCTTTATTAAAATATTGTCTTCTTTAAATTCAAATATTGATAACTTTAACTTTTTTTAAATTAAACAATTCCTTTATTTAAATTGAAATATTTGCCATCACTTTTTTGTATATTTTGCATTATATTGAATTGTACAGAATTTTTTTTTATTGCGCTCCGTATAATTTGTTCCTGATTCCTACTCCTAAGTCACAAGTATGTTCTGTCTCCTTTCTATCTACTGAATATTCCATCTATCATCTATGGAATGTTTCATCTGTAATAGAAACCCCAAGATCTAGCTGGAATTTTTTTGGGGGGCCTCATATTAAGAAAATGTCACCTTTTCCAACATTTCTATTTAGTAAATCCTTGTATTACCCATGAAATAACATTTCTGGAACAAAATCCCTTACAATTCTGTGTTGTACAGGTCCTCTGTTATTCATCCAGGAAATTTAAGAATGCATTTACAACTGGGTGGTATCATTCTCCTTGTTGGAGGGGTTGTGCCCACATACAGTCTAAGACTCTTTAGCATGGTTTGAACAATGTCAGACCGTATAGGAGTCCTGACAGTGTTATACACTATGTTTTATAGATGGGTTCCTAGGAGTCCTGACAGTGTTATACACTATGTTTTATAGATGGGTTCCTAGGAGTCCTGACAGTGTTATACACTATGTTTTATAGATGGGTTCCTAGGAGCCCTGATAGTGTTCTACGCTATGTATTATAGATAGGTTCCTAGGAGTCCTGACAGTGTTCTACGCTATGTATTATAGATAGGTTCCTAGGAGCCCTGACAGTGTTCTACGCTATATTTTATAGATAGGTTCCTAGGAGCCCTGACAGTGTTCTACGCTATGTATTATAGATAGGTTCCTAGGAGCCCTGACAGTGTTCTACACTATATTTTATAGATAGGTTCCTAGGAGCCCTGACAGTGTTCTACACTATGTTTTATAGATGGTTTCCTAGGAGCCCTGATAGTGTTCTACGCTATGTATTATAGATAGGTTCCTAGGAGTCCTGACAGTGTTATACACTATGTTTTATAGATAGGTTCCTAGGAGCCCTGACAGTGTTATACACTATGTATTATAGATAGGTTCCTAGGAGTCCTGACAGTGTTCTACACTATGTTTTATAGATGGTTTCCTAGGAGCCCTGATAGTGTTATACACTATGTTTTATAGATAGGTTCCTAGGAGTCCTGACAGTGTTATACACTATGTTTTATAGATAGGTTCCTAGGAGCCCTGACAGTGTTATACACTATGTATTATAGATAGGTTCCTAGGAGCCCTGACAGTATTCTACACTATGTATTATAGATAGGATCCTAGGAGCCCTGACAGTGTTCTACACTATGTTTTATAGATAGGTTCCTAGGAGCCCTGACAGTGTTGTACACTATGTTTTATAGATAGGTTCCTAGGAGCCCTGACAGTGTTCTACACTATGTTTTATAGATAGGTTCCTAGGATCCCTGACAACTTTCAACACTGTTTTAAGGTGTTGTTCGTATTAAATTTTTTTGACCAAAAATTAATCTTGGACCTAATTTAATTGCCAGGGCTTGTGACTGGTTGCAGTGGTCACCTTGCACAAACAGCCTGGGGACCTATATACAACTGAATAGAGCTACCTCTGCCAGATGTTTTATCACTTGTGCTGTTTTTTGATACCACTGAAAATGACTTACACTTCTCAAAAAATGCAAAACTCTTAATTAAAAAACAAAACGAGTTAACGTGTGCATGCTGTCTAATATATATCACCACATGACAGATATCATTGTAATGAGACAATCAATGTTATTTACAGCACCTGGTAGTGGTTTTAATGTTATGGCTGAACGCCGTGCACGTAATTGTTTTTGTTCTTAGAAATCTATTTCAAAATTTAATAAGGTATTTATTCAATTGGTAACAATTGTCCTCTGATGGTTTAATGAAGAAATGTGAGAATAGGCCAAGAGAGACTTTCTGGTCAGTTATTCTTTAATTATGCGTTAGTAATTGAGGTCAGGACCCTGATTGATGGAGCCTGAAATCCAGGGGTGGAATTATCGCAAGGTTGAGTGATAGTAGAGATGTAGCTGGGATAATGTCTCAATCTTTTCATGAAACGCGGCGTGCTTTTTAGGATTAGAGGTGGAGATATACTTGGTTATCAAATTGTCATGACAAAACATAAAAAATAACATGAACTTATACACTGCCTGGCCAAAAAAAAAAGTTGCGTTGTGCAACAAGGTACCGTTCCACCCCTGATATAATTATGAACTGTTCATGACAGGAATTTGCATATATTCTTGAATATATATAATTGAGCTATAGCCTGTCAAGTGCAGATCATAATTAAAGGTGTGAAGCGATGTCTACCAATGGAAGAGCTACCAGAGGAAGAGATGTTAGTGCCTTCAAGAAGGGGCAAGTCATTGGATTGTATCAGGCCAAGAAATCCACCAAGGAGAGAGCCGAAGTAACTGGTATCGGACAGAGAACTGTTCAGCGTATCATACAAGCATGGCGAGATGGTGGAGAACCCCCCTCCAACCGTGGAAAGTGTGGGCGTAAGACTATACTCAAAACTCGAGGTCGTAGGTCCCTAAAGCGACTGATGAAGAATAACCACCGGAAAACCACCTTTGAGCTCACACAGATATTCAACTCGACGGAGCAACACATTTTGGAGCGAACAATGCAATGAGAACTCAAAGGAATGGGTCTCAACAGTTGTGTCGCCACACGAAAGCCATTGCTGACAGAGACCAACAGACGTTGGCGCCTGTCATTTGCAAGAGACCACAAGGATTGAACCCTAGAGCAGTGGAGAAAGGTCATTGTTCCAGAGTGATGGTCGTGTCCGGGTGCGACGAGAAACACACAAAACACTGGACGTGCTGGAAAGGAACCTGCGCTGTCACTCACCACCCCCAACGAATCTGCGTAACCTGGGCTCCCGGATACTCGAGAATTGGATCAAAATCCCTGAGTCTACACTACAGAACATTATAGACTCCATGCCGAGATGGATGCGTGCTGTTATTCGTGCTCATGGTGGCCCAACTAAATATTAACACTCGCGACTTTTTTTTGGCCAGGCAGTGTATATAACATATGAAAATCAGTGTAAAAAATGGCAAAGTAAAATTCCTTCAATATGCTAAGTTTGGGTGGAGTTATCATTTACCGTTTAAACCAACACATATGCATTCTATGATTAGAAGCGTTACAATTTTCCGCCATATTTTTTGTATTTATTATTTATTTATTATGCTTACTTGCATAGCGCCATCATATTCCTCAGCGCTTTACAGACATTGACAGTCACTGTCCCATATAGGGCTCACAATCTAAGTTCCCTATCAGTATGTCTTTGATGTGTGGGAGGAAACCCACGCAAACACGGAGAGAACATACAAACTCCTTGCAGATATTGTTCTGGGCGGGATTTGAACCCAGGACTCCAGCGCTGCAAGGCTGTAGTACAAACCACTGAGCCACCGTGCTTCATGATTGTCCATGCTTGCTGTTACATTGTCTCCAATTTAAACCTCACACTGACCACCATTGTGCCTTTCTACAGTGGTCATGAATGAGTCTTATTCTACAGTGCCATATTATTACACTATAGATTGTTCAGTTATGGGTCAGGTGCCCATATATATATATTAATAATCAAGTCCCCAAAAAGTTCTTCTCTGACCTTTTTTGATGGAGCAGACACAACCCCCCTCAAAAAATAAATAAATAAATAAATAAAAAAATGTTAAAATGAAAAATAAGCTGTAAGATAACTATTTATAGTAAATAACAAAAACAACAACAAAGAATAAAATAAAAAATATAGATAAGTAAATAAATAAATTCATACATAAATATCAGTTATATAGCCCTGCCCTCAAACACATAAGCCCTCGTTTACATCAGCATTTGGATTCCGGCTGGGGGAGTCTGCATGGAGATCCCCCCACCCCACCCCCGATCGGAATACCAAATGCAAGAGCAAGCTCTGGTGCAGTAAAGGCACACGGACCCCATAGACTATAATGGAGTCCATGTGCTTACCGCCAGATGTCCGCAGAGATTGTGTGGACAGTAATTATAGTCTATGGGGTCCATGTACTTTTACAGCACAGCGTTTGCAATTGTGTTTGTATTCCGTTCGGGGGGTCTCCATGCGGACTCTCCCCGGACAGAATACAAAAGCAGATGTGAACCAACCCTAAAAAAGGATATGGAATTTAAGGTGGCGGAAAGCTAAAGCTTTGTTTAGTCACTGACGAGTCTCAGACATAATGGGAGAAAATCTGCTGTAGCCTCGTACCATGAGTTCTGCGACCGAATCAGACAAAAGACAGAGCAGGACATCCTGAAAAAGTAGTGTCCATTTCTACCTCCTATTGAAAACAATGAAAGGCGGAATCCAGATTTTTAGACGGAATCTGCCCCCAAATCAACTCCAAATTGCTCCTTGTAAACATACCCTTCCAAGTATACACCCATCACATCACCAGTATAGATTTTTCAATACATTTCCCATTATAAGGCTGCATAAAATACAACGAGTACGCGTCATATCCCTTTAAGGTTCGTAATATTAAGTATTGCAATTTGTCTTTGGGAATGGAGTAAACAATTACAAGGATGAATAAAAGTTATTTTGTGAGTTCTGGGGCATAAACAGAGGCACAAGAAAGCGGCGACATCCGTCATGCTGTCAGCTCATTAGTGATAAAAGACATCATAATATTTTGTAGCACAATTAAAAGTGACAAGCTCTCCATGCTGAAAGTTACAAAACATTTGTCTTATTAATACATTTTACACAAAGAAACTCATTGATTGTTTTATATCCCAAAGAACACCAGTAATAGAGATTTACTAAACGAGGCATTCCGGTTTCCTGACAAAATCTGACACTTTCTTCATTTTTCAAATTTTTCAACACTCCTTAGATAAGGGAGGAGCAAGACAGGTCAGGATGGGGACGGCTCAGACCAATAGTAACTGGTACAAGTTATACCTGAAATCTTCCCCTGTCCCTGCTGATTGATCAAGATTTAATTTTGCCCCATTAGACCTAATTACAAAGTCCAGTCATATTAATGTGACCACCTGTCAAAATCCAGAATAACCACCTTTAGCAGAGCGGACCGCTGCGAGACGTGCAGGAAGAGAGGGGATGTTGTGATGGTGGTCACTGGGATGTTGAGCCATGCCGACTCCAGTGCCGTGGCCAGCAGTGCTAGGTTATGCGGTTGAGCATCCATGGAGCGAACAACCCGATCAAGGTGGTCCTACAGATTCGCAATTGGGTTCAAGTCCGGGGAATTTGCTGGCCAAGGGAGTACGGTAAACTCATCCTGCTGCTCGTCGAACCACACACGTACATTGCGAGCTTTATGACACGTTGTATTGGCGGTGGTCACATTAATATGACTGGACTGTATATTAAAAGGTTGGAGCCTCTTAATCATTCAGATGTATCACCCAGTGGGGGAATGGATTACGACTGGCATAGATAATGCCAATCTTAATAAATTTTCCCAATTCTGCTTCCCATCCACTAGCATCTTCCCGCACCCAGAGGCCACTGGAAAAACGGATTTGTACTTCGTCCAGGTGTCAGATCACATACTGATACCCTATCCTAAATATACATCATCAGTGTGAAAATAAATTTGGGGTCAGAAAATAATCCTGTCGACAATGTCCTCTAGGCTACCACTGTTCTCCATATGCTGACCCTTGACTGTTAAAGGGCCACCTTTCATCAATGGTCCTTCACTCCTTCTCTCTATGAAGATGCCCGGATGTGCTGAACTGCTACTGGGTTTAGCCAAATCAATAGCAGCTACTACGGTTGAGTGATCGGGAAAGATCGGATTCCCATCGACGATCGAGTAAATTTCTCTATCGCCATCGGGATCGGATGGAAAATGAGCGGAAATCGGATTTTAATATTGATCCTGAAATCTCAAGTTCGGCTCAACCCTACTCCATAAACATAAACTAACTAGCGTTGAGTGATCGGGATCGGTAAAGATCGGATTCCGATCGGCGATCGAGTAAATTTCACAATCGCGATTGGGATCGGATGGAAAATGATCGGAAATCAGATTTTAATATCAATCTTGAAATCTCAAGATTGGCTCAACCCTAGCAGCTACCAATCCCATGGATCTACATCGTCCCCAGTAAGGTGATCACTTAGTGATTGTGAGTCTACTGTAAAGATCCAGAATTTTTACATTTACAATGACTTCTTTCTTTTTAGAGGAGTGTTCTGAGGACAATGATTTTACAACTCTCTTTATAGAAAACTGCCTAATCGTACCTAACATGAAAACTGATTGTTGCTGTTCTTACATATAATGTTGTTATATTGTTTATCCCTTTGAATAAAAGAATAAAACATCTAACAAAACCACAATAAAACGGTAGCGTAACCATAGGGCACTCCGCAAATTTTAAAAGAACACAACATGCCATATAAACTTGCCAGATCTCAGCTGCTGCTTTCCATGAAACCGAATTCACTGTGATATTACATCTGCAGTATATTATTACGGTATATTATTAACAATGCAAAAGCACAACAAATTCCTACTCATTAGATGAGTCCTGGTGTCTAATGGATGAAACGCGTTGGGTCAGTAGGGTGTTCATGGTGTGCAGGAGTTGTATTTGGGTCAACTAGGGTACAGCATAGAGCATTATAGGGACATATTCATTTTGGCATAATGCCGGAGTAAGGCCGGGTTCGCTTCCAGCTCCTGAAAAGTGAAAGCTGCGCTGGACAACTAAGTTTGCTTTTAGACATTTTTAATAATTCTGTTCCACTGTTTATTACTAGAGATGAGCGAGTAGTATTCGATCGAGTAGGTATTAGTAGTAGTAGTAGTAGTAGTCCAACTCGAACTCTTCTGCATCTTTCAATTTGTGCCACTCCACTTTGACATTTTTTCTCTAGCCCACGCCATTCCTGAGCAATAGGTTCCATAAGTTTCACTAACCCAATATGCTAATTTGACTTCCTATTGTAGAGCAGTCCTTAACTGGAGCAGACACTGAGACCATCCAGTTGACAATATTGAGCCTACATAAGCATATTGGGTGCTGAATCTAACAGAAATGATGGTGTTACCATGGTAGAAGCTAGAGAAAATATTCAACTTGTGGTGGAATCAGTGGAGCAGAGCCTATTAAAGGATACACAATAGTGAAGTTGGTGGAGATGGCGAAAGGTCCTCTTTAAGTCATTACCTACATTTTTGTCTTATATTTGCAGGTTTCTAGTAATTTACCTTCCATTTTATTGTCTACAGGTATTTTTGTAAGCCTCACTTAAGGCTCAGAGCTGTGCACGCTCCGTTGCTTCCTCTTTATCTTGTATTGTCGACCGGAAACACACCATTTCACATAGCCAATTAGCTAGAATTGCCGCTCAATGCTGTAGCGCTTAACTTAATTTGTAAGGTGACTTCATTGGATAATAATTCCCAATCGTTACTGGTTATAAGTAAAGTTCCACTCCATAAATCAATATAAATAAATGGCACAATAGAGTATGAAATGAATGTTATAATTATTACTCCTATCATAAGGTTATCGGGACGGCTGTCATCATGTAAAGAACCACAGATACTGAAAAATATTATAGATATGTTATTGCAATCTGCCTGAAAATAAGTGCACCCTTGGCTCTTATAGCTACCTTCTGTAGCAGAAACCTGTGGAAGGCTTTTCATACACTGGTCTTCATGGAGACTCATTCATGGAGAAATTTTTTACAAATTTTTTAAGGGTTACGTCCATGCACAAAAAATAATCAAGTTCTTTACAGAATAGAGGATTAAGTTGCCCATAGGTGTACACGAATAAAGGTCAAACCCACTAATTTTGGCATGACTGGCCAACCATCTAATGTGTATGGGGCTCTCCTAAATGGGGGAGAAGGATTGGTCATGCTGGGTTTCAGAATATCTGATCCTTTTTGTCTATGGGGAGATAGACCTTGCCACTTATTCCCTGAACCCTATTCAAATCATATGTAGGCTAATCCTTCTATGTCTTCATACAATCCCAGACAGACTGGGTGAAGATGAGAGCAGGGCTCAGTGGGGGCCGTATCATTCAGGACTCCTCCTCCCAGGAACGGTCACACCAAATATTAATGGGATTTGCATTTCTCTTTTCTTTATTCCCTTTGCATTTTGTTAATTGTCAAAAATAAACTATTAACCCTTCTATTTCTGAGAGCGTTCTTACTGTGCAGCATTTTTTCCCACTTGCCCAAAACTTTGCCAGTACAGGCTATATACTTGTATATAGGCTGTATATTGTCAGATGGTATTTTAGTGTTTATTAGGGAACAAGTGGACAGCAGCTGGCTTTTATACTCCAGATCTTTTCATGAGCTAAAAAGGAAACAATATCAAAGGAACATCAAAATAAGCCTTCCCGTAGGAACTAACCTAAGCACAGCTGAAGACCCTCACCTATGTGCACACGTCCCACGAGTCTGCCTAAAACTGAATACAGAGACATAACAATACTGCCGCAACCTATAGCGAAATACCGTCATAGCGAAATATTATCTGAAGCCCTAATTGACAGACAAGGATTCCTCGAACTTTCATATTGACACCTCATTTATTACCCTTTTATGTTTGACACATGTATATAATAGATTAATGCTTATTTTTGCTACAACTCTCATACGGTTCCCCAGATTATAAGGGTAATAGTAAAACCTTTTATCTATGTAAGGAACAAAGAGGCTGCAGAAACTTGACAATCCCTTTAACCATCACAAAGACATGAATACAACTATGTTTGACTTATCTTCAATAGAGATGAGTGAGTAGTATTCGATGGAGTAGGTATTCAAAATACTCGTACTCAATCAAATACTACTCCTATTTGCAGTAAAGATTCGATTCAGAACCAGCGTTGATTGGCTGAATCCTATACAGTGTACAGCATTCGGCCAATCAACGCTGGCTCTGCCGGAGGCTCGTCTGTGAGGAGGCGGAGTCTAAGGTCGGACCACAGCAGTCTTCATTGTGGTCCGATCTTAGACTCCGCCTCGTCAAAGACAAGCCTCCTGCATAACCAGCGCTGATTGGCTTAATGCTGTACACTGTATAGGATTCAGCCAATCAACACTGGTTGTGCAGGAGGGATGCTGCAATACTATCCTGTGGGTATATCATTCTCCCCGGACCCCGCATTCTCCCCGTGTCCTACTCCTTCCACTTTGCTTTTAGGGCCGATTCACATTAGCGCTTGCCTCTAGTCTGGAAGGAGTCCGCAGGAGGACCCCCCTGAACGGAATATCAGCGCAACTGCAAGCGCTGGACAGTTAAAGTGCACGGACCCCATAGACTATAATGGGGTCCGTGTGCTTGCCGCACTGCCCGCACGAATCATCATGTACATGCAAAACATGACAAAACATGTCTGGTATCTTTAGTGGTGCTGGCACACTATAGTATTTTTCACAGGCCTCCAGGCCATGGATTTGGTGGTTCCATAGACTTCTTTGTGCACAAAGCTGTGAATTTTGCAGGCGCCATGGAAGTCTATGGAGATGTAGAATCCACGGCCTGTAGACTGTAGTGTGCAATCAGCCTTACTGAGCAGCAATATTGGTCAGGCGAAAACTGCCTCATAGTAAGATTGTCATTACTATGACTATAATTGTCATTGCTGACTATACAAGGAGCTTTCATCACTTAAGCCCTACAATAGATAGTTGTGTAACTGTAAACCAATTCCTGCATGCACTATTATACCTCATAGTGACCCTGCACACAGTATTATACCCCATAGTGGCCCCTGTATCTCCAGCAGGCAGCGGCCTATTTACCAACCTCCCCAGACCTGATCATTGCCGCCCCCGCTTCCCCTTGTACTATAGGCCGCGGAGGCCGGCAGTGAATAGGCCCGGGCCAGGCTGCGATCCCACTGCCACTATTATTATACTCGGGGGTGTTTTCAGACCCCAAGTATAATAATCTGAGCCCCAGGGGAGGTGAGGGAACATAACAATGTTACTTACCTCTCTGGGATCCGATGTTAGCTGGCTTCGGGCCTAACTGGTAATGCCCAGGTGTCACGTGGTCTGGTATATTACCATATAGGCCCAAAGCCTGCTAGGATTAAAGAGGACCTTTCATGGGTTTGGGCAAAGGCAGTTCTATATACCGCTGGAAAGCCGACAGTGCACTGAATTCAGTATATAGAACTGCCTTTGCCCAAACCCATGAAAGGTCCTCTTTAACATTGGATCCTAGAGAGGTGAGTAACGGTGTTTATTATGTTCTCTCATCTCCCCTGGGGCTCCAATTATTATACTCGGGGGGGTCTATATATATTATATATACATATATAAAATGAAAAACATCACCAAAAATTTTTGTGAGTTTGGATGTTTGTGGGTTTGGATGTTTGCATGTTTGTTCCTCAATCACGCAAAACCCGCTCCACCGATTTTGCACAAACATAGTTACTACACAGGATTGCACAATAGGCTACTTTTCGTCACAATAGCGCACATACGTTTTTCCCAGGACCCCCACAAAACCCAAACTCACATCACTATCTCTGCAATCTCACACACTTTGGACCATAGCAAGCCACAAAATTCATATTACCCTGTACAGCAGAGGTCGGCAACTCCTGGCACACGTGCCAAGAGTGGTACTCCTGCCATATTTCACAGGACCTGCAAGAGTTAAATGAAGTCGGAGCGTCCCTTCAGTGCTCTGCTAGAGCTGAGGCATAAGGACACTCCCCTTCTCTCATTGCCCTCCAATGAGAGGGGTGCAGGAAACACAGGGGGTGGAGCTTAATCGCTCAGGTCTCTGCCTGCTATAGTGATAGCTCCTGCCGTCTGCATCCTGCAAAGGTTCCCCGAGGAGGAGAGGAAGCTGCTAGCAAAGTGAAAGTAAAAAGCACACAGGTACCTTCCTTTAGTTCCTATTCTCATTAATGTCAGGCATTTAGGGTTATTAGTTTAGTGTTAGTAACGCCATGTGTCTCACATTAATAGGAATAAACCCCATCATGTCCCTCATATTAACCCCTGTGTGCCTCATATAAAGGTTACTAATATGTGACACATACGGAGGTACTAATAAAAGACCTCAATAATGAAGATACTTAATTATTACCTCCAAGTCTCTCACATATCAGTAACTCTTACACAAGGGTTAATGTGAGGGACATGATGGGGTTAATTGCTATTAATAAGAGGCACATGGAGTTAGTAAACTGTCATGCACAGGGACAGACTTATCTACAATTGTGAATAACACTATGGCCCTGTACATTTCAATGGGCCCATACACATAGATCCTGTTTTTGCGGCTGTGTGTCCGGGACAAATTGAGCTGTAATATATAGAGCAGGTCCTATATATGTCCTATACCTTTCCTACACCTGTCCGTATTTGCAGCCCTGTCAATTTATCTTTAATCTATAGGTCAGTGAAAACCATATCCGTGCCATTTGTGTGCAGGAGGCCTAAGGCTGAAGCACCAAGTTGCGTTAAAACAGCGTTTTTGTTGCAAATTTTGCTGCGGCTTTATGAGCCAAAGTCAGGAATGAATTGAGTAGAAGAGAGAAGCAGAAGAACTTCTTGTATAAAACTATATAATTTAAACAATACATCATTGCACTGACACTTTCCCTTTAAGCATGAATATAATATATATATATATATATATATATATATATATATATATATATATATATATATATATACATACACACACACACACTACCCCAAACAAGTGAATAGAATCCTTGCTGGGAGATCTCATGTTCTAAGTCGTCCTCATGTCTCCCAGTTTGGCTTATGGCGGGTCGTTCCCTACAAGGCCCCATAGTTTCTTGCCTCTGGCATCCGGCATATTTTTCTCTATTTGATTGCCTTTTTGTTAGGGCGGCTGTGATATAAATAATGTAGTAATAGAACTCAATTTTCTATTTTCTATCAATGACGGAGAACAGCATGTTTTCCAGATCAAACACTTCTATGTTACACTGACTATAGCAAATTGAACGCCATCTGTTCTAACATGAAATACTGTCGATTATTGTGAATATTTTCATTTATGTTTTGTTTACAAAATTAAAATGATGAAAATATTCCACTTCGCTGGTGAATCACGATCCTTCTTCAATGTTGTCATCTGGACACCAGGCACACATGAATATACATTAGACACGAAGCTTCCGGAGACAACTTGTAAATGGCTAAACATGAGTGTGATGTTAATAACCAGATTTCGCTTTCAATACTGAACGATTATAGACTGTATCGGATGACAATTATTAATGTATCATTTTTATAGAATATTTTCTATAATACAGTCATGTGTCTGAATACATTTGTTTTAGGTAAATTAGTTCTGTATGATACTACATTTTTTTACATTCAAATAGCAAATGGTACTCGATCGAGTACGAGTATTTCGAATACCGTAGTATTCGATCGAATACCTACTCGATCGAGTACTACTCGCTCATCTCTAGTAAGTATAAGAAGAATTACAATTATGACTGTAGAAATACAATAGTTGTCACCAACCCCAACACAGCAGTTAAAAATAATTTTGTTATTGGAATGGTTAACTCATGAAAATTCTACTTTCTTCTTAGAAGGATTTTAAGGTACAGAGGTTAAGTTTATGCAGAGTAAAATTCTATCTAATATATTGAAGCATCATTGTAATTCTGTATAACCCTGACGCGCATCTGCAATACAGATTTGAGCATAATGTGTATGCTACCGATTGGTATTTTATTACTTTTGTATAAATAAAGCTAACGCTTGCCTCATCAGGGTAGGCCGTCTGATATTGAAGTTGTTTTTTTGTCAAGTGTCATATACTCCAACACGCTGAAACATAATAGGAAACCTAAGTGAATCTTTTCAGTCTGACTCCAGATTAATACCCTGACACAATACTGGGATATAGGATCATACCACTATGAAGAGGGGGGAGTGCCGACCTCTCTTCACAATCTAACCGAAACCTTTGTATCATTTCAAAGCAAAACTCAATGATATTTCTAGCAAGGATCTTGACTAATGTTTGTAATGGTTTGGGACCTTGATGATCATGGAGATATTTTTTTTACAAATATTTTTTATGTTTTTAGTTCCTAACATTCTACATTTCTGGACAGAACACAATATAACCATGAACCTCCTTTCTTTTAGACCATTTACTACATATCTTCCCAGAAAAATCCATATGTTTCCACCCAACATCTGAGAGCCATATATACCGTCCATTTCATTAGCTGGTGGTTTAGAGACTCTACATTAAATATTACATAGTAAAAACCATAAGGATAACGTTTGAATCTCGTAACAAAAGGATATGACGGTAAAGTGGTTTAGTACCTGACATGCCAAGGTGATAACCAGTGGTGAAGTTGGCCTCAAATCCTTTTCGGGTAGTCGTGGAGTCGGATGTAAAATACACAGTCATATGATTGGTTGTGGAGAAGACGTCTGGTACTTGATTCATTCCCGTATAAACAGCTAAAAATATCAATGAGAATCAAATAAGACAGTGTCACGAAGAAGACATTATATCATCCTTAGGATTTATTTTTTGTGAGATGGTTGGGAGATCAAATCCTACAGTGAAGAAGATTAAGGGCTAGTTCATTTTCTCTGCTTCGCAGCTGGCAATAATAATCTTTGCTTTTGAAGCTGAAGACTAGGAACCTATATGGTACTTGTTAAGTATATTACATATCTGATGGTAGATAGTAGAGTATAGAGAGACAATACTCTGGGACACATCACAGTTACTCAGTCAATTTTATATTCCATAGATGAAGCAAATGGAGCCAATAGAATAAAAAAAAAATGTGCTCACCTCTCCTCGGTCCCCTGTTTCCAGCAACAACTGATCTCATCAGCCATAATGTCTCATTTGTGTCAGGTGACTGCTGCAACCAATCACAGCCCACAGCGGTGACCTCTTCACAAACTGCTGCCACATGTAGTTTGTGAAGAGGTCACTGCTGAGGCCTGTGATTGGCTTCAATGGTCACCTGACACAAATGGGATGTCACAGCTGATGTCATCCGGAGGGACCTGCAAACAGCAGTGCCCCTGGAAACAGAGGACTTTGCATCACCTATAGATATTTATAAACTAACTTGGACAGGGCTCCCTGCTATATACTTTATATATCTGATATGTCTGATGAAGGTAACACTAAAAGCAGTTGTTGTTGTTATTATTATTATTATTATTATTATTATTATTATTATTATTATTATTGCTATTATTATTGTTGTTATATTATTATTACTATTTGTATTATTATTATTTTTATTATTGTCATTATTATTATTTCTATTATTACTGTTATATTATTATTATTATTATTATTATTATTATTATTATTATTGTTGTTATTACTATTAGTTATAGTATTATTATTATTATTATTATTATTATTATTGTTGTTGTTATTACTATTAGTTATAGTATTATTATTATTATTATTATTATTATTATTATTGTTATTACTATTAGTTATAGTATTAATATTATTATTTATTATTATTATAATTATTATTATTATTATTATTTCTCCCATTGACTTGTAGGCAGGCAATGTCCCGACAAGTGACCTATGACCTTACCACAATTCTTTTATAAGCAATTGATCATTTTTTAATAATGATCTGAGTAAAAATAATAAAAATGATAAAAATACTACATCTATACAAAAAGGCCAATAACGCACATTAAAAACTTTCAAAAAAAAATTCCTAATAACACATAAACTATTGAATTCTTACAATATATTTTATGTATCGGGAGCCAAAAAACTCATAAAACAACTATAACATTTGAAATCGAATAAAAGCGATGGCTAGAAAAATTCAATGAAGCTTTATGGTGGAAAAAAGCTGTAAAATATAGAGAAAAAAAAAACTGCAAACATTTCTTATTAGTCTCTGTAGGCAAGTCCTTTAAACTTTCTCCACCAGTGGGACTCGCTGGGTCATGGAGTCACATAAACATGTACATTCTTCATTTTCTGATGCTATTATTTTGCTGTGTTAACATGCAATCCGCCACTAGACTTTCAGGTTATCTACGAGTCTCACATCTTCTGAATGATAATTTTCCAACATGTCTTTTCTAAGAAGTGAGCGAATCAAAGGAGCGCTGAACTTTATGACCTGCTTTTTATGAGTTGAAGTTCAGCCGCAAACTCTGCACTTCAGTGTCTGGTGGTTTGTTTCAGTTCTTCATCAGTGACAGCATGAAATCCAGCAGCTAACTGTTACTTTGCAATAATTCATAGCACTCACAAGAAATCTACCGTATACAACAAAAGCTTCCGAAACCAAGATCTCAGCACAGAGTGGATACTTGCCCAGCAACAAGGAATCTGATCCTCTGCCATCTCTCACTTCAACAACATCATATATATTCTCTAGATCAAACACTCGAAAATGCAGCTGGATATTGTGTCCTTCTGCCGCATTCAGATACCATATACCTAGGAAAAAAGGAGAGGGAAATTGGATACAATAATGCATTCATTTCATGTGCCTGATAGAATTTAGAATGATCGTAATATCAATGCCGTTCAATATTATTTTTTACATTTCACTTTGTATATTTTATTACACGAGAGTCAAAAAATAACCTGTAAAATTTATTGTAATAAAGACAAATATATCGTTCTTTGATATCCCTGTTTTCCAATACACTTTGTCCATCTGACACCAAGCTTGATTTAGGCTAAAGCCCCAGATTGTGGAAACGCAGCATTTTTTGTTGCATATTTTGTTGCAGTTTTATGAGCCAAAGCCAAGAGTGGATTAGACAAAAGAATGAAGTATAAGAACTTCCTAGATATTCCCATTCCTGTTCTATCCATTCTTGGTGTGGGCTAAAAAAAAAACGCAGTAAAATCTGCAACAAAAAAAGACGCTTTTCTGCGGAAACACAACTTCTTTTGTTGCAGATTTTGTTGTGTTTTTTTTTTACCCCAAACCAAGAATGGATAGAACAGGAATGAGAAATATATAGGAAGTTCTCATACTTCTCTCTTCAGTTCAATCCACTTCTGACTTTGGCTCAAAAAACCACAGCAAAATCTATGCATGCGCAGTCGGCTCTGCCTAGACCAGATGCCTAGGCAGAGTGAATTCCACCCGGAAGAAGATGTGGGGACGTAGTGCGGAAAAGACTTCGGAAAGGTAAGAGAAGAACCAGCGTTGATTGGCAGAATGCTATACATTCTGCCAATCAACGCTGGTTCTGCATTGAACATTAAACTTCGAACAGCTAGTAGTGTTCGATCGAGTACGAGTATTTCGAATAACGTAGTATTCGATCAAACACCTATTCAATCGAACACTACTCGCTCATCTCTAGTCTTCATCTCTTCAGTCCTCGTAGGACTACTGTCAGATAATCCACCATCACTGGTCTATCATACACATTCACACTCAGTGTTGTCATCATTCATGGACATGGATGGGCATCCGATGCCTTGTTCATGGTTGAAATAGAACTTCTCTATCTATTCATACACACTTCTTTGTTACAAAACGCATTCTCCATATAGTGCAAAATATCAGTACCGAACACACTCTAAGACCATAGTAAAATCAACCGCTGCATGCCACTTTTTTTTAGACCAAATCACGAGCGGGCAGCAATTTTTTATTTTTTATTTTGCATTGGAGTCACATATGAACTGACACAATATGTTTGGACCTCCACAGCAGTGACTTGGGAGACAGCACTCTCTACCTGAAGTGCAGATGATGATTGACTCACTCTCTTATATATATATATATATATATATATATATATATATATATATATATATATATACACATGTATATTATTGTTGGGAAGGTAGCTCAGTAGTAGAAATGGTGTGGACCCAACTAGTCAGAGACAGGGACACAAAATCTGTAGCAAACAGGTTTATTTAGAAAAAAAAATAAACCTTCACTTCAGGAACAAGAACAGCAAAACAGAATCCAGCCTTAACTCCAGGCAAAAGAACGTGAAACAAAACCCCTGCTCGTCTGAGCACTAACTAAACAACAAAGTACTAACTGTACATGTGACTTAGTACCAATCACATGAGTAAACAAAAATAGCACTATACAGTCTCACCAGGCTCTCCGAGTGTCAGGACAGACCCAGGCACCTCCTCTCGCTCCCAGGATCTGCCCTGAAGTGCAGGCTCTGCAGCCTTTTATGGCCCAGTAATGAGCCCAGGACCACACATAGGTCAGAAACCTGGGGCTGATATATCTGGACTCCAGCATTCTGCCTGTCACCTTCTCACATTATATAGATATACAAAAATATTTATTAAAAAAAAATGTTGGCTGAAATTGGTGATTTTGTCAGGTCAGTTGAAGATCTAATGTGTATAGGGTGTACGGAGTTCTCTCATATGTAGATGTCTGAGGAAGAAGGTATAAGGCTGTTGGATCTCAACATGTGTGACCCTTAAAAGTCACCAGTGACTTTCTTCCATTCAGACAAATGTATGCATGACTTAGCCAAACATATCTATGAGCTCGATGTTATAGCCATCAGCCAAACAAGTGCTCCACCAACAGGTATCTAAAATGCATTGCCAGTCTTAGGTCATTTTGTATATTCCCTCTGCCTGTTCCTTCTGCTGAACCTGATGGACCTACGCCCTTTGGTCAACCCAACCACATGTAACATTTTAACAAAATAGTAGGCACATCAATGCGAACCTGAAGTTTACTCTCTTAGATGAAACCTTGCAATTTTCCTTTCAAAGACTTTGTTCTACAATGAATGCTAAACAAATGGGTCTAGAAAGTTACTGCACTATGTCAACGCTTATTTCAAGGTGGTTGAAGAATCTTAAAAATAAAAATTAAAAAAAAAATTTGCTTAGGTTTTTAGATTGTTCTTAAGCGTGTTATTCTTAAAGGCTTGTCAGCTTTTTTGAAAAGATAAATGATGTTAAGAACAGAGTTGTAGTCTTTTATTCTAAGAAGCACTTTGTAAAATCCTCCCCCATCGGAGACAAAGAGGGTTATTACCTCTTATATTAACGGCTCCGGATGTTGTATTTTAGGAGGGGGGTTGTTTTTTTTTAGAATAATAAAATTCATTAAAGTTCGGAATTAGAGATGAGCGAACAGTGTTCTATCGAACACATGTTCGATCGGATATCAGGGTGTTCGCCATGTTCGAATCGAATCAAACACCACGTGGTAAAGTGCGCCAAAATTCGATTCCCCTCCCACCTTCCCTGGCGCCTTTTTTGCACCAATAACAGCGCAGGGGAGGTGGGACAGGAACTATGACACCGGGGGCATTGAAAAAAAATTGGAAAAAGTCATTGGCTGCCGAAATCAGGTGACCTCCATTTTAGACGAATAGTGGATTTCAAATCCGGGTCATATGAGAATGTGAACTTTGTGACTATGAGACAGGGATAGCTGTACAGGCAGGGATAGCTAGGGATAACCTTTATTTAGGGGGAATGTTATTAGAAATAACTTTTTGGGGCTCTATCGGGTGTGTAATTGTGATTTTTGTGAGATAAACTTTTTCCCATAGGGATGCATTGGCCAGCGCTGATTGGCCGAATTCCGTACTCTGGCCAATCAGTGCTGGCCAATGCATTCTATTAGCTTGATGAAGCAGAGTGTGCACAAGGGTTCAAGCGCACCCTCGGCTCTGATGTAGCAGAGCCGAGGCTGCACAAGGGTTCAAGCGCACCCTCGGCTCTGATGTAGGAGAGCCGAGGGTGCACTTGAACCCTTGTGCACCCTCGGCTCTGCTACATCAGAGCCGAGGGTGCGCTTGAACCCTTGTGCACACTCTGCTTCATCAAGCTAATAGAATGCATTGGCCAGCGCTGATTGGCCAATGCATTCTATTAGCCCGATGAAGTAGAGCTGAATGTGTGTGCTAAGCACACACATTCAGCTCTACTTCATCGGGCTAATAGAATGCATTGGCCAGCGCTGATTGGCCAGAGTACGGAACTCGACCAATCAGCGCTGGCTCTGCTGGAGGAGGCGGAGTCTAAGATCGCTCCACACCAGTCTCCATTCAGGTCCGACCTTAGACTCCGCCTCCTCCAGCAGAGCCAGCGCTGATTGGCCGAATTCCGTACTCTGGCCAATCAGCACTGGCTAATGCATTGTATTGGCGTGATGAAGCAGTGCTGAATGTGTGTGCTTAACACACACATTCAGCTCTACTTCATCGGGCTAATAGAATGCATTGGCCAATCAGCGCTGGCCAATGCATTCTATTAGCGTGAACTGAGTTTGCACAGGGGTTCTAGTTCACCCTCTGATGTAGCAGTGCCGAGTGTGCATCAGATGTGTAGTTGAGCAAAACTGACTCAGCACTGCTAAGTCTCTGCATTCGCATAGGAATGCATTGGCCAGCCTTCGGCCAATCAGCGCTAGCTCTGCCGGAGGAGGCGGAGTCTAAGGTCGGACCTGAATGGAGACTGGTGTGGAGCGATCTTAGACTCCGCCTCCTCCAGCAGAGCCAGCGCTGATTGGTCGAGTTCCGTACTCTGGCCAATCAGCACTGGTCAATGCATTTCTATGGGGAAAAGTTAGCTTGCGAAAATCGCAAACTGACAGGGATTTCCATGAAATAAAGTGACTTTTATGCCCCCAGACATGCTTCCCCTGCTGTCCCAGTGTCATTCCAGGGTGTTGGTATCATTTCCTGGGGTGTCATAGTGGACTTGGTGACCCTCCAGACACGGATTTGGGTTTCCCTCTTAACGAGTTTATGTTCCCCATAGACTATAATGGGGTTCGAAACCCATTCGAACACTCGAACAGTGAGCGGCTGTTCGAATCGAATTTCGAACCTCGAACATTTTAGTGTTCGCTCATCTCTATTCGGAATATCTTAGTTCATATTGATGGAACGGCTAATGACTTTCCTCCTCTGAAATATAAAGATTAGATGGAATGTGGAAGTCACGGATACTACTTAATTAGCTTTTCCAAAATATCTTCCCTCGTGCTGATGTGGAGAATGTATTACCAGAAGACTGTTGTGTGATTATAGGATTCTGCACAGAAAGACACATTTCAATATTCCTCTGTATGAATGGGAAGAGTTCTACACGGGGCTTCAATTTTCCTATCAATCTCCCTGGTGTATTCAAGTCATTCTCTGAAATGTAGAAGCAAATGGCCCTCCACCTTAAAGGGATACAAACAGCAGCGTATAATTTATGAAGATGTTAAAGGCTTGTAAAAACATGGCTGCTTTCTCCCAAAAATAGCACATTTGTGTCTTGGTTGTCTTTGTTGTTTCAGGTAAACTTCAGTGAATGGTAATGTTACTAAGCAGAGATGAATCTGTTGGTGGATTCACTGGTTCACTGTTACATTGTTACATAGTAGATGAGGTTGGATGAAGATACAGGTCCATCAATTCCAACCTATAACCCAACAGTGTTGATCCAAAGGAAGGCAAAAAATCCCATGAGGCTTATACAAATTGCCCCATTTCAGGGGAACAAATTCCTTCCCAACTCAGTCAGTATTAAACACTGGATCAACGTGTCCTTAACAAAATCTAGTAGTCACCGGTAACAAACAGGCTCTTTAACCCCTTAGCGACCTTTGACGTACTATTACGTCATGGACGCGAGGTACTTCGCGCACCATGAAGTAATATTACGTCATGGTGATTCCGCCCGCTCACTAGCTGAGCGGGCGGAATCGGAACTGAGTGATAGCTGTTACTGACAGCTATCACCCTTTTCCATAACCTCCGGTCGGTACTTTTACCGATCGGAGGTTTTAACCCTTTGATTGCGATGGTCAAACATAACCACCGCAAACAAAGGGTGCCGCGATCTCTCCCCCCCCCGCCGGCACCCCCCGGACCAAGATCGGGGTGTGCCGGTATCTGTAATACGTAGTCTGGGGTCTGGTTAGTGACCCCAGACAGCCCTGAGCACTTACTTACCTGGTGATGCTCCCGGCGTCTTCTGGAAGTGAGCTGTCCCGTCCGCACAGCTCACTTCCTGTGTCTAGAGTGAGACACGTGCAGGCTGTCACTGCAGCCTGTGTCTCAGTCTAGAGTAGAGAATCAGTGATGCAATCTTCACTGATCCATGTGTCCCATAGGGACACAAGAACAAATAAAAAAAAAAGTGTAAAAAAAAAATAAAGTATTTGAAAACAATTAATAAAGTTATAAAGTCCCAAAAATCCCTTTTTTCTATAAAAAATGAATTATGTAAAAAAAACACAAAAAATTCATAAAAACAATACATATTTGGTATTTTCGCGTCCGTAACAACCTGTACAACAAAATTGAAACAATATTTAATGTACACAGTGAACGGCGGTAAAAAATAACGGAAAAAACCCGCCGGAAGTGGTGATTTTTCGCCATCTCACCTTACAAAATGTGCTATAAAAAGTGATCAAAAAGTTATATGCACCCCAAAATAGTACCAATAAAATGCACAGGTTGTCCCGCAAAAAATAAGCCCTCAACCAACACTGTCAACCGAAAAATAAAAATGTTACGCCTCTCAGAAGATGGCGATGCAAAAATCACTGATTTATGTCCCCAAATGTGTTTTTGTTCTGCAGACTTAGTATCGCATAAAAAAATAACATAAATGAGGTATCGCCGTAACCGTACCGACCCGCAGAATAAAGGACACATGTTACTTATGCTGTACGCTGCATGGCGAAAAATGTAAAAGGTAAAACTCAATACCAGAATTGATTTTTTCTCTTTTAAATCCAGCAAAAAAAGAGTTAATAAAATGTAATCAGTAAGTTTTAGGCACCCCAAGATGGTGTCATTACAAAATACATCGCATCCCGCAAACAACAAGCCCTTATATGGCCACGTCAGCAGAAAAATAAAGAAAATATAGCCTCTACCAATGTGAAGACAAAATCACGCAAAATCGCCAAATCATTAGAACACAACTGGGTGCGGCAGGCAGGGAATGTATAAGCAGTGTGAGCGAATATCAGGGGACACCCTATATTTACAGCTTATGAGGGAAAATATACCAGAAGTGACCCCCAAAGTGACCCCAGTGTGACTCCCCCAATCATAGGAGCTACTGGGGGTACAGTAGGGAATTTAGTGTCTGCAATGTCCTCCGCACCGCTTATATATTCCCTCTTCGCCATCCGCTGTGCAGTCACGTCCGGGATACTAATACTCACTACACCCCCTGATAAATTATTTTAGGGGTGCAGTTTTCAAACTGCGGTCACTCCTTTGGGGAATCCACTTTTCTGGTACCTTACAGGCTCTACAAACATGACATGGCGTCTAGATACCAAACATCTGAATCTGTACTCCAAAAGCCGCATCGCGCTCCTTCCCTTCTGCCCCCTGCTGTGTACCCCAACTGCAGTGTATGCCACATGTATGACACTGGTGTAACCGGGGTAATGTCATATGTGAGTATAAACTGATATTAGGGCACATATATGACACTGGTGTACCCCGGATAACGTACGTAATGTCATATGTGGGTATAAACTGATATTAGGGCCCAGCCAGACACAGAAGGGAAGAAGGTTATTTGGTTTTTGGAGCACAGACTTAGACGGTTTGGCTTTTGGATGCCATGGCACTTTTGCAGAGACTCTAAAATTTCCCCTACAAAATGGGGTCACTTCTTGGGGAATTTCAGTTTACTGGCACCTCCAGGGCTCTGCAAAAACAACATGGCGCCCAGGAAGTCCCTCTAAATCTGTACCCCAAAAGCTAAAAAGCGCAGTGCTCCTTCGCTTCTGAGCCCTGCTGTGCGCCCAAGCAGCAGTTTATACCCACATATATAATTTTTTTGCCCCTCGGGAAGGCCCACTTAATAGTTTTAGGAGTGCAGGTCTCTGACAACACAAAGTGGGTGCAATGCATTGGATACCAAAATGGCATATTTCTTTAAAAATGTCAATTTTTTGGGAAGCATTTTTAGTCTCAAAATCATAATACCACTTGATACATTCCTTGACGGGTGTAGTTTCTAAAATGGGGTCACTTTTGAGGGGTTTCTATTGTATTGATACTTTAGGGGCTCAGCAAATGCGACATGGCACCTCAAAACTATTCCAGCAATATATGCCCTCCAAAATCCAAATAGCGCTCTTTCCATTCTGAGCCCCAACATGTACCCATACAGCAGATTATGATCCCATATGGGGTATTGCCGTGTTCAGGGGAAATTGTGTAACAAACTGTGGGGGGCTCTTAATTCTCTAACTACTTGCAAAAATTAAAAATATATTGCGCTAAATGGACGATTTATTGGAAAAAAAGTAATTTTTCATTTTCACATCTCAATGGTAAAAAAATCTGTGAAACACCTGTAGGGTCCAAATGCTCACTAAACCCCTTGATAAATTCCTTGAGGGGTCTAGTTTTCAAAATGGGGTCGTTTTTTGGGGGGTTTCCACTGTTCTAGCACTTCAGGGGCTCTCCAAATGCAACATGGTGCCTGAAACAGATTTCAGCTAAATTTGCCCTCCAAAATCCCAATAGCAATCCTTCAGCTCTGGACTTTACAGTGTGCCCATACATCACTTTACATCCACATGTGGGGCATTTCTGTAGTTGGGGCAAAGTGCTTGACAATTTGTGGGGTGCATTTTCTTTTTTAACCCCTTGTAGAAATGCATAATTTGGGGTTAAAGCTACATTTTATAGCAAAAAATGTCACTTTTCCTTTTGTTGGGCCAATTCTGTTACACTCCTGTAGGGTCAAAGGGCTCACTAAACCCCTTGGTAAATTCCTTGAGGGGTATAGTTTCCAAAATGGGGTGACATTTTGGGGGTTTCCACTGTTTTGGCACATTGGGGGCTCTGCAAAAGGGACATGGTGCCTGAAAAGTATTGTAGTAAAATCTGGCCTACAAAATCCAATTAGCGCTCCATCCGTTCTGAGAGCGACCGTGTGCCCGTACATTAGGGTACCAGCACATACGGGGTATTGTCGTGTTCAGGAGAAATTGTGTAACAAAATGTGGGGTGCAGTTTCTCCTTTAACCCTTTGTGAAGATGAAAAATTTGGGGCTACAGTGACATTTTATTATAAAAAAAGTAATTTTTCATTTTCACATCTCAATGGTAAAAAAATCTGTGAAACACCTGTAGGGTCCAAGTGCTCACTATACTCCTTGATAAATTCCTTGAGGGGTCTAGTTTCCAAAATGGGGTGACATTTTGGGGTTTTCCACTGTTTTGGCACCTTGGGGGCTTTGCAATCGGGGCATGGCGCCTGAAAAATATTCTAGCAAAATCTGGCCTACAAAAGCCAATTAGCGCTCCATCCGTTCTGAGAGCGACCGTGTGCCCGTACATTAGGGTACCAGCACATATGGGGTATTGTCGTGTTCGGGAGAAATTGTGTAACAAAATGTGGGGTGCAGTTTCTCCTTTAAACCTTAGTAAATGTGTAAATTCTAGGGCTAAATGAATATATTAGTGACAGAAATTGAAAAATGTAAATTTGACCTCCATTTTGTTTTAATTGTTGTGAAATGCTGAAAGGGTTAAGAAACTTTCTAACTGCTGTTTTAGATTCTTTCAGGAGTGCAGTTTTTAGAATGGGGTGACTTTTGGGGGGTTTTATTAGAGAGGCCTTTCAAGTTCCCTTCAGAACTGAACTGGTCCCTTGAAAAATGTGTTTTGGAAATTTTCTTGAAAATTTGGAAAATTACTGCTTGACTTGTAAGCCTTATAATATCTGAAAAAAATGAAAGAGTGCTTAAAATTTGATTGCTACATAAATCAGAGACATGGTTAATTATATTTATGAAAAAATTCGGGTAGTATGACTTTCTATTTCAAAGGCTTGTAATTTCAAAGTTTGAAAACTGCATTTTTTTCAAAATTTTCACCAAATTTCCTATTTTTTCATAATTAAAGACAAAACATATCAACAAAAATTTACTACTGACATGAAGTACAATGTGTTACGAAAAAACAATCTCAGAATCACTTGTGTAAGTTAAAGCGTCTCAAAGTTATCGCCATTTAAAGTGACATGTCAGATTTGAAAAAAGAGGCCTGGTCCTTAAGTCACTTTTGGGCTGTGTCTCTAAGGGGTTAATAAATCACTGCTCTGTAGCAATTTTTACACTCGGGTTTCCATTCAGAGGGTCCACTTGGGGACTCTCGAACAAAAATCCTAATACACTCAAAAAACCGGTTTCCCGCAGAAACCCATGGACCCCGTAGACTATAATGGGGTCTGCGTGGTTTCCGTTGGGGTTCCACCCAAAAAGGGCGAATAACATGAAAAGAAAAGCATAGCTTGCATTGCTTTTCTCTCTGCATTTTTCAAGCGGAGAGGGGAACAGAATCCCCATACGGAGAGACAACGCTGGTGTAAACCGAGCCTCACTTTGCTATATTTCTGTGTACAGAGATGTGTGTACTTATTTTGTAGTACAGAATTCTTTGTATTGATACAATTTGGAGGAATTTGTGACATTTTGATCACTTTTTAAATTTTTTTGGCAACCAACAGTGGGAAACAAAACTTTGCATTAAGAGCAGGAGTTTGTTGAGGCCAGGGATTGGCTAGATGTATAGCATGACATTACTGCAAGACAAGTGAACAGGGATCGTCAGTGTTTTTGCAACTTTCTTGCTCTTAGCAAAATATGTGTTTTACCCCTTTTAGGATTTTTCCCGGATGGCACACATTTTTTACCGAACCATGCACATGACCTTGTATTACACAGATACATGTGCGGGCTGAAAGTCCAGGCAGCAGAACTCAGGACAGGTCCTATTCCTGTCCATTTTTGCAGCCATGCACAGGCGGCACACAGATGACGTCACTCGGTCTACATATGGCAATGTGTAAGGGGCCTTAGGATGACAAACCATGGGTTACATTAAGCTTCATACCCAGACTTAGCCATTGCCCAAAAATACTGAAATGCAAAGAATCCATACTCCGGTCTAAGACAAGATCCTTCGCCTTTATTAAATGATACAAGTTATTTGATGGAACACGACTCCTCTTTATATTAGCTTTTTTACATTGAGTATTCATTGTTGCAAACGTCCATGTATAAAACCCGCATCTTCTTTTTGGCAGATCTTATTAGTAATTCAATACAAAGGAATCTTATCTTGAAGTATTTATGAGACTCCAGTGAGTGCTTCTAAAATGGAAGTGTAAAGTGTATTCTATTAATACTGAACATTTTATAAAGTTAATTAAAATTTATTTTTCTTGTTCAGGTCTTCTGAGAGTGATATCCAGTTATGGTTAACATAATCACTTTATTCTATAATTTTGTCCAAAAACCCAGTCACCTGAAAAATGACAAATGCCGATTCCTTTTTAAGGTTAATTAAATATTTGATATTTAAAAGTTAATTACAAAGACGGAAAATGGCGGACGGGCCGTCACTTACATGCAGCGAGGTTGGGATAGTCCTGTGGGTAGTTCGGGGAGGTAAATGTACTGTTTGTTTCCCATAATTCAGCAGGTCCTCCACAGTTGGCTATAAAAAAAATAAATATTAAAAAATTATACAGTAGTAGGATCAATTAATGGACATTAGATGTACCTCTAAAATAAAAAACAATCTCCTACCAATTTGATCTAATGGATTTCATGAAAAACTTATATGTTTCCATGACAATAGGGTTGAGCGATCGTGTTCGGAAAAGATCGGATTCCGATTGCGATCAGAATTCCGAACATGATCTTTTTAGGTGGGATCGAGATCGGTTCTATTTCCCACAATGCTTTGCTTATCCTTCACACTGAGTATACGCTCTGCTCATTCTGAGTGGAGTGTATACTCAGTGTGAAGGCTCCACTGCGGTTCCATAGGAATGAATGGAAGCAGCTGGCACACAGCCTTAACCCCCTGCGCGCCGGCTGCCTCCATTTATTCTAATGGGAGACTAAACTAACATCTCTAGTAGCTACTTACCTGCAGAGATGGCTGCTCCGGTGCCCAGTGTTCTCCTTCTTCACCTCGCTGCAGCTCCTCGCTGCTCTTCTTTGCATCGCTGCTGCCGTCTCCCGGGTTAGTGTTTAAAGAGCTAGGAAGGCGGGGCTTGTGGCTTAGGAGAGTGTGGGCGGGTACAGGGTGAGGAGACGTGATGTCTCCCCTCCCAGTACCCGCCCACACTCTCCTAACCCGCCCACACTCTCCTAATCTGGGAGGCAGGGGGCAGCAAGGCAAAGAAGAAGGAGAACACTGGGCACCGGAGCAGCCATCTCTGCAGGTAAGTGGACACCAGGGGGGACTAAGTAGACAGAGGATTAAAAAAAAAATCCTCTGGCTACTTAGTGATTCACTACACAGCGTGGATTCTAACAATTAAAGTGTTCAATCGTTAGATTCCATGCTGTATAGTGAATAGGATTGTTTTTAAAATCCGATCTCCGATTAATAAAAAAATCCCATTGACTTGCATTGGGATCGGAATTGGGATCGAGATCGGGTTCGAATGAAAAATGATCGGAAATCGGATTTTAAAATCGATCCTGAAAAGTCAAGATCGGCTCAACCCTACATGACAACAGACTACAAACAAACTCTGTGTAGTCATGATTCCACGCTTCTTTCCTCTACCTTTGACTAACATACAGGGAGTTTCATAGTTTAACAAGATAGAGAAGACAAATGACAATTCCACAGCAGCTTCAGACTACGCAGGGTTGTTTTGTAGTCTGTAACCATGGAAATAGAAACTATATGGTGAAGAGTAAATTTGACCATTATGAGCTTGTTGGACATCTTATGGGTATTAATAAATTCATGAGTACTACTGGAGTTAGGTTTAATTTTACAGTCTCTATTCTTTTGGAAAACAAGATTTTTAGCTTGTATTGGCGAGAAGTTGTGCCCATTCGGAAAAAAAACAGCATTTGAAGGTCATGCACTAATATTGGATTGGCATTCCAGTTCATCCCAAAGGTTCCAGATTAGAGATGAGCGAGTAGTGAAATATTCGAGATTCGATATTCGTTTCGAGCAGAGCCTCAATATTCGACTACTATTGAATTATAGTCTATGGCAAAAAATGTTCATTTCAGGGGAAACCACTATTCGACTAAAGGAGAGTCACCAAGTCCACGAGTAGCAGGAGGAGAGTGTTTAGGAGGAGCGCTGTGCAGTTGCACTGATATTCCATTCAGGGGAGGGGGGGGTCCTCCTGCGGACTTCTTCCAGACAGGAGGCAAGCGCTATTGTGAACCGGCCCTTACTCGTCCTGCAGAAGCAGCATAGATTGGCCGAATGCTATAAACTGTATAGCATTCGGCAAATCAACGCTGGTTCTGCAGCAGGCTCATCCTTGCTAGTCAGGAGAGCTGGCAGCTTGCATTTATGCGGTAGCTGACATTTTCTCATAGGAATGCATTGACCAGCGTTGATTTGCCAGTGTACAGCATTCGGCCAATCAACGCTGGTTCTGCCGGAGGCTTGTCTGTGAGGAGGCGGAGTCTAAGATCGGACCACAGCAGTCTCCATTGGTTCTCTGCTGCAGAACCAGTGTTGATTTGCCAAATACTATACAGTGTATAACATTTGGCAAATCAACACTGGTTCTGAATCGAATATTTACTGCGAACAGCGATAGTATTCAAACGAGTACGAGTATATTGAATACCGTAGTATTCGTTCGAATACTTACTCGATTGAATACTACTCGCTCATCTCTATTCCAGATAGGAATTCTTCCTCCCCTTGACTGAGCATGTCTTTAAAGATCTTTCTTTGTGCACAGCAAAAAGCAAAATAAAAATGGGAACAATGGGATCCTTGGATCAATGCAGCCATTTCCCCATTGCTGTCTTTATATCCTTCCGGTCAGAGAGGCTTGGAAGTATGGATATTAGTGGCACCATAGTCTATGAACTCTGCTGCGGCAACCCTATCTACTAGAGATACATCTGGTTATTTCCATGCCATTGCTGTTATATTATCCGCACTTGTTTTTACCGCCTCCTCTTTTGTTCCCTTCTTTTTCCTGGTAACCAAGGAAGGGATTACTCTTTTACTTTAAAAACAAACTTAGAAAAACCCCATAAACACTCCTACTTGTCTGCCACTATCTGGCCTGACGAAGAACTCGATAGGAGTTCGCAACCCAGTGTCATTTTTTTTTGTAATCGCGTGATAAAATCTCCGAAACCCATCTGCACGTCGACCCTTTGTGCCACCCCTGTCTATGAAGCCCTTTCGTCTCCCTAGACCCCGGCATCCATTTCCATTGTATCGTTACTTATAGATGAAGAAGTAACAGCTGGTGAAAACAGCTGGAAGGAAGGGAAGCTATGTTGTGTTGGGAACATAAAACCTATTAAAACAAATGTTTCATTTTATTAACCCGAATTATCTCAACAATATATAATATGTTATAGTAGGCGCTATTTTACATAGGAGGTTGCGTAGATGGTGTCGTGACCTCAGTATATTGTCGGCTCATTTGCCTTCTGGAGACAAACATCCCGAGCACACAAATACAATATATTACAGCTAATATTACTGATTAGTTCTTTTACTGCTTTCTTTTATCTTTCTTCTAGAACAATCTGCACGGATAATATCCCTCACTATAATTAGGCTGGTCATTGCTGATGTTTAAGCGTTCCTCCTTCACTTCTTCTCTTAGTGATTCCACTAATTTGATTCTCTTTTAAGTGATTTCCAATTCTCCTCTATAATTGGATTTGTGTGAAAAATAATGAAAATATATTTGTTTGTTTGTTGTACAGCTTAATACTTTTACAATGAGTGTCTGCGATTTCAGCCTTTATGCAGAGTGCCATTATTTACTGGATTTTCACTCGGAGTAATGTCAACTCCGAGGAAAAGAGACAAGGACTATCCAGAAGGAAATGCATGGAAATTATTAAGACAGTACTGTGGTCTACAGAAGTGTCCACTAGAGATGAGCGAGTAGTACTTGATCGAGTAGGTATTCGATCAAATACTATGGTATTCGAAATACTCGTACTCGATCGAGTACCACTCGCTATTTGAATGTAAAAGTTCGATGCAGAACCAGCATTGATTGGCTGAATGCTATACAGTCGGCCAATCAACACTGGTTCTTCTCCTACCTTTAGAAGTCTTCTCCGCGCAGCGTCCCCGCGGCATCTTCCGGCTCTTCATTCACTCTGCTAGGCATCGGGCCTGGGCAGAGCCAACTGCGCATGTCCGCTTGTTGTGCGGGCATGCGCAGTCGGCTCTTCCCAGGCCCGGTGCCTGGCAGAGTGAATGAAGAGCCGGAAGACGCCGCGGGGACGCTGCAAGGAGAAGACTGCACGGAGGATCCAGCCCGACCCTCACTCGTGGACTTGGTAAGTATAATTTGATCGAACGTTGCCTAACCCTGAAATGAGCATTTTCCCCCCATAGACTACTAGGGTACTCAAAATGAATATTGAACCTCGAACATTTTACTGTTCGCTCATCTCTATTGTCCACGTACCACTCCCCATTCTGCATCCCACTGGTGGTTGTGCCATCTTCTTATGGCTATTAAAGATGACCTTTCACATCTTCTACCAACTACAACTCTATTGGACATTTTTCGTTATCTTCTACCATTCCCAAGCAATCCCTCTGTCTGTCTGCTCCTGCCTGACACCACCCATTTCAATGTATAGAGAGGTGGGGGGGCTAAATAAAAAAAAATTTCAACTGTTCCATTAATGGAAGGATTGGCGGAAGCTAAGAATTGGAGTTCAAATATATCACTGACTTCCCCTTTCTCGAATAAAGAACTTACTGTACATCCGATATGCCGCATTGCTTTACTGCACCCCCACAACCACCACCAGTACAAGATTACTGAGACTTTATAAGACTACACAGGGCCAATAGTCCGGTAATTCTTTAGAAGGAGCTCATAAGCAGAGACAGAAATAGACTTGACAGGCTGATTAGAAGGGTTAGATCTGTCCTGGGGAGCCCCCTGGACCCACTACATGTGGTGGGTGACAGAAGGATACAGTCCGTGGTGACCTCCATGCTGGTGAATAAATCCCACCCCATGTATGAGACCTTTATGGCACTTGGCAGCACTGTAAGTGACCGTCTTCTTCACCCCGAGTGTGAGAAGGAGCTATCGCAGATCCTTCCTCCCAACTGTGGTCAGGCTACATAATCTACATCAGGCCAAGCGAAGATCACTCCGGACAGAGAACTACCGTATATACTTGAGTATAAGCCGAATTTTTCAGCCCAGTTTTTGTGCTGAAAAAGCCCCCCTCGGCTTATACTCAAGTCAGAAGAAAAAAAAATAAGTAGAAAATGACTGTGATACACATACACATTAGGTGTCTGAAAGTGCCCTGTCTACTGAATATAGGGTATCTGCAGTGCTCCTGTTCTGTCAGGAAGGGGTTAATAGGAGCACTGCAGATCCCCTATACTCAGCCAGGCTGAATTCCAAGTAGGGGAAGAAAAAACAGTCCTCAAGCTCAGGGAAGGGGCAGACAGACAACCAAAACACCCCCTCCCCTTCCCCAGCACCTACTGCACCCAAAAACTCCAGCCTTTTTAATTTTTGAAATTTCCCAGTAGCTGCTGCATTTCCCCCCTCGGCTTATAATCGAGTCAATAAGTTTTCCCAGGTTTTTGTGGTAAAATTAGGGGCCTCGGCTTATACTCAGGTCGGCTTGTATTCGAGTATATACGGTAAATGATCCTGAATTTCTTTCTTTCTTTCTTTCTTTCTTTCTTTCTTTCTTTCTTTCTTTCTTTCTTTCTTTCTTTCTTTCTTTCTTTCTTTCTTTCTTTCTTTCTTTCTTTCTTTCTTTCTTTCTTTCTTTCTTTCTTTCTTTCTTTCTTTCTTTCTTTCTTTCTTTCTTTCTTTCTTTCTTTCTTTCTTTCTTTCTTTCTTTCTTTCCTCCTAGTATTTTTTCTCCTGTCTACTTTTGAGTTTATTGAATTTATGTGTGAATCCTTCTGTAATATATTACTGTGTATTATCCTGTATCTGTATTATCCATGTTGCTGTAACACACTGAAATTTCCCCATGGTGGGTCTATTAAAGGATTATCTCATCTTAAGGTACATATAAGAAAATGAGCTGCACAGCAAAGATCAATCTGGTCTTCTTATCATCATCCCAAATTTTGCATCCCACTACAGAAGTACCTAAGGTTGGCTTATTGCTCCATAGACTAATAGTGGCCATGCACCCTCAACAGGCATTGGTTCACTCCTATTACTTCCTTATCCTGGTTCCCCATGCACACTCAGATAAGAGTTCTCAGTAGAGTCCTCACTATCTAGTGTTCCCAGACACCTCTCATGGTTGCTTACTATACTATATATATTGTGTAAACAAAGGCTATGTTGACAACCATTGTCCAATCCGTCTTTCATGAAACATATCCTGTTGGGATTGAATTAGGAAACCTTCAAAAATTTTAGATGATTGGCTGGTTCAACAATTTGCAGATTGAGTCAAAACTCATCCAATGCGTATGGCCATTTTATACATGATTCTTGGACCAATAGCCTAGCCTCATGCTTTAAAGCTATGCAGTTCCTCTTAAGAGGCAAATTTAAGATTATTGTGACTGTTCAATAGCAAAGGCGATAAAACCATCCAGGGCTGAGCTTCCATCATCCATGGGCCCAGTTAGTCCAATAAGTTACATCTCCTGCCTTGTGAGTATTATATTCCATGTGTAGATATCCCTGTAATTATAGAGTTTTTGCTAATTTTCTTACGAACTCCAATTTTTCACTATACAAAGTTAATATAATATTGCCGCATGCTAGCAACTCTCTCGGCAGGCTGCAATGCACATCACAACCACTGGGTGGCCACACACAGACACATATATAGGACAAACACCTCCGGAAAGAGTATGGCGGAATCATGTTTTTTTCAAAGCTGGTCATCTGTCACCACTCCTCCCAGGAGACATCTATTATCTCAATAATCAAAAGCTGAAGCAGACATTTTCCACTTTTTTCCGTAAGTCTTTTCACAGAACTTGACCTGACACAACATCTCTATATTACCTAGGTGCTTTGTGCACTTTTCATTTGAGATTGTCTATTTTCCTATCGTACAAATTAAAAAGAGGTTCCTGTGAGGTTCAGAACCTTTTTCTATCAGACAAACATTTATAATTCGCAATCTCGAAACACAAAAGGATATCACATTGAGAAGATTAGGAGAGGAGACAGATATCATTCCCGACAATGAGTGACACATAATAACTAGTGATTACATAGACCGCAGGAGTAGGTGTTAGTAAGGGGAAAAAATGACAAGAAAAAAATGAAACAAAGCTAATCTCATAAAAATGACAGATGTGACGATTGTAATGTTGAAGAAATACACAGGATTTAATCAGGATCATGTTTGGTGCGGCTCTGTCAAACGCTCTGGCAGCCATACAGAGACACTATTGTTAACACACATGTCTCTGCTGTATTATGGCAGCCGCTTCAAACATGTGCAAGACAGATATAGAAGGTTTATATCAAGCTTCGCTATACACCAGTCCCCCTGTAATTATAAACAGCAATAGAAATGTAACATCATGTGAATTGCTTCAAACACATTTCAATATTTCATTGAATCCAAGAATTCTATCAAGTCGTTTACAGAATCTTTCATTAACTCTTTTTTACACCGGTTTGTTCTGGGCCATTTGGAATATTTCTTTGTATACTCCGTCTAAGGCCATACTTCCTTTGATTCCTTATGTTCCTTATACAGATGAGTCCTTCCTTACGTTTACTCTTAGGTCAGTGGTTTGGGATGACCAGCTTGGATAAAAACATGGTTTTGCATTGTTGTGTTGGGCATTGGATGGTTTAGGCTGTATATGGTTATCATTAGAGATGAGCGAACAGTAAAATATTCGAGGTTCGATATTCGTTTCGAGTAGCCCCTCAATATTTGACTGCTCAAATCGAATATCAAACCCTATTATAGTCTATGGGGAGAGAATGCTCGTTTCAGGGGTAGGCAACGTTCGATCAAATTACACTTACCAAGTCCACGAGTGAGGGTTGGGCTGGATCCTCCAAGAAGTCTTCTCCGTGCAGCGTCCCTGCGGCATCTTCCGGCTCTGAATTCACTCTGCCAGGTGGACATGCACAGTCGGCTCTGCACAGGCCCGATGCCGGGCAGAGTGAATTCAGAGCCGGAAGACGCCACGGGGAAGCTGCACAGAGAAGACTTCTAAAGGTAGGAGAAGAACCAGCGTTGATTAGCCGACTGTATAGTATTCGGCCAATCAACGCTGGTTCTGCATCAAATTTTTCCATTCGAACAGCGAGTGGTACTTGATCGAGTACGAGTATTTCGAATACCGTAGTATTCGATCGAATACCTACTCGATCGAATACTACTCACTCATCTCTATTTACTACCAACCGCTGAAGGCACTGATTTCATCAGTCATGTGAACCTCTCTGTTTTTGACTTAGAGAATTTTAGCAAATGGAAGGAAAAGGAGAGAGGGACTATAGAACGGCCTGGAAGGGATAAGGGAATATGAATTTTTTATTTTTTTTTTTTGGTTTTACACTCACCCCAAAAGCCAAAATTTTCTATGAGTAATGGACAACCCTTTAACTAAGATTTATAGAAATGTAATGGTGGGCACAACTGTATAGTGAGAAGGTTTTGCCAGGCCTATCCGTTGATGACCTATTCTACATAATTGGAAAAATCTACTCTTCCCTGTACACTAGAAAACTGGCAAAGATGGAAATAGTTGTGGTGTGAATTATATTGACTGGTGCAGGTATAGGTGTGATTCATAATTATTAGGAGACCTGAATCTACGAGATAATTCAGGCGCGGTTAGCACCAGCGGAGGAATGGATTAAGATTAGTGTACAGAATGCCAGTCTTAATAAATTCCAGTGTAAAAATAAAGATCCATAATTAAAACTGGAGATGAGCGAAGGAGTTCGGATTGAGGCAGATTTGATCCGGACCCCGAGAGTATAATAAGTGAAGGCCCAATGGTGGTGCGGAAACAAAATAAACATCTATAGTTAACTTGCTTCACCTCTCGTGGTCTATCTCCTGGCATCTGGTGGTTCCTTGGCAGCCTCTTCCATCCTCCTGGCTTTGGGGAAGCCCAACTACAAGCCTCAGCCGTTACATGGAATGGGCCAATGTCATCACACTTGAGTTTACCTATCATGATATTGAGGCAATGGGATGAGTCCTCGGTGGTGCTTTGGGTTGTGAGATGTCAGCAAGGAAAATGGAAGAGGCTGGAAGAGGATGCCAAGGGATTATTGGATTCTGGGAGAAAACCCAAGAGAGGTCCAAGTAGGTGAGTATTGGTGTTTACTACGTAGAGACCCCATAGTATAGTCAACTGCCTGAAACGAAACGGGCAAGTAGACCCATGACTATTCCTCGAAACAATTCTCGTCCATCTCTAAACGAAACCCCATTTTTGGAAGGAAGAAAGTCAAGGGTTAAGAGAAACAAAGAATATTATCTATTTTCTCTGACTTAGAAATGAAAACTCATACTAGACGGCTAAAATACATTTCTACGAAATAAGCCAAATTTATGACAAGCGACATTGGGCTGAGGGATAAGGAAACAGCTCTCACCACTGAAGCGATTATTACCAGTGATCATATAACAGCAAAATGCACAGCTCCGAATATTGTTAGTCATACTCCATAGCAGATTTGTTTTATGAATTTAGTAGACGGCATAGCCAATTATTCTTCTTGCCTTCTCATACCAATCATTACTTCCATCTGTCAAAATCACTGGTACTAAAACATGAATCAAATGCATGGCAGTGCCCGGGAATTGTCACAAGACATGATAATTACTCCAGATAGTCTCTCAATGACTCGCATGTAATTAAGAATAATGTCAAATTCTGACTACATTGCACTTACATGGCTGAATGGTAGTAGTGGGAGGAGTAGGGACCTGGGTCGGTTCGATGAAATCGCTTTCATTGCACTTCCCAGCAGATACTTTGATGTCATCTAACGCTATGTCGCTAAAACCTGGATTTTTTATGGCCTCAAATGCCACCTGGTGATTAAAAATGAGATAATTTATGTTAAAATATCCATGTCAGTAATTAGAAACACAATGCAAGTGCAGATGGCGGCAGAGCGCTGTCAGCTGTGCCTCACTCATATAAAAGTGTCTACGATATAATGGAGTTGGATTCTTCGTGTCCTGAAGTGCGGCATTATGTTACTTCTCTGACAGTACTACCATCTGTAGACCTGAGGAGCAAAAGGCAAAACCTACACAATGGGAAGGATTTATGATTTACAGATGTATACAACAATGGTCGACCAACCCAACCTATATGACATAGCATGGCTGACATAAGACATGCTCTAATAAAAGAGGTGCATTTATAACAACTACATTTTTTTTCATAAAAATAATAAAATGTGGCTGTTTACGTGAAAAGGGCCCAGATCGTCGATACTAATTATAGAGAAAATAGTCCAAAACATATTTGGGTAAAAAAAATCACAATTTTGTTTTATGCAAAAATTTTATTTAAAAATATGTCAAGTTTACAAATTTGTTGAGACTTTTAAGAATTCGGACAATGTTACACCATAACCGTTACAATGATACCAAGAACTCCATATCGACAGTGTGGGCCCTTTTCACATAAACAGCCACAAATAATAAAATTTGTAATATACTTTATTAAAGAAAAAATCCTGTTTCCTTAAATATTTGCCTCCAACTTCAAGTGATCAAATCTGTACAATAGAAGTCTATGGAGAGGGTAGGGGGAGCTCCTCAAAGCAGTGCTATAGAGTTTTCTTCCACCACACAACTGGACCACCTCCTGACAGATATGACTCATGTCTATATTTTTTCCCTCTCTATAGACTTCATTGTAAAATGACACTGATTGTATATGGAAAACAGACCAAAGTCACTCACATAGCCTGACAGAAATAACTAATTTAATATATTCCGTTAGGGTAATCTGTGGGTCTCCTTGGTTTGTGGGCCAGATGGAAGCTGCGATCTCAATACTGATGCCAGTGCTTATGGGCCCCCTAAGGATCCCGAGCCCGGTGAGACTGCACCCTCTGCACCCCCTTAAGTTATTCCCTTGCTACATACTCTCTCTCCCCACATTGTGTACGTTTGTATGGTGGAGTTGGGAGGAGTAGCACTTTATAAACCAAAAGTTATGGAGGGGCATAGGGCAACGTAAGACTCTTGTGTAGTCATAGGCACTCTGTAAAACAATATATAATTGTATATTCACATGGTGGAATCAGTGTTAACAACTGGAGATGAATGAGTAGTATTCAATGGAGTAGGTATTGGATAGAATACTATGTTATTCGAAATACTCCTACTCAATCGAATACTACAAGCTATTCGCAGTAAAGATTTGATTCAGAACCAGCGTTGATTGGCCAAATGCTATACAGTATATAGCATTCAGCAAATCAACACTGGTTCTGCAGCAGACTTGTCCTTGCTAGTCAGGAGAGCTGGCAGCTTGCTGTTACGAGGGAGCTTACTTTTTCTCATAGGAAAGCATTGACCAGCGTTGATTGGCCAGTGTACAGCATTCGGCCAATCAACGCTGGTTCTGCTGGAGGCTCGTCTGTGAGGAAGCGGAGCCTAAGATCGGACAACAGCAGTCTCCATTGTGGTCCGATCTTAGACTCCGCCTCCTCACAGATGACCTTCCAGCAGAAGCAGCGTTGATTGGCCGAATGCTGTACACTGGCCAATCAACGCTGGTCAATGCATTCCTATGACAAAAAAGTCAGCTCCCTCGTAACCGCAAGCTGCCAGCTCTCCCGACTAGCAAAGACGAGCCTGCTGCAGAACCAGCGTTGATTTGCCGCAGGCTCGTCTTTGCTAGTCAGGAGAGCTGGAAGCTTGCGGTTACGAGGGAGCTGACTTTTTATCAGCACAACTGCAAATGCTGTGTATTTAAAGTGCACAGACCCCATAGACTATAATGGGGTCTGTGCGCTTTAACTGCACAGCGCTCCTCCTAAACACTCTCCTCCTGCTACTCGTGGACTTGGTGACTCTCCTTTAGTCGAATAGTGGTTTCCCCTGAAATGAGCATTTTTTCCCATAGACTATAATAAGATTCGATTTTCGATCGAGTAGTTGGATATTGAGGCTCTACTCGAAACGAATCTCGAATCACGAATATTTCACTACTCGCTCATCTCTATTAACAACCTGGTGCTGCTTGTACTGTAACAGCCGACGCGTTTTCTCATCTCATACCACGTCTTTAATACATCTGTTCAACAAACAACCAAGAATATTTTCCCTTTTGCAAATACCAGACTTTACTCTTATTGAATAGCCCGCACGTTGCTCCGCGGTTACATCTTGTGATGATTACTAAACAATGTAATTACAGTCTATCTGGATTATATAAGACAATCTAGAGGATTCTGATACTTTTTTTTTTTACAGTAGACATAATATAGTCTACGAAAATTGGTTGTTATAGATTGCAATACATACGCTACTCATCCAGAGCTGTATTCAATACTCTGCAAGCCAAAATGAATATCTGTCCTGCTGGGTTATCGACTTTACGCGGCTTACCATAAGAATTTGCATTCTGAGGAGTATAGTCCTTGTATCAGCACAGTATAGTAATCTCATATACTGCACAAACAACAAAATCACTCCAAATGTGCTAAACCAGAGAGCAGTGAATTATACAATCCCACCTGCCGTATGGTGCATGTCTGTCAACAAACTGCTGACTGGTTCCAGTAATAACCAGCAGAGCTGTGAAAGGGCTGTAGGTCAGAGTCAGCAGCTGGAAAGTTATTCAACTATAAATTTAGATTACGTCTATAAATATACCGTACGATGGTGCGTAGGGGTGAACATATATCTTAGAACTCTGTGTACTTTACAACATACCGCTACAGTATGACAAATTATGGGGTTTTCCTGTGAAAATATCCATATCTATATTTGTAGACAATTAAAAGCTAACATTTTTGCAAATATAAAAAGTTTAAATTGTTGCAGTTTTCAAGTTTTTCTCTATCCATCTTAGTGTTGAAATCTTTTGTCTTGATCGGTTCCCAATGGATACAACCATGAATGCAGGAACTTTCTATGGTCTTTGGGCTCGTCGAAGAGGTTATCAGGAGGACACTACATGTATGAGAAGATAACCCGACCATAATAAGGACATCATGGCTGGTTATCAGGAGGACACTACATGTATGAGAAGATAACCCGACCACAATAAGGACATCATGGCTGGTTATCAGGAGGACACTAAATGTATGAGAAGGTAACCTGACCACAATAAGGACATCATGGCTGGTTATCAGGGGGAACACTACATGTATGAGAAGATAACCCGACCACAATAAGGACATCATGGCTGGTTATCAGGAGGACATTATGAGAAGATAACCCGACCACAATAAGGACATCATGGCTGGTTATCAGGAGAGGACACTACATGTATGAGAAGATAACCTGACCACAATAAGGACAACATGGCTGGTCATCAGGAGGACACTACATGTATGAGAAGATAACCTGACCACAATAAGGACAACATGGCTGGTTATCAGGAGGACACTACATGTATGAGAAGATAATCTGACCACAATAAGGACATCATGGCTGGTTATCAGGAGGACACTACATGTATGAGAAGATAATCCGACCACAATAAGGACATCATGGCTGGTTATCAGGAGGGGATACTACATGTATGAGAAGATAACCCAACCACAATAAGGACATCATGGCTGGTCATCAGGAGGACACTACATGTATGAGAAGATAACCTGACCACAATAAGGACATCATGGCTGGTTATCAGGAGGACACTACATGTATGAGAAGATAACTTGACCACAATAAGGACATCATGGCTGGTTATCAGGAGGACACTACATGTATGAGAAGATAATCTGACCACAATAAGGACATCATGGCTGGTTATCAGGAGGACACCACATGTATGAGAAGATAACCCGATCACAATAAGGACATCATGGCTGGTTATCAGGAGGACACTAAATGTATGAGAAGGTAACCTGACCACAATAAGGACATCATGGCTGGTTATCAGGGGGAACACTACATGTATGAGAAGATAACCCGACCACAATAAGGACATCATGGCTGGTTATCAGGAGGACATTATGAGAAGATAACCCGACCACAATAAGGACATCATGGCTGGTCATCAGGAGGACACTACATGTATGAGAAGATAATCCGACCACAATAAGGACATCATGGCTGGTTATCAGGAGGGGATACTACATGTATGAGAAGATAACCCAACCACAATAAGGACATCATGGCTGGTTATCAGGAGGACAATATATGTATGAGAAGATAACCCAACCACAATAAGGACATCATGGCTGGTTATCAGGAGGACAATATATGTATGAGAAGATAACCTGACCACAATAAGGACAACATGGCTGGTTATCATAAGGGGTTATCTCAGGATTGACTGGTAAACACCGAATAATGGACAATGGGATTCTAGCCTGGTGCCAACTCCTGGGTCACATGATCTGAACCAGCCTCCAATACCAGGTCACTCCACAGTCTCCCTACTCCTCTGATCTCACAGCTAATACCCATGTTAAGGGGATTGGCTGACTATAGTAAAGCCAACCCCTATAGCACAGGTATTTACTTGTGAGATTAGAGGAGGAGGGAAGGGGTATAATGACCTGGGTGCCAGAAGTAGGCCATAACTCCTCGGTCCATCATTCAGAGTCTGCCATAATAGAGCGATGTGCCTGATGTGTAGGCTTTGCCTGTCCTACTCACTACAATGGACCTATACATATTTGTTTATTGGGGTTTCGGTGAGCTAAAAAGATTGCTGGAATACGATAATGATGTCACTTTTTACCCTTTAATGTCAGAGCTCTATTTCTCTGTTACAGCGCTCCAAATCCAAAAATGATATTAAATTTACCCTTTTATATGAATTATACAATTTAATAAGAAGTCAGATTTCGATAAATATTTACTGACCTTAGTTCCAGAAGTTTCATTTAATGTGACCTGTCCAAAATTCCAATTTGGACCATAATTTCCTTCTTTCGAAAAAATAACTTGTTCGGTATCATTTGGGAATATAATAAGGACAGATAAGCAATATACATTGACGCCATACATGTAGTACCTAGAAAAGCACGGAAATGCAAAAAATTTAAGAAAGTGCTAAATACAGGAAAGGATTATTTATTTTATGGTAATAATTTAGTAAAGCCAGAATATATTTTCTAGTACATGGAAGAGATCACTATGGGTCCTCATTGTGGCATCAAGTTTTACTTCTCAAGATAAAATGGGTTTGATGTTTACTGAGCTCTCCATGACTCTTAAAGAGGACCTTTCACCTCCTGGGGCACATGCGGTTTTATACACCGCTAGAATTCAGTGCACTGTCACGTTCTGTGCCCCAGTGAAGAGCTATTGGTCCCGGTACCGTAGCTCTTCACTGTCAGAAGGGCGTTTCTGATAGTCAGTCAGGAACGCCCCTCCTCGCAGCAGCATCTATTGCGCTGTACTGTGAGAGCAGTGAGGAACTGCCCTCACCTCCTGATAGTACTCATCCATAGATGAGTAATGGGGGGTGTTCCTCATCACTCAGTGTCATGGCTGGGCGGTAAGCAACGCCCCCTCTCACAGTACAGACGCTGCTGTGAGGAAGGGCTTTCCTGACTGAGTGTTAGAAACGCCTTTCTGACAGTGAAGAGCTATGGTACCGTCTCTAATAGCTCTTTACTGGGGGAACAGAATGTGAAAGCCGATAGTGCGCTGAATTCAGGGCACTGTCAGCTTTCTAGTGGTGTATTACACCGCATGTACCCCAGGTGGTGAAAGTTCCTCTTTAAGTGACCCTTCAAAGAGTTCTCTACTTCCTATGTTTGATAATATAATAAGTACTGGGAGAAGAAGAGGCCACTGTGGAGATCGCTGACCAATACGTGTCCAGCTGTCACCAAACAAGAGGAAGATGAGACTCCATGGACTGTTATACCCCAAACCACCCGCCCCACCCCACCTCCCCATATAGCGGTCACCAAATAAGAGGAAGATGAGACTCCACGGACTGTTATACCCCAAACCACCCACCCCACCTCCCCATATAGCGGTCACCAAATAAGAGGAAGATGAGACTCCACGGACTGTTATACCCCAAACCACCCACCCCACCTCCCCATATAGCGGTCACCAAATAAGAGGAAGATGAGACTCCACGGACTGTTATACCCCAAACCACCCACCCCACCTCCCCATATAGCGGTCACCAACTAATAGGAAGATGAGACTCCACGGACTGTTATACCCCAAACCACCCACCAACCCCACCCCCCCATATAGCGGTCACCAACTAAGAGGAAGATGAGACTCCACGGACTGTTATACCCCAAATAACCCCCCCTCCACATACATCTGTCACCAACTAAGAGGAAGATGAGATTCCACGGACTGTTATACCCCAAATCATCCCCCCCATACTCTCCCCCTCGACTCCAACCCCCCCCTACTTTACTAGCTTAGGCAATGCCAAATATCCATTTGGACATGCCAATAAAGCCTATTTGATTTGACTTGAAGTATACATGGGGGGGCTACCCAACTAATAGCAAGGGAGATTACAACAACCAAGGATAGGTCCCCACTTCAAGGTACCCAACGCTAGGGTAGACTAGAGACCCATATTACCGTTCCATGCAAAATTTGGCCATTTATATGAGGTCTTAGCTTCTCCACTTTTAGTTTTGTTTCTGTTTTTATTTGTATACATTAAGTATATAAAAGCTTTTCTATGATAATATATATTTATCAAATCCAATGGTGCCCTGTATTACATTATTTCTGCTCAGTCTGCCTGTTATTAGGAAAAACAAGAAGCCGCTAAGGCAGACTATTCATTTATTTATACCATTTAGCAAAATTTCTCTGCTTATTATGATTGAGTGCGCTACTTAACTTTTTACATAATGATAATTAAGTGTCTTTTATGTGGTTATTGTTAGGCTCAAGCATTGATCTCATGTAGCGTTCCTACTTACCAGAAGCTGAGGCACAAGGGTTCTAGTGTGGATGATGATGGCGTCAAGGGTATGCTAACTAGTCGAAGTCTTTGGCCAAATCCAGGCCCGCCTGGTGTTGATATATAGTAACCTAGGAGGAAAATAAAATTGTAACCAACATGTTACACAATGTTAAAAAAATATAGTGTAAAAGAGTATGGCTTCAAGGAATTACCAACAGAAATAGGCCAATGTTCCAATGGGGTTCTAAGAGGAACCTGTCATGTAAAACATGATCTTGATCTCTGGTCAGCAAGTTCTAGAGAAAAAGTCTAATATAAGGTTCTGTAGCAAAAAACGTAGAGTTTTATCCATTTAGATTCCTTTTTATTCTGAAGGTGTTATTCGGGATTAGAAAAAAATTCTATCACTATTTTTTTTCAAAAAAAGTTTCTCCTCTCCTCAGGAAGTGACATCACATCCTTTGGTCACATGCCCATGCTACTGCTCCGTCCCATTCATATGCAATATGATATGCAACAAGCTACTCATCTCGTGACATGCGTATCTAAAAATGTCCGGCCAAAAAGAGAAAGATGAAGGAAAGTGAATGTCTAAAAACTGAAGGTGACTTTTTGTAAGGGGGTATTCACACTACTGTTAGTGACCTTTAGTAGTGTCTGTAGTTACACAGTCCAGTCACATTAATGTGACCCCCTGTCAAAATCCAGAGTAACCACCTTTCGCAGAGTGGAGGAAGAGAGGGGATGTTGATGTTCACTGGGATGTTGCGCTAGGTTACGCGGTTGAGCATCCATGACGCAAACAACCCGATCGAGGTGGTTCCACAGATTCTCAATTGGGTTCAAGTCTGGGGAATTTGCTGGCCAAGGGAGTACGGTAAACTCATCATGGTGCTCCTCGAACAGCGCACGTACACTGTGAGCTTTATAACACGTCGCATTGTCCTGCTGGTAGATGCCATCATCCTGAGGAAAAACAATTTGCATGTAGGGGTGAAGATGGTCCGCAAGGATAGAGGCATACTTGTGTTGATCCATCGTGCCTTCCACAATGATGAGTGCACCCAGATGGCTGATGACACGTGCCTTCTGCAATGGGTTATTTAACGTTGACGTCAAAAGTAGGCGGTGGTCCCATTAATATGACTGGACTGTGTATCTGATGTCCTAACCTTTCCATGGGAGATTATTTTGTTGGAAAGAAGGATTGATGGATTGTTTTGTTTCCACCAGAACTGCCTGTCATTGCCTTACTTTACTTACCCAATTTACAACACGTACATGCTCAACCATGTGTTGTAAATTGGGCAATGTGTATTGGGAACTTCAGGGGGATAGCCGTCTGCTGACAGTACTGTATGTACCTTAAAGAAAGTCTACCATCTCCTTCCATCATATTCAACTGTCACCACCACATTGTAGAGCACATTACAACGATAAGCACTATACTATTGTTATGTATGTCATCATTTTATATTTAGTCAAATTTGAAGTTTTATGCAAATGAGGTGTAATGGGGCAGGGTTTCCATATGAGAAGCATCGCTTTTGCTGCTCAAGTTGTTTTGATAACATCATAATAGTAAGGAGATCAGTTCTCACTAGCACAAGAAGGGACATACAGGTCATGGTAGGGGTTTGAGAGGCAAAATCAGTGCTCTCATGTGCTCTACAAAAGTGACATATGTAACAGAGGTATGTTGTTTATCACTGTGTAATATACTCTATAGTATGGTGGGAGTTGAATGTGCTTGGGCGAGATGGTAGACTCCCTTTACGCATTGCATAGAGGGGTTCCTAGTTAGGACTTTACTCTTCTTATAAAGGAATAGTTTCGCTCTCACTTTACTGGCCTTGCTTTGTCCATACACAACATGGCAGTCTCATTGGTATGGCCAGCTACAGATTATAGATTATTACCAGGGGATTCTGAATCCAGACCTACAGAAATGAGCTGGTCACCAGGAATAATTCCTGTTACAATTAGAACCTTATATCCTAACTATAAATCCAGCCATGTGTAACAGGACAGGAGACCTAATACCATCACCCCTGAATATCCCTCCATGTTCTACAAGACTGCCCAGATTTTAGCTGACAATACTTTATGTATTTATAACAAGCTTCCCACAATCCCACTAGTTAGGCTCAGAATGATATTTTAGTCGACTGATGAAAAACATATCAATTTTACACAAACTCGCTTGCATAATTTTCCCTCTATGAACAGTTCCAGAAATTCTCAAGGATGCAATTTATCTAAGTCCACCAGCTGTTTCTGCCTGTTGTTCGTCATATGAACAAATAGCTGAAAATTTGGATTTGTTTTAAAACCTCTGATGCACAAACATGAATTATAAGGACACTTTAGATTCGCTATAATTTTATGATTTTTTTTTTTAACTACTTTGCTGTCTGGTGAATATTCTGATGTGTTTTCAAACCCACAAGGCCCCTTCATTAAAACAGTGTATTTCATCCGGCAATAGACGGCTTCACTCGAACAATAACCGCACGTTTTTGATTTATAATTTCCATTTTTTTTTGTTTACTTTTCTAAAGTGAATGTGAATGTTCTTGAAGTTTTGACTTTTAGCGGTTTATTCTTATGCCAAACTCAGTGGGGTTTTCTGATAATCTGCTGTTTATTGGCTGTTTTAATCTCTTTAGATTTTTCGGCAGCGTGTGCACTTTGTTATAGATTATCACTTCACTGAAAACTCTCAACAAATACTTCACATCTGAACTTCTGTGCAGCAGTCTATATCCCACCAATGCAAAACAATGGACTTCCCATGACCTGCTGAAAAGGAAGCCATGATGAAGTAGGAATCCTTTGACTGTCTTTCTATCACCACTGCCATCAAATCTTTCCTGGCTCCTATACCCATCGATTTATCGTCCAGAAATCTAACACATTGTTCCTCCCAGTTGGAACCCTCCTCTTCTCTTTCTGTTGTCAGTGTCCAAAATTTGATTAGGCTGGTCCGCCCAATTTTCAGAAATAATTTGATCTGAATTAATTAATTTCCAGACATCCTCTATAGTAATGTAGAATGCTGTGCCTTGCACTTACACATATGGAGTCTGCTGTGGTAGTGAAACAATACTGTGAGTCAGTATGACACGCACACGACAGGCGTTGCTCTTTGAACTACTGCACACTTCCCCTATTTGGCCTGTATAAATTCCTCCCTATCCTTTTCCTACACTTCTAATGGTCTTTCCTTGAACTTCAATTGAGCAAAATATCAGTTTTCAAGTCTTTTCTATCACTTTTTCTAGCACCTGCTGACGGCTCTCCTTGCATTAAGTACACTGGAAAATGTCTGAATCCAAAATGGCGGAGGGTATTTATAGGGTTGTGACATCACAGAACTGGCTGACTGCTGATTGGCTGCATGCATGGCATTGTGGGTGATCCTGCGTCCTAACACGTGCAGCAGCGATTTTAGGAAAAAATGTAATTCATTACCATGAAGCATGAAGAAATCTGGATCAAATATTTCCTGAAATCTGGATCAAATTCCACTTCATCAGCTTCAATTTGTTCATCTCTAGACCTGACCTCTGAACCATGTTGTTTGTCCTGACCATCTGTGTGTACCTGATCATTTCATAGCCTGTTCCCTGATGCTTTTCACCAGTGTCCAACAGCCAACTGAGCCAGCTGCTTCCAAAACCAGGACTACGTCAAGAGGAAGCAGCATGGAAATCTCCCTGCAGCAAAGCTGACATCCCTGTACAAGAGTTAAAGGGATTCTATCATTAAAATAACATTTCTTCTCGATCACACGTAGGAATAGCCTTAAGAAAGGCTAGTCTTCTCCTACCTTTAGATGTCTTCTCAGCGTTGCTGTTCAGTAGAAATCCCAGTTTTCATCTGTATGCAAATGAGTTATCTCATAGCACTGGGGGCGTCCCCAATGCTGCGAGAGAAATCTCCAGTGATGGCTCTATCTTCTTATGGAACACCCTCTCCCTGTGTTTTCTTCCGTCCTGGGTTTCAATCTTCTAAGCCTTGGGCCTTGGACAGAGCAGACTGCGCATGCACACGGCCACAAGAAAAATGGCCGCTTACACAGCTTACAGTAAGCAGGTATAAGGGGCCATTTTCTTGTTTCCTGTGGGCATGCGCAGTCGGCTCTGCCCGAGGCCCAATGATGCGTAGAAGTTTGAACCCAGCTCCGGGAGAAGACGCGCAGAGAGGCCGTTCCTGAAGAAGATGGAGGCGGCGCTGAAGATTTCTCTCACAGCATTAAGGACGCCCCCAGTGCTGCAAAAGAACTCATTTGCATACAGACGAAAACCAGAATTTCTACCGAACGGCAGCGCGGAGAAGACATCCAAAGGTAGGAGAAGAATAGCCGTTCTTAAGGCTATTCCTACGTGTGATTGAGAAAAATGTGATTTTAATGTTGGATCCCTTTAAAATATGACAAATGAGGAGGCTACTTAGACAATGCCCTTACAGGCGGCCCAAAGCCAAACCTGTGTGGTAGCATGGTAGGTCCCCAACTTGCTTACCCTGGTAGTCCGGCTTTAGTTTCAGCTTTCCTAGTAGTTTGATCCTATTAATATACTGTACATATATTATAAAACAGCTGGTTATGCATTTCTTGAAAAAATTATATAATATATTCCGAAACCCAAAGCCAGATTTCTAAATTTACAATTTCAATGTCCTCTGAAATATATCCATTTAGTTTCAATTGCAAAAATGATCCTAATCTTTAAAGAATTTAGAAAATCTAGACATTTGAGGTAATCTACTTATCTGGTTACATAAGTAGTCTCAAACACAGACATTCTGTTTACTGGAAGACAGTTCCTTGAAATTAACCCTACGAATGGTGCATTATGCCTTGTGAATAGAACATCAATTCCTTGCACCCTGCTGCTCTTTTCATTCGCAGTTCAAGCGGATTTTATACAATCCCTACTGGCTGTGTACATCAAGAGATCAATCCTATGAATAATGAAGCAAAAATCATTTTAAAGTTGGAGCATGAACTTGTATTCAATAACTGTATATAAACAGTGTCAGTCGCACGGCGGTATCATCCACTAACACATTTCTTACTTTTTATGCTGAATACCAAAAACTCAGATTCTGGAGGTCACTGTTTTTTTCTCCATTATTGCAAAATATTACCTTTCAAGATGAACTTACCAGACTCATTGCCAAAGGTGTGGTCGTAGTCAGGTCCAGAGAGTGGCGGATAATACGGTCCATTGAATCTCTCCCATTCTGCGTCAGCCGTTATATCCTGAATCCAGTAACAGAAGCCTTCTTCAAAGCTACAGTCAATCTTCTCATTGTCTGAAAGTAAAACAATAGATAACATATGTCCAATAAATTATGTAAATTTCTTCATTTAACAGATGTCATCTCTGGGTACAATTTTGCAGTTGCATAATTACCACCCGCAGGCAATACTTCAATAGAAGAGATGAGTAAGTAGTACTCGATCGAGTAGGTATTTGATCGAATACTACGGTATGCAAAATACTCGTTCTCGATCGAGTACCACTCGCTGTTCGAATGTAAAAGTTTGATGCAGAACCAGCATTGATTGGCTGAATGCTATGCAGTCGGCCAATCAACGCTGGTTCTTCTCCTACCTTTAGAAGTCTTCTCCATGCAGCTTCCCCGCAGCGTCTTCCGGCTCTGAATTCACTCTGCCAGGCATTGGCTTGGGCAGAGCCAACTGCGCTTGTCTGCTTGTAGTGCAGGAATGCGCAGTCGTCTCTGCCCAGGCCCGATGCCTGGCAGAGTGAATTCAGAGCCGGAAGATGCCGTGGGGACGCTGCACGGAGAAGACTGCTCAGAGGATCCTGCCCCACCCTCACTCGTGGACTTGGTAAGTATAATTTGATCGAACGTTGCCTTCCCCTGAAACGAGCATTTTCCCCCCATAGACTATAGTAGGGTTCGATATTCGATTCGAGTAGTCGAATATTGAGGGGCTACTCGAAACGAATATCGAATCTCGAACATTTTACTGTTCGCTCATCTCTATTCAATAGTCATCTTGTTAAACCTGGCTTATTGAGTAAATCCTTGTCAAATGACTATCAAACATATTGCAGTTAAAGTATACCTGGTTACTTAAATGGTCACTAACTTTTCAGGCAATTTAGTCTCATTGAGCTCCTTCCCGACATCCGCCATACTAGAACGGCGGATGCCAGGTGTTTAACTATGGCAGCCACCCGGGAGCGCTAAAATGCACTTTTTCTTCAAATCCACCCCATTCTGAATTTTTTTACAGCCTCCTCGTACATTGTACAGAATAATTCATGGCGGCATCATGAAGAAAAATTTGTCCCACAAACATTAAAACCTCATATGGCTCTGAGAGCGGAGAAATAAAAAAGTTATAGGGTTTGGAAGAGGGGGGGGGAGTCAAAAACGAAAATCAAAAAATGCCATCGGCGGGAAGGGGTTAATAGAGTTTGTGATTCTGAACCAAAATGTAATGCACTTTACTGAAAATGTTGCTGTTTTCTGCCTCAAAAACCTGTCAAAAATTCCTACCACTGGGTGTCTCCATCCTTCCTAATTTGATGTACATTCTATGTCACCAGGGAAGGTCAGTCTTAAGAAACCGCAGGTGCAAGATGGAGCAGTGTTTACACTCAGATCTATGGCTCGGTCCTCCCTGTCTGTGCACTGGAACAAACCCCAGAGTATAATAATTTCACGTAGGTGACAAACCCCCAAATTTTTGGAATATTCAAGTTGATTCTGGTTTGTTGAGAATGGATTCTCGCACATACACTGTACACAGTAAGTAGAAGAGAATCTGCTCAATAATGTGACCTTGAGGGCTAGCTCTAAAGAAGTGCTGACCTGTACTGATGTGACTACAGTGGTCCGATTGTGATTGAAGCCTTCTATGAATCTCTAAAATCAGTGGGTTTCCTCTGTAATCTGAGTCATGTGACCTGCAGTTCATCCCGAGATGGAGACAGTAGGGATTTTTATGAAAGTTATTTTTGCAGAGGGAGAATCAGCAGGGACAGAGTTTGATCAAAGCAAAAACAGGTATTTTTATGTGATAGGATATATTTAAGTTTTTTTTTAATATTGTATTAAATTGGTTTAATTAAAACTTGGAGTTCTTAACCAAATTTTAACTCAGTTGAAGGGATTCACAACTGTAGGTCATGTGCCAATATCCCGATGTACAGTATATTGGGCAGGCATACGCTTTAAGCATGTTTTACAAATATTTGGGAAGTTTTTCACCCCAAACGTAATGTGAACATAATCTACACAGTGTCTTCTATACCTGTCTCCTTGGCTAGACATGTCCAGACATGTTTATGGTAAGTTAAGCATTTTTTAGTAAAAAAAAAAACAACAACCTGATTTTGTGATATGTTATCACAATGTGATATGCTAACTACTATATGTGTCAATGTGTGGTGGCGTTGAAATTGAAGCCTCTCAAGACCGTTTTAGTGTCTTGTGATATTTTGCTGAATTGATTTAATGCAGACTCAATCAAACTGAAGATCACTTAAAGTGGTTTTCTCATCTCCTTGCTTCAGCAGTTTGCATTCTGTCTTTTTTTCTCACTTCCTGTATTTCCCCTCCCCCATCTCCCTGTCTCTGAACAGGACACAGAGGTATCACAATAATTATGCTGATCAGATAATATGCAGATGCTTGTACAGAATTGACTCTGTGTTATCTGTGTATTTAAATAAAGAGATAACAGGCTTTATCAGCAAACTACAATTAGTTGAACTGATTGTTCTGCCGACACTGAGTAAGTGACCACACTTGTCCTATCTCCCAGGTCTGTGGTTATAACAACGCTGTGTAAACAATGGGAGGTATAAGGTCACATAGCAGGCAAACAAAGCAGCGTTTCTAAAGCAATATATTTAGGAAAAGTCTTCAATTTACATAAGCTACCAGTACAGATAGAATCCTTGAGATGGGATCATCCCATTAAGTGTTGACTAGAGATAAGCGAGTAGTACTCGATCGAGTAGGTGTTTGATCGAATACTACGGTATTCAAAATACTCGTACTCGATCGAGTACTACTAGCTGTTCGAAGTTAAGATTCGATGCAGAACCAGCGTTGATTGGCAGAATGCTAGACATTTCCAATCAACGCTGGTTCTTCTCTTACCTTTAGAAGTCTTCTCCCTGCGCAGCGTCCCGCGTCTTCTTCTGGCTCTGAATTCACTCTGCCAGGCATCGGGCCTGGGCAGAGCCAACTGTGCATGTCTGCTTGTAGTGCGGGCATGCGCAATCGGCTCTGCCCAGGTCCGATGCCCAGCAGAGTGAATTCAAGGCCGGAAGAGGACGCGGGGACGCTGCGCAGGAAGAAGAATCCAGCCGGACCCTCACTCATGGACTTGGTAAGTAGAATTTGATCGAATGTTGCCTACCCCTGAAACGAGCATTTCCCCTCATAGACTATAATGGGGTTTGAAACCTGTTTGAACAGTCGAACAGTGAGCGGCTCAGATCAGCGAATCAGATTTCGAACCCCGAACATTTTAGTGTTCGCTCATCTCTAGTGTTGACTCATCTACACCCCTGAAATACTCTACTCTACCTCTGTATGAACTCACTAATACATAATGTCTTTATACACAGAGTCAACCAAAGTTTTGACCATACAACACACTTGATAAGTAAATCTCGCTAAACTTGAGAAAATAATCAATGCCTCGGTCTACAGTAGTTTCTTCCTAAACTTCCCTGAACATCCCGTACATTGATTTGCATCTATGATTAAAGCCTACGGAGGGATTTGGTGACACATTCCTTTGTTACAATGACAATTCTTGTCTGACTAAGACATCAGCCTTAAACTGGGACTCTTTAAAAGTAGAGAGCAGTAAATACCGACATATTTATCACAATACAATACCTAATAAAATGGCGTAAGAAGTAGTTACTATTGGGAGTAAAAATTTGCTCTCTGCAGAATTGTGTTTATTTTAACCTTTCACGGTAGCGCGTATATTTCACCGGTAATGCTATTCCTCGGAATAAATCTATGGTGCTGTATTTGTTTTAAAAGCACTTTAGGAGCCATAAAGAGGATAACGGATGGTATACCAATACCAACTTTAGTGCCCCACTATATAAAAAAGGTTGAAACTTGAATTTCTATTAACTCCACAATATACTTTTATCACATGGAATCATACAGCGGTGTAATATCGCCTCGGCAGACTTGAGACTTGAGCAATTTTAAATAAACATAAATAAAAGAAAAAAAAAACCTAAAGGCCATAACTCCAATTTAAGTGACTTTTGATAAATCTCAACTGCGACTATAAAGTTTTGCCTTGTAAGCACTTAAAATGTTGTTTGCTGCAAGGATGAATGCTGGCCCGAAAATGCTGTTCTCAATTTGCAATGTATATGAATTGAATATCAAAGGATAATCAGCTTTCACGGCCATAAAAATTGTGTTATGGCCACAGCCTGGGAGAGAATTGGCTTCCATTTAGTCTCGCACTTTTGCTCTATAATGTTAAATATTAGAGATGAGCGAACAGTGTTCTATCGAACACATGTTCGATCGGATATCAGGGTGTTCGCCATGTTCGAATCGAATCGAACACCACGTGGTAAAGTGCGCCAAAATTCGATTCCCCTCCCACCTTCCCTGGCGCCTTTTTTGCACCAATAACAGCGCAGGGGAGGTGGGACAGGAACTACGACACTGGGGGCATTGAAAAAAATTGGAAAAAGTCATTGGCTGCCGAAATCAGGTGACCTCCATTTTAGACGAATAGTGGATTTCAAATCCGGGTCATATGAGAATGTGAACTTTGTGACTATGAGACAGGGATAGCTGTACAGGCAGGGATAGCTAGGGATAACCTTTATTTAGGGGGGAATGTTATTAAAAATAACTTTTTGGGGCTCTATCGGGTGTGTAATTGTGATTTTTGTGAGATAAACTTTTTCCCATAGGGATGCATTGGCCAGCGCTGATTGGCCGAATTCCGTACTCTGGCCAATCAGTGCTGGCCAATGCATTCTATTAGCTTGATGAAGCAGAGTGTGCACAAGGGTTCAAGCGCACCCTCGGCTCTGATGTAGCAGAGCCGAGGCTGCACAAGGGTTCAAGCGCACCCTCGGCTCTGATGTAGGAGAGCCGAGGGTGCACTTGAACCCTTGTGCACCCTCAGCTCTGCTACATCAGAGCCGAGGGTGCGCTTGAACCCTTGTGCACACTCTGCTTCATCAAGCTAATAGAATGCATTGGCCAGCGCTGATTGGCCAATGTATTCTATTAGCCTGATGAAGTAGAGCTGAATGTGTGTGCTAAGCACACACATTCAGCTCTACTTCATCGGGCTAATAGAATGCATTGGCCAGCGCTGATTGGCCAGAGTACGGAACTCGACCAATCAGCGCTGGCTCTGCTGGAGGAGGCGGAGTCTAAGATCGCTCCACACCAGTCTCCATTCAGGTCCGACCTTAGACTCCGCCTCCTCCGGCAGAGCCAGCGCTGATTGGCCGAAGGCTGGCCAATGCATTCCTATGCGAATGCAGAGACTTAGCAGTGCTGAGTCAGTTTTGCTCAACTACACATCTGATGCACACTCGGCACTGCTACATCAGATGTAGCAATCTGATGTAGCAGAGCCGAGGGTGCACTAGAACCCCTGTGCAAACTCAGTTCACGCTAATAGAATGCATTGGCCAGCGCTGATTGGCCAATGCATTCTATTAGCCCGATGAAGTAGAGCTGAATGTGTGTGCTAAGCACACACATTCAGCACTGCTTCATCAAGCCAATACAATGCATTAGCCAGTGCTGATTGGCCAGAGTACGGAATTCGGCCAATCAGCGCTGGCCAATGCATTCTATTAGCCCGATGAAGTAGAGCTGAATGTGTGTGCTAAGCACACACATTCAGCACTGCTTCATCACGCCAATACAATGCATTAGCCAGTGCTGATTGGCCAGAGTACGGAATTCGGCCAATCAGCGCTGGCTCTGCTGGAGGAGGCGGAGTCTAAGATCGCTCCACACCAGTCTCCATTCAGGTCCGACCTTAGACTCCGCCTCCTCCAGCAGAGCCAGCGCTGATTGGTCGAGTTCCGTACTCTGGCCAATCAGCGCTGGCCAATGCATTCTATTAGCCCGATGAAGTAGAGCTGAATGTGTGTGCTTAGCACACACATTCAGCTCTACTTCATCGGGCTAATAGAATGCATTGGCCAGCGCTGATTGGCCGAATTCCGTACTCTGGCCAATCAGCACTGGCTAATGCATTGTATTGGCTTGATGAAGCAGTGCTGAATGTGTGTGCTTAGCACACACATTCAGCTCTACTTCATCGGGCTAATAGAATGCATTGGCCAGCGCTGATTGGCCGAATTCCGTACTCTGGCCAATCAGCACTGGCTAATGCATTGTATTGGCTTGATGAAGCAGTGCTGAATGTGTGTGCTTAGCACACACATTCAGCTCTACTTCATCGGGCTAATAGAATGCATTGGCCAGCGCTGATTGGCCGAATTCCGTACTCTGGCCAATCAGCACTGGCTAATGCATTGTATTGGCTTGATGAAGCAGTGCTGAATGTGTGTGCTTAGCACACACATTCAGCTCTACTTCATCGGGCTAATAGAATGCATTGGCCAGCGCTGATTGGCCGAATTCCGTACTCTGGCCAATCAGCACTGGCTAATGCATTGTATTGGCTTGATGAAGCAGTGCTGAATGTGTGTGCTTAGCACACACATTCAGCTCTACTTCATCGGGCTAATAGAATGCATTGGCCAATCAGCGCTGGCCAATGCATTCTATTAGCGTGAACTGAGTTTGCACAGGGGTTCTAGTGCACCCTCGGCTCTGCTACATCAGATTGCTACATCTGATGTAGCAGTGCCGAGTGTGCATCAGATGTGTAGTTGAGCAAAACTGACTCAGCACTGCTAAGTCTGCATTCGCATAGGAATGCATTGGCCAGCCTTCGGCCAATCAGCGCTGGCTCTGCCGGAGGAGGCGGAGTCTAAGGTCGGACCTGAATGGAGACTGGTGTGGAGCGACCTTAGACTCCGCCTCCTCCAGCAGAGCCAGCGCTGATTGGCCGAATTCCGTACTCTGGCCAATCAGCACTGGCTAATGCATTGTATTGGCTTGATGAAGCAGTGCTGAATGTGTGTGCTTAGCACACACATTCAGCTCTACTTCATCGGGCTAATAGAATGCATTGGCCAATCAGCGCTGGCCAATGCATTCTATTAGCGTGAACTGAGTTTGCACAGGGGTTCTAGTGCACCCTCGGCTCTGCTACATCAGATTGCTACATCTGATGTAGCAGTGCCGAGTGTGCATCAGATGTGTAGTTGAGCAAAACTGACTCAGCACTGCTAAGTCTGCATTCGCATAGGAATGCATTGGCCAGCCTTCGGCCAATCAGCGCTGGCTCTGCCGGAGGAGGCGGAGTCTAAGGTCGGACCTGAATGGAGACTGGTGTGGAGCTATCTTAGACTCCGCCTCCTCCAGCAGAGCCAGCGCTGATTGGTCGAGTTCCGTACTCTGGCCAATCAGCACTGGCCAATGCATTTCTATGGGGAAAAGTTAGCTTGCGAAAATCGCAAACTGACAGGGATTTCCATGAAATAAAGTGACTTTTATGCCCCCAGACATGCTTCCCCTGCTGTCCCAGTGTCATTCCAGGGTGTTGGTATCATTTCCTGGGGTGTCATAGTGGACTTGGTGACCCTCCAGACACGAATTTGGGTTTCCCCCTTAACGAGTTTATGTTCCCCATAGACTATAATGGGGTTCGAAACCCATTCGAACACTCGAACAGTGAGCGGCTGTTCGAATCGAATTTCGAACCTCGAACATTTTAGTGTTCGCTCATCTCTATTAAATATTATTAAATATACTCAAAACAAAAGCGTATGATAATGTTCTACCGCCGCGCCAAAGGTGCAGAATAGAAAGTCTGGGAGATTAAATAAAATATCTGACAAATTATATTTCTTATTTGTTTTTTGCGAGAGCAAAAATTTTGTGCAGTGCTGAAGCCTTATATTCAAATATCCACAAGGAAGTTGGTTACATAGTTGACACCTAGGTCACCATAACCCGAGCCTCCAGGGACCAAGTGCCCGGGCACCATAGCCCACACCTCCGGAGACCAAGTGCCTGGGGACTTCTTCTACTTCTAGCCTTTTTAGCAGATTTTGTAGCAGTGCAACAATTTTTTTTTTTAATTTTTGGCTATCTGGGAGGAAGGATTGAAAAAAGGAATTGTATTAGGGTTAGGTTAAAAAAAATTAAAAAATGGTTCCTGAGGGCCCTTCATCAATATTCCTATTTTTTTTTTTATTTAAAATTGAACAATATTTGTCTCTGTTGTGTTGTATTGGGCATAGATAGATAGATAGATAGATAGATAGATAGATAGATAGATAGATAGATAGATAAATAGATAGATATGGGATAGATAGATAGGAGATAGATAGATAGATAGATAGATAGATAGATAGATAGATAGATAGATAGAAGAGATGAGCGAACAGTAAAATGTTCGAGGTTCGATATTCGTTTCGAGAAGCCCATCAATATTCGACTACTCGAATCGAATATCGAACCCTATTATAGTCTATGGAGGGAAAATGCTCGTTTCAGGGGTAGGCAACATTCGATCAAATTATACTTACCAAGTCCACGAGTGAGGGTCGGGCTGGATCATCCAAGAAGTCTTCTCCGTGCAGCGTCCCCGCGACGTCTTCCAGCTCTTCATTCACTCTGCCAGGCATCGGGCCTGGGCAGAGACGACTGCGCATGCCCGCACTCAAGCAGGCATGCGCAATCGGCTCTGCCCAGGCCCGATGCCTGGCATAGTGAATGAAGAACTGGAAGACGCCGCGGGGAAACTGCACGGAGAAGACTTCTAAAGGTAGGAGAAGAACCAGCGTTGATTGGCCGACTGTATAGCATTCGGCAAATCAATGCTGGTTCTGCATCGAACTTTTCCATTCGAATAGCGAGTGGTACTTGATCGCATACGAGTATTTCGAATAATGTAGATAGATAGATAGCCTGCTCAAAAAATAAGGGGAACACTGAAATAACCTCCTAGATCTGAATGAATGAAATCTTCTCATTGAATACTTTGTTCTGTACAAAGTTGAATGTGATGGCAACAAAATCACACAAAAATCATCAATGGAAATCAAATTTATTAACCAATGGAGGCCTGGATTTGGAGTCACCCCCAAAATTAAAGTGGAAAAACACAAACCAGGCTGATCCAACTTTGATGTAATGTCCTTAAAACATGTCAGTGCGAGGCTGAGTAGTGTGTGTGGCCTCCACGTGCCTGTATGACCTCCCTACAACACCTGGACATGCTCCTGATGAGGTTGCGGATGTTCTCCTGAGGGATCTCCTCCCAGACCTGGACTAAAGCATCTGCCAACTCCTGGACAGTCTGTTGGGTCTATCAGTATTTTAGTGCAGATGCTATATGTAACTTACAGTATTGTGAAGTCAGCCATACTAGTTTAACAGAACGTCACCTGCACTGGTCCATTGTAGTCAAGTTGCCTTAGCAATGGGTTTAGGGTTTAGCGTTTTTTGGCAGCGGATTTTGATGCGGAAACCGTCTGAAAATCCGCTGCCAAAAATGGCTCCCATCAACTTCAAAGGGAGCCACTCGCTTCTAGCTAGTAGCAGAAAAAAGAAACAAGATGACCCTTTTTTGCCGCAGATTCTGGGGCTGACTCAGCTGCGACGTCTGCGATACTAGACACGCTCCAGTGTAGGCCCATTAATTCGGGCCTACATAGGAGCGGGATGCCGCAACAGAAGCCGATTCTGCATCAGCATTCAGTCGCGGCGAGCCCTGCAGAATGTTCACACGGTGGAAAAGGTTTCTGCGACCATTTCCTCCGTGTGAACATACCCTTACACTGCTAATAATTCAATCTCAATTCACTTGTTATGCCGTATATCGGACAGGAGAAAACTTACCAGTCAGACCACTCGTGGTAAACACTGAATACATTCCTTCAAAACCACTAAGACCATTAGATGTTGGATCAGTTGTAAATTCTACCGTGACTAGGTTTGAAAAAATTCGAAAATTTCCAGGATTTGTTCCCCAAAGTGATGCTGCAAATATATAAAACAGCATTAAATGATATCAATTTTATATATACATTTTCTCTGTATTATTATAGGTGGCTGAAAATGCTTGAAAATCTAATTATGTTAATTAATTTTCCATTTGATCATTACAAGTATATTCATAAAATATATATATATATATATATATATATATATATATATATATATATATATAGTAGTACGGTAGTAATTTCTCTAATTTTTAAATATATATATATATATATATATATATATATATATATATATATTTAAAAATTAGAGAAATTACTACCGTATTTTTCAGACTATAAGACGCACTTTTTTCCCAAAAATTTTTTGGGGAAAAGAAGGGTGCGTCTTATAGTCCAAATGTGGCCGCCAATACAGACCCGGCATCCACTATAATAGAAAAGCGGATGCCGGGGAGGGTAAGATGCCAAGGCCTGCGATATCGTTACGCTCCTGCCCTGCAGGAAGCCAGCAGCGGCAGGAGCGATGTTGCTATTCCACTCCTCCGCCCTATTTCCCTATTTTCCTCCTCTAAAACCTAGGTGCGTCTTATAGTCCAAAAATACGGTAATTAAATTTTCATATCAGTCATATAAAAATATTATATATGCTCTGTAGTAATTGCTACTTATATTCAACAGTAGAAAATAAATCTGCCAGTGTACTTTTATGAGATTTTTTTATTTCATGAAAGAAAGAAGTGCAAGCAATATTAATTAGAAAATGTACCCCATCCCCCGCCCAATTCCCTCCAAAAGACTTAAAAAAAACACATTATTTTTTTTACATAAAGTATTTTTTTTTTCTGTTCATCATAGAACTCACCCTCCCCCCCACCAAAAAAATAAAATAAAATACTAGAGTATAATTTCTCTAGTAAAAGAGTCTTAGGGCCCATTCACATGGAGGAACATGGTGAGGAATTTGGTGTAGAATTTTAACACTGAAAAAAAAGCCTCCCATTGACTTCAATGGGTTCCTTTTTATGCTAGCCGAAACACCTTGTCTCCCAAATCTTATTCATGCATCACCATCATGGACACTCCAACCTCCATCAGGCTCGGGGAAGATCTTCTGCTAACAGAAAAAGGAACCCATTGAAGTCAATGGGAGGTTTTTTTTTTCAGCATTGAAATTCCACACCAAATTCCTCACCGTTTTCCTCCGTGTGAATGCACCCTTAAAATGTTAATTTTAACTGCAGAATAAAAATAATGAAAAAAAAAAAAAAGTGATGAAAAATTTTGCAGGGAAAATACAATGAGTTTTTTGTCCACCAAATTTTTAAGCTGTGTTTTGTTATGTGTGGCCTTAGACTTAAGGGCTAGCTGAGGTTGTTAGTTTGACATGCAACACGAAGCGCTGAATCTACATATCGATCAACCATCTGAGTCCCAGTGAATAACATGTACAAATCCTATTCTAATTCATGAGAACTTTTCAGACCCCAGAGTATAATAATCGGAGACCGAGGGGGATACAATCATAAAAAACTACTGTTACCTATCCCCCAGCTCCACTGCATTCTCCGCCTCTGTCAGCCATCTTCCGGAACGTCATGTGACCGGGACGGCCTGCCCTTCCGGGTCATGTGACATCACACAAGTAGGCCCAAAGCATGCCCGGATCGCAGAGAGGTAAGTAACAATGTTTTTTATGTTCCCTTACCTCTCCCGGGCCTCCGATCGTTATACTCGGGGGAACCCGCTGCGTCACTTACCAATCCTGGTTGCTGCCAGGATCGGTAAGTAAGTAGGGCCTGTTACCAGCTGGAGTAACTCCAGCCGGTAACGGCCTATTAAAAAAAACGCAGCGGTAGCGGCTGTCACCGGGCCCCCTAATGTCCCGGGCCCTATGGCAGCTGCTACCACTGCTACCATGGTAGTTAAGCCTCTGCTTATTAAGATTTCCAAGTTTGGAACTTTGCAAGGGCTCCTATTATGAGAGGGAAGTTGTAGTTTTTTTCCAATGTATGATGCTATAATGACTATAATTATTTTCAGGAGACAAGGCAGTGAAAAATAAAAATTCTGGTAACTTTTACCCATTTCAGGATTCACCATAAATATTATTAGTATAAGCAAGTTCAGACATGCAGTGCTCAATAGAACTTTTGCAGGGCTCAGTGGTAACTTTGCAAAGGCAGATCTAGGAAAGTTCAGAAGGTTCCTGGCTGCCTCGGCATCCAATCAGATCCCTCGATCTTGTTTTAGAGGGTTCCATAAATGGCACTAAAAGTAAAAGCAACCTCTCGAACCCAATGGTCGTATTTGACCAGTGTATCTAGATATTAATTGCCCATGATCAGATTAGTTCTTGAAAAGATGATGGTGGATGCTCAATGCTATGCAAAACTTAAAGACTCAAAATCTGCTAAATGTGTTTGATGAATTCCCGGAATGGAGTTACATAGGCCCTGAAGAGTAAGAAAAATAATACTGGACTTCACACCCGCTGCTCTCATTCAATGCTTATTGGATCACCTGGATCTCTTCTTGGTCTTTCTCAACAAAGGAAATTTTCCAATCTTTTGGCTATAGGAGTGACCAGTCTCAGCAATTGATTGGCAGAGGAGTCACATTGCCATGCCAAAGTGATCAGCAGGGGGCTTATAGTAAGAAGTATCAGAATTGGATCCATATGGGGTCCAGAAAGTAATAATTTTTAGAGATGAGCGAGTACTGTTTAGATCAGCCGATCCGAACAGCACGCTCGCGTAGAAATGAATGGACGTAGCCGGCACGCGGGGGGTTAAGCGGCCGGCCGCCGTCAAAGCGGAAGTACCAGGTGCATCCATTCATTTCTAAGGAGAGTGCTGTTCGGATCGGCTGATCCGAACAGTACTCGCTCATCTCTAATAATTTTTTTTCTTTTTTTTTTTAAGCCATGCTCAGCCATTTTTGGAGTCTTTTGTTGAGCAGAAGTAAACATTCACTAAAGAATTTTGGGACAATATTGCACTATGTCTAGGTTCACACCAACGTTGGCTTTCCATACGTGGATTCCATTCCCTTCTCCGCTTATACCCCTTTTCAAAAAACCAGGCGGACCCCATTATATTCAATGGGGTCCACAGGTATCCACCTTTTTAGTTGGATTAGGTTTCCGTTTTGGGGTCCCCAATTGAACTCCCCGAAGGGACGCCCGAACGCAGATGTGAACCTAACCTTAGACCCAATTGCCAATTCTTAGACTATTGAAAGTTTGCGTAAGACAAAGTCATGAAATATTTGTAATTTTCCTCTGCTATAAACTTTCGATGTTACTTTGTATCCGCTTAACACAGTACAATGAAATCTTGTAAAGGAAAACTATTAACATAATGCTATTTCAGACATGAAGCTTTTGTCTGACATTTAATTTGAAAATGAAAACCGCAGAACTTACCTCTTAAAATTCGGTCAGGTCCAATACCTTCATAAATATTTACGACGTCTATGTAATTGTTAGTCTCAAAAGATGTGAAATTAAGTTTAATGTTAGAGCCATTCCTAGCACTGCAATATGAAAACAAAGACTTCTATCAACATAAGGGAAAGGAAATATTGAAAATAATGTAAAATATGACTGCATTATGTAAAAAGTTTTAGAAAATACTGAGTTCATAGTTTAGGAAAAAGAAGTGAAATCTCAGATAATATAACATGAATAATAATGTACAAATAGCCCAACCAAGGGGAGTACAATGAAAAGGACGGATCAGGGAGGGGGATGCAGCTGCAGCTTCTCTCTACAGTTTTCTAAAGTTGTACTCTGTATGAGGGTCTGGGGAGAAGAAGTGGGAAGACATCTGTATTATGGTATGTGTAAGCACTAGAGATGAGCGAACAGTAAAATGTTCGAGGTTCGATATTCGTTTCGAGTAGCCCCTCAATATTCGACTACTCGAATCGAATATTATATTAACCCTATTATAGTCTATGGGGGTAAAATGCTCGTTTCAGGGGTAGGCAACGTTCGATCAAATTATACTTACCAAGTCCACGAGTGAGGGTGGAGCAGGATCCTCCGAGAAGTCTTCTCCTTGCAGCGTCCCTGCGGCATCTTCCAGCTCTTCATTCACTCTGCCAGGCATCGGGCCTGGGCAGAGCCAACTGCGCATGCCCACACTACAAGCGGACATGCGCAGTCGGCTCTGCCCTGGCCCGATGCCTGGCAGAGTGAATGAAGAGCCGGAAGACGCCGCGGGGAAGCTGCACGGAGAAGACTTCTAAAGGTAGGAGAAGAACCAGCGTTGATTGGCCGACTGTATAGCATTCAGCCAATCAATGCTGGTTCTGCATCGAACTTTTACATTCAAACAGTGAGTGGTACTCGATCGAGTACGAGTATTTCGAATACCGTAGTATTCGATCGAATACCTACTCGATCGAGTACTACTCGCTCATCTCTAGTAAGCACCAAAGCCCGAGCAAACATCAACCTAAGTGTATGTTCACGTGGAGGAAAAGGTGGTGGAAACCTTTTCCGCCGTGAGAACTTTCCGCGCGGCTAGCCGTGACGGGATGCCAATGCAGCATCACCATTCCATCGCGGCATCCCACTCCTGATTAGGCCAGAATGAATGCCTAAATAGGAGCATGTCTCAAGCCGCGGAATCCGAGGCAAGATAGGTCATGTCGCTTATTTTTTCCGCTACTAGAAGCGAGCGGCTCCCATTGAAGTGAATGGGAGCCATTTTTGCAGGCAGATTTTGAGGCAGATTACAGGCACCAATAGTAAAATCAATTCAATTAAATCAAATTAAGTTGAACTAAATAATTAAGTTAAGTAGAATGAAACAAACCTGGGATAAATTAAAGTAGTGTAAGCTAAAAAAAAGCAGACAAATAAATCAAATCAAATTGGATCAAATCAGTGAGTGTCACCTATATCCTTGGGCACCCCTACCCGTGACATCAGAGGAGTGCGGAAAGTTCAACCAAGGGGACCAGGTTTTACGAAACGTGTCCAGTTTTTGCAAGCATCAACTAGTTAGCTCCTCAAACCTGCAAATTTCATTGATTTTTAGCAAACCACTCAGGTTTAGTAGGGGAAACTTTCTGCATCCATTTGAGTGGTATTAGAATGGAGGACTTCTCTCTGTCAGACAAGGGCATGTCAGGTTCCATTTCCCAGGGCAGGAGGTATACAGGACCGGAGTACTCCTGCTTAACCATGTACAGATGATATAGATGCAAAATCTTCCCTAGTTTGGGGAGAGGGGCCGATATGAGTTTTTTCGAAGTCTGTACAGACTGTGCAAGCTGAGTGCTGAGAAGTGAAAAGTGAGAATAATGAGGGGGTTTTAGATTGGACAGACCTGAATATCAAACTTTTTTAATGGAAACTGGCCACTTTAAGCATTCCTATTGTTAGATGGTTCCCTGAAAGTAAACTGATCCTAGAAAATCTTGCTGCTTTGACCTTGATCTCAGTAGAAACTGCTCCTCTTAGTTATTGGGCCCCGTAATAGCTGATGCCTTCTACTCTGGTCCTTACACCCATACTCATCATATTGTCACATTCGTGTCTATGTCCAGACCCAGAATCCGGACTGCAGATTGCACCGCTAAGGAAACAGGGGAAGGAGTCTTTCCCTAACACTACGGCGGCTGGCTAGGCCCTGCCAGCGGGTGGTGGTCAGCTGTACCCGACAACTCCTGGCTCTCTAACACGAAGGCCTAGCTGACAGATAGGGCGAGAGCTACAAGAGAGTTAGGGACTGGGGATACTGAGGTGGTCACCCCTGCAGAAACCAAGGTGCAGCTGCAGACAACAAACAGGATGGGATGTGCTGGACAACAGACACGCAGCACAACACAATACGCAACAAGAAAATGAGGAGAGGGACAGTGGAGAGGTGAGGAAAGGGTTAACACAGGACTGGGGCAAAACAAACTGGAACCCATAACCTCAAACAACCAGATAGTGCCAGGAAACAGAACTGAAGGACAGGGTAGAGTTGAAGTGTGGAGGGACAAACAAAAGACTCACACACAACACTCACAACACTCACACCACTTCCTAGTCAGTTGAAGTTCTAGCAAAAACATTCCTCCTCCAAGGGCCACGAATTCTAGGGCATAACCATGAAAACCGGCAACTAATGGAGCCAGCCCTCTTCCTAATACAGGCCCCAGAACCGTCCGATAGGTTGATGGTAATGATCAACACCTGAGGTTCAATCCCAAGAACCTCAAGTATGTACTGAAGGCCAAAATGCTATGTACCAACAGATGGCTCAATGGCAAGGAAACCACCAGCAGATCACAGAAACCCGAATCAAATCCCCAACAGAAACACACACCAATATATACAAATAATCAGGTCATGACACATATTGAATATTAGGGTTGAACCGATCTTGAGATTTCAGGATCGTTTTTAAAATCCGATTTCCGATCATTTTCCAGCCAATCCCAATTGCGATCGTGAAATTTGCTCGATCGCAAATCAGGATCCGAACTTTCCCAATGACTCAACCCTAGTTACTTTATGTTTATGGAGTAGGGTTAAGCTGATCTTGTAATTTCAGGAAACTTTTTAAAATCCGATTTCCGATCATTTTCCAGCCGATTGCGATCATGAAATTTGCTCGATCGTCAATCGGGATCCGATCTTTCCCGATCGCCCAACCTTATTGAAGATACCAGGAAACCCTGTTCCATTATTTCTAACTGTATATCTTCAGCCTAATGTAACCGCACTTTACTGCAGGAACTTGGCCAGATAAAGGTTTTCATTATAAAAGAACTATACCGGCGAACAATGAGATAGATGAATCTATTTTTTTTTTCCTTGCTGAAAATCCTCTAAATCGATTTCATGCATTGTAATTATGTGGGCTGAATCATTAAGCGGCGAGTTGCTTTACAAACTTTGATGAATCAGTCCCACAGACGCACGCTGCATGACTCTGGATCTTTCCTTCACTTGAAAGAAAATTTGCTCTTGGATGAATGTGCCTTGTTATGTTGTACAAGCTGTTCACACGAGCCCGCCTTGTCCTTAGAACGGCTCAGCATTTAGCATACCCAGTCAATAATTCATCGCAATACAAAATCACATGTCAAAATAAATAAAATGAAAGCGCCGATCCAGCCTCTCATATCGCCAGTACAAAGCCACGCAAGATCCCTGCCCGGCTTGCCATTTATTATGTACAATAACACATGGTATTTCCCCTTGTAATTATTCATTACAGTTGGAGCGCAGAAATAATATTTTTATACACTGTTTGCTAAAGAACAGTCGGAATAGGCTCAATATGTCAACTGGCAAAACAGTATGGGAGTGACAGTGCTGCATCTCCGGGCTCCTGCGATGATCAGCAGTGTCACTCCAGATCCTGTACAAGGGCTGGTGATGCATAT